>NC_069664.1:7173875-7476906 GCF_027244095.1 Hemicordylus capensis | reverse complement strand
ACTTAGCATGGGGAAGAGAGGTTTTTAACTTCAAGCCATCTCCTTACAGCCCTTATGCCCCCTCTGGGTGGTTTCCAGACAGCGAGCTTTGTACCACAAAAAGCGGTGCCAATTTAAAACCTCAGTTGAAATCCATTGCCTCCTACAATGGGCAAATACAGCTTGCTTTCTTTGCAATGCAGATGCGACATTATAGGGCTGTAACGGAGAAAGGAGACATCAGAAATGTGAACAGCACCTCACTTACAGTGCAGGGACTGTGATGTCAAGACACAAGCAGTACAGAAGGACACTTAAGGGATACGTCGTGACGCTGTGGTAGTGTCACCTGGACACCTGGAAAGTGCCCTGGTGTATTTTAAGCTGCTTTGAACTGAAGTAGGCCAATTACCTCTCTTTCTCTCCATTTCCCCTTCTTCTTCTTCTTCCCTAATGGATAATTTAGTTGTCTTTAACATTCTGTGTATCATGGAAGCCACTAAGCCAGACTAAGCTTCCATGATCATGTCAGGCTGTTTTGGAGATTTTAAGCCATCCCCCCCACCCTTTTTGGTGTACAAACATAGATAACTCCTGGATACTTAGCGAGTTCCCCAAGTATGCAGAAGCCAGTAACTTGTTTTTTGGGGTGGCCTTTTATAGCTTCAAAATTTATAGGCAGTGGACCACCCAAGCTCAGCTGCTGAAGGAATGGTGATGATGGATTGAAATTCCCTCAATGGGAGCTGATGGTTAGGAGATATTTGGGTAGTGTTTTTTGGAGGAGGGTGAGAGGGGGAAAAGTTTGCAGCTTCAGTTCAGCAGAGGAAAGAGGCAGAGAGAGCTGTGGGATGAAACTGAAGCATCCCTTGGGTGTCTGGCTCTCTTCATTGACCTGATGCAAAACTAGCAGCTGTGCTGTCTCTTTATAGGTCTCCAAGATGCTACAGTAGTAAAGACGATAGATATTACAGGGACACCAGAAGTCCCTCGTGCTCTCTCATCCTTTGGCACTGCCATTGCAATTGCCTTGTGGTTCAAAAGTGTCTGTTTATAGCAATATTGTCACTTGGATGCTAGGTAGATATGACATCCCTACAATAGAGGCGCAGCTTGGAAGAGCAGGCCGGTGAATTGTGAGCGCAAATAAGGTGGCAACTCATGGTTTTGAAAATCCCTGGCCCGTGGGTAGAACCAGAGGCAGTTTTGACTAATTAAAGGGCAGAGCCTGGTCAGTTTGTGGTTTGGGTTGGTATGGGGCAGAGCTTGGTAGATTTTGTTGGATCAAAGCCCATTAGACTGTGATACACCATATTGATGGCACCATATTAATCATAATGAATAATCATAAATAAGGATAACATTGCTTGTGCAAAAATCTTACCGTGTGGAAAAGCTCAAAGATGAGACTAAGTTGTTAGAATATTCAGTAAAAGGTCCTAACAACAACTTTATCCCAGAATTATCTGCTGGCAGGATTATTTTTCTGCCTTTGTTTTTGAAGAAGCTAGAGTCAGAGTGTCTGACTACTCCCCTCTAATTGTGAAAGTCAGTTCTGTTTTGGATCACGTAAACAGGCAGCTTTGTAACTTGGGAGATGATTTGCTTAAATGCTGATCATACTGACTGGCAATATTATTTGGCCGATCATTGAACCTTCCAGTTAATGAGCTGTAGCAATAGCAATAGCAATAGCACTTACATTTATATACCGCTCTATAGCCAAAGCTCTCTAAGCGGTTTACAATGATTTAGCATATTGCCCCCAACATTCTGGGTACTCATTTTACCGACCTCGGAAGGCTGGAAGGCTGAGTCAACCTTGAGCCCCTGGTCAGGATTGAACTTGTAACCTTCTGGTTACAGGGCGGCAGTTTTACCACTGCACCACCAGGGGCTCTGTAAACCATGACCTGCTAGAATGGAGGCCAGGAAAACTGTTGCATTCCTATTGAACGGTGGCCCTTAGGACCAGCACAACCTCTTTTTGACTGGAGGTATATGAGGAGTGTGGAGCAGAGGGTGGAATGTGGCAACATAGGAAGCTGCCATATACTGAGTCAGACCATTTGTCTATCTAGCTCAGTATTGTCTTCACAGACTGGCAGCAGTGGCTTCTCCAAGGTGGCAGGCAGGAATCTCTCTCAGCCCTATCTTGGAGATGCCAGGGAGGGAACTTGGAACCTTCTGCTCTTCCCAGAGCTGCTCCATCCCCTGCTGAGGGGAATATCTTGCAGTGCTCACACTTCTAGTCTCCCATTCATATGCAACCAGGGTGGACCCTGCTTAGCTAAAGGGACAAGTCATGCTTGCTACCAGAAGATCAGCCCTCCTCTCCAGATTGGCCAATGGACAGTTAAAGACATGATACGGTGGCACTTAGTTTTAGAGTAGCACCTGAGCCTCCAGTTGTGTTTTGGCAGTTGTGCAGCAAGTAGCATGATTGTCCAATTGGATACCCTCCATCCCTTTTGTTTAGCAGACTAATTTCTAAGGTGAAACTGCAAAGGGGCTTCTCCACTGAGTCCAGTTCATTCCAGCTCTGAAGCAAGTATCTTATTTGTAAGCTTTTTCTCTTTCTCTCCTGGGCTGAAGCACCCATAATTCAGACTTTTAAAAAAGACTTTTTCAAAAACTAGAAATTAAAAAAAAAATTGTAACTATGCGTACCAAAATATATATTTGTGATTTGCTACGCATACATTAATTGCTTTGAAAGCCTGAGCTACTAAGATCAGTAACATGGCCATTCCCTGGCCCCTCTGGAAACTGCCTCACAACAACCCTGCAAGGTGTCAGGTTAGGCTGATAGATAAGTGACTGGCCCAGAGCCATCCAGATATGAAACTCACTGGGTGACTCTGGGCTAGTCACTTATCTCTGTCTTATTTATCTCACAGGATTGTTGTGAGGATAAACATAACTCTGTGCACCTCTCTGGGCTCCTTGGAGGAAGAACAAGATATAAATAAGCTAGTAAATAGACAAATAAATAAATAAAATTGCACACGTTATTGCCTGTGTGTATATCTACATTGCACACTCAAACTGTTTTAAAAGTCATTTCCTCTCTGCAGGCAGCAGCGGGGCTGACCCTGCTAGAGGTGAGAATTCTAAACTTGCTGTTCACACCACAGTAACCTCTTCTGGCCAGTAGAGGCATGATGAGATGTCAATAGGTCTCTCTTGGTCAGTTAAGAATCAGAATTGTTCAGTTGTTGTTGAAGGCTAGTGCCTGTTTGGGTATGTTGTGCAAAGGTGCGCTCTCGCTCTCTCTCAGTAAGTGACATTTAGTTTCTTAAGAGATCTTTATTTATTTTTTGAACTCAAGCTGCTGTCTCCAGATAATCTCTTGGGCTAAACGTCTTTACCACCAGAGCATACTCTGCTGTGTAAGGACTTCAGTGTTTCTCCTCACACCCCTTGACAGGCCCTCGGCGTTTTGATGCCCTAGGCAAAGTGTGATTTGGCCCCCTGGCCCCCAACCCAACAAACACAGAGCCCTAGCTTTAACTGGAGTCTCCTCATTCGCTGGGACGGGATGGGAGAGAAAGGAAAGCAAGGCAACGCAAGGTTGCCCCTGCTCTGCCTCCTGCATCCCTCATTCCCCCTCTGGGGAGGAGAGTGAATGGGCACTCCCAGCAAGTCAGACATGTCAGTTGTTGCTTGAAGGGGGAACGGGAGGCATGTAGCACCACCCCCCGCAGAGGAGTGGCTGGCTCTGTCTGTAGGGAAAGCTGGGATCTGTAGTGGTGGCAGGGGGCTCCTAAGAGAATCTCAGAGAATGCTGAGAATTATCTAGCAGAGAATTCTCGGCATCCCGGCCAGAATACAATTCCTAGGATTCCTTTGCAAAGTCACAAAGATTAAATGGTATAAAACACCCATAAATGTGTCGTTTGAACTGCAATAAATACATATGCTCTACTTGAATATGCTCCCACAGACATCCCCAGCTCAAATTAAGCCTTGGGTATCAGCTCTGCCTCCGATACTTGAGCCACCAGTGCATGACTCAGTCAACTATAAGGCTCAGCAGCAGCACCCAGGAAATGTAGACAGGAGGAACAAGTTTCTCCATCAAACTGCATCTGGCCCTTGGTTATTCAGATGATGGGTACTAGAGCGATGTACCTGCCACATGTTAGCCTTGGCAAGCTAGCCCCACCTGTATTTTACCAAAGAAAACCACAGAGTTCTGTGGGCGCCAGGAGTCAAAATCGACTTGATGGCACACTTTACTTTTAAGCTAGTCCTGTAAAAGAGGCAGCGTACCTGAAATCATCACCTGGAGAAACAAAAGCTACTTGCAGTTTGGTGGAGACACTTGCTTCTCTTGCAGCTGTTAGGTCTTACAGGTGACTGAGTAATATACTCGTGGCTCAAGTGTGAAGACAGTAGTTGTCCAGGGCTTAATTTGAGCTGGAGGAGTTGACTGGAGTGTTTACAAGCAGATTCCATGACTGCAAAGCTGAGCTCTCCCCTTTCAAATGGCCTTGCCTTGGAAGGACAGGGAGGAAATAAAATCTACAGATCGTCCAAGTGGTGTTGGCCACTGTGAAAAACAGGATGCTGGACTAGAAAGGCGTTTGGTTTGACCCAAGGAGGGGACCCTTCTTATGCTCAGGGATGTCCTTAGAGAGCCCTGGTGGGATGTGGGGCCCGGGGCAAATCAGCCAATGCAGGGGCCCCTTCCAGTTAATTCTAATGGGGGTTAAAAGAGCAGGGCTGGTTGCCCGGCTTGCAGTCACCCGGGCGGTCGCTCTGCTTGCCATGCCGTAAGGACAGCCCTGCTCTTGTGCCTAGAGATGTGAAGGTCTCTGAAGATGGAGGTGATGGGGAACATCCCCACCCCCCAGAATAAAAAAGAAAAAACCCTTGATTCCCCCCCCCCCTTCCTCCAGGCCTTTATATCTCTGCTTATATCACGGGTGGTCACTGGAGTGGGGATTCAATGTGCTGAACAGTTCCTTGCCTCTCCCCATGACTAACAGGTTAAATTATGCAACATAGTAAGCTGCAGAATAAGTGCGGCCCCTGATCCTGGTAAACGATGTTTCTTCTTTATGCTAGTCTCTGGGTATATTTGACAGATGGTGTCATGTCCTCTTCCCTGTAATATATTTTTCTAAGCTTAACCAGACACAAGGTTTTCTTCAGCCTTTCCTCTGTCATTTTTATTGCTCTTTTCTAGATCCTTGGCAGCTTGTTTGTATTTTTCGATATGAGGGATTTGGAGAGGAGGTGTCCCATTGCAGCAAGGCTTGGCTCACTTGAGCAGGCCCCATCCCAGCATCAGCCCTGGCTAAAGAGACCTTGCGAAGCTTTACATTCCTGATTCCCTTCACCTTCCTTTGCCTCCTAAGCTCTGGCTCTTCGGAGATTCCTGTCTCCCACTCTTAAACCTTTGCTTCCTCCCCTCCCACCAGATTAATTGTTTACACCCCCACAAGAATGCATGCACGCCACAAAGCAACTATAGAGTGTTGTTTGGGGATGAATTAATATCTAACAATTTGCATCGTCACAGCAGCAATCAAAGACCAAACACAGCACACACACACACACACACACACCCTGCACTGGCAGAGAAAAGGGGCCAGGCAGTGACCTCGCTGTGGGCACTGCACCAGCTGCGGAAAGGAGACGTTGTTTCCCTAGTGCCTAGCAGCGGTCAGTGTCAAAACTAGACAATAGCGGAGTCTGTCCTGCTCCAGTAACTCACTGGAGCAGCTTTGGGAGTTGGATGCTCCCTTGTACCTGGGAGAGAGTCTGGTCTCTGCAGCTGGGATATGGAGCAACCATCTGGGGAAATGCTCTGGTGTTTCTGCTTGAAAGGAACTCTGAAGTTCTTTTTCAGATTTCACATTGGAGAAATGTTGATTCCAACTGTAGACCAGGTTCTCATGCCCCTTGCATTTGCTAGGTTGTGTATTGCTGTGGATGAAGGACACTATTGTGGTGGTGGTTAGGGTTAGACAAATTTAGAACTAGCCTAAATTACATCTGTGTGATTGTCGACACTGGTTGGCACTGAATCACACTCATGCTCTTTCTCAGCCCTCTTGTTTCAAGAGGAAAAACAAGTGTAAAAACATTTACACTTAAGAGGAAAAACATTTAAGAGGAAAAACAAGTGTAAAAACGTTTACACTTCTCTCTCTGTCTTTCCTGCTATGTCAACGTCATTCATTTCCAGCTATAGGCTGCCTTTAGTCTGAGTCTAGATAGCAGTTTCCTATGCTCCGTTTGCCCAGGTACCAGAAGCATTTGCCTGTTCCATGTGCCTGTTCCATGAGACGTTAAGGTGCTCACTGCAGGAAGCCAGGACTGCACACACAGTGCTCCTTCCAGGGTTACCTATATGGACAGATGAGTGTTGCAGTGTAGGCTGACACACCTCACAGGTCCGGGTTGAGAATGGTCGATATTTACTGTCAACAGGGGTATCATTTCAGCCAATGGGGAGAGATTTCCAAAAGTGGGGAGTGCAGCAAGAACATAAGCAAAGCCCTGCTTGATCAGGCCAAAGGCCCATCCCGTCCTGCCTCCTGGAGGTCCAACTGTTGAGTCCTGAACATACAAAACCAAATCACATCTGGCATGAATCACAGTAAGGGGGATCGGCCTGCTCTACTCTCCCAAAATGGTGCCTCTGAGTGTCAAAGAGTTTTTGGCTACAGTGTTTCTAGAAGAAAGTACTTCTTTGTACATTAACATCTTCAGATGGCGATCTGCCACAGACATCTTCCTTATCAGGCTAGCGATGGCTGTCTACCACAGGCAGGGCCTTAGCAGCAGTGGCTGTACTCTTTTGAAATGCTATCCCTCAGAAAGTCCTGAGTGGCAAGTTCCTCACTGATCATTCAGAAGCAAGCTGAAGCTTTCTTCATTTTATGAGGAAGTTGGGATATAGGAGGTTTGGGAACTTATGAGAATATGGCCACTTCTGGTTTTTGTTTTTTGGTGCTTAGTTTAGTTCAGTTTTATTTAGCTTAGAATGTTTATGTACCATTTCCCAACAAAACATTCATGAAGCAGTTTATACAGCAGAGAAATTAAAATGAAGAAATTGTTCTTTGTCTCAAAGGACTTCAGTCTTTAAAATAATAATTCTCTCTATATAATTATCTAATGCATACCCGTGGCTAATCTCATGCGTGGCAGCTGTCTTGAGAGTTCACGAGCAGAAGCACCGTGGTGATTGGGCAGTGGGGATTCCATATGCAGATGAGGAGGAACCTGTGAGAGCAGAAGCACATTGGGGATTGGGCAGTGGGGATTCCATATGAAGATAGGGAGGAGGAGTCCATGAGGGTTAAGGTCAGTTGGAATGCGACTGTTACTGGTTGGAAGATGTTCTTGATCGTAGAGGAGAGAAATTTATATATAGAAGGATAGTGAGTGGGGGACATAGGAACATAGGAAGCTGCCTTCTACCGAATCAGACCGTTGGTCCATCTAGCTCAGTATTGTCTACAGACTGGCAGCAGCTCTCCAAGGTTTCAGGCAGGAGTCCTTCTCAGCCGTACATGGAGATGCCAGGGTTTGAACCTGTATGCAGATGCTCTTCCACTGAGCTATGGCCCCATCTCCTAAGGGAAATAAAAACCAACAGTCTGATCCAAGAAGAAACCTCAGCAGAAACATCCCCCCTACGTGGCTAGATCCAGGCCTTGTAGATTCCTGCTCACAGTTAGCCAAGGTACTGATCCCCTTCCCTTCAGAGCTATCCAAGCTCTGTGTCTCCCAGCTCACTGCCTCTACAGAGACCCCGGCTTAGCCAAGCACAGGATGCTGTAAGAACTATTTGGTCATGGTACCATCATCTGCTTTGTGAAGGAGTGGGATCTCTATCTCTAGAAATTTGCAATCAGAGGCTGGACAGCCGTCTGCCAGGGATGCTGTTGCAGTTTCCTGCACTCAACAGGGAACAGGACTGGAAAACCTTTCTGGCTCTTACCATTCTGTGATTCACATACATAAGGACAAACTGGAAGTTAAATGAATCGATTAATACAGGAATATGCTCTGTGTGTGTGTGTGTGTGTGTGTGTGTGTGTGTGTGTGTGTGTGTGTTTCTTGCTGGACTGAGGAGTACATTTTTATTTATCTTATTTATTTAACATATATATTTTTAATAGACTGCCCAAATCTTACGTCTCTGGGCAATTTACAACAAAGCAAAACAACAGAAAAAGTTAAAACATTGTTTGTTTGTTTGTTTGACTTTTTTTTTTTTTTGGCACTCAGCCTGCAAAAATGACTATCATCCATGCATTTTCAGGTCGCCTTGCGTGCCGCCACCATTACGTCTCTCTCTCTAAGCCCAGAAGACCTACCAGCACTGTGCTGATTCCCCGTTGCACCTGGAACATCTGGATGTGACGAGATATTGATGGTGTTTCAGACCTCCGGATCTGGGATGTTTCACTCCCTGAATGTGAGCCTTGCTTAGTGCATAGTATCATTATTATTATTATTATCTCTGACCATCAGTCTTTAAATAACAGGAAATGTTTCTGAACAGATTGGTCTTGGATGTGGCCTGAAGCTCCCAGGGGGGCCGTTGATGCCTCTTGTAAATAACGGCAGGGAATCATCCATGGCTGGCTGAGGCACTGGGTTTCCAGTCAGGCCTTTGTCTGGGAGCCAAAGGGAGGCTGTGGCCTCTCATATTCCCATGGACAGAATAACGTGACTTTGGAACTCTGCATGGGAGATGATTAGATAATGTGCACAAAGGCAGAGTTGTGGAGTGACTAAGCTGGAAGTATTGCTCATCCTCTGATTTATCGGCAAAAACACCCAAAACATCCCCATCACCAAAGGCAGCTTCAGGTAGGCACCTCTCCAAAATGTGCCTGTGCAGGTCTCGGTGTATTCCTTGTATCCACTTAAATCCCTTTATGATTTCTGAATCTGCCTACCTAAGCCTCACCTACAACACTCAAAGCAGCTTTCTACCCCTCGTTGTTGGAGATGTAAACTGGAAGGCCTTACAATTTAGAAACCGGAGGAGACTTTGGGATAGATTTCCAGCACTGCACAGCTCCTCATGGCTCCTGGTCCTCATCCCTCTGCTGTTGGTGGCCCCCTTCCTTTGATTTGTACCATCCCAGTCCATGCAAAAGTATTCCGAATTTATTTTTAAAATCTGCATGTTGCAATCTAACTTTCATAACGAAAACAGAGTGACTCTATACAGACATCAACAGTTTCAGGCATGCAGTCAGAGTTGCAGGTTGCTCAGACAGGAACTGTATTCAAGGCCAGCCTGTCCACTAGGAAGACTTAGGCAGTCACCTAGGGCACCAGTTCTTGGAGGGTGCATAAACAGTGCCAGCATATAGCACTGCCAATTATTCTTTCTCTCCCTCTTCTGTTGCACCCCTGCACAACAGTATACTATACTTGGTCCTAGAACATAAGAACAGCCTTGCTGGATCAGGCCCAAGGCCCATCTAGACCTATTTCACACAGTGTGGCCCACCAGATGTCTCTGGGAAGCCCACAGGCAAGAGCTGAGGGTGTGCCCTCTCTCCTGCTGTTTCTCCCCTGCAACTGTATTTAGAGGCTTCTTGCCTCTGAGGCTGGGGGTGGCCTATAGCCCTCAGACTACTAGTCATTGATAGACCTGTCCTCCATGAATTTATTTAAGTCTTTCTTTAAGCCACCCAGGCTGGTGGCTGTCAGCACATCTTGTGCAGACGCTCAAAGAAGGGTCTGCACATTCTGCACTCCAAAATACACAGTCTTCTTTGCTGATTGCACCTCAGCCTCCAATAAATATCTAGTATCATAAGCTGCGCTTCCTCTCTTGAAGATGAATTCCATGCCTCAGCATTCATTTCCAAAAAGAAATGCATCTCAGACTGGATTTCCAAATTCACAGCAGCAACCTTCCATCTCTGAAGTGTTAGAGGTTTGCCCTTTTAATACACGGGGAACTCTCTCCCCCTGTATTCTCAAACCAGTGCAGGCTAGTTGCCTGCTGCTCATTTGCTTGGGCTGGTCATTCAGCCTTATTCACGAATGAGCAGCCTGTGCAGCTCAAGTTAAAGCTGAGTATAGGAAGCTGCCATATACTGAGTCAGACCCTTGGTCCATCTCGCTCAGTATTGCCTACCCAGACTGGCAGCAGCTTCTCCAAGGTTGCAGGCAGGAGTCTCTCTCAGCCCTATCTTGGAGATGCTGCCAGGGAGGGAACTTGGAACCTAGATGCTCTTCCCAGAGCGGCTCCATCCCCTGAGGGGAATATCTTCCAGTGCTCATATGTAGTCTCCCTTTCATATGCAACCCAGGTGGGCCCTGCTTAGCTAAGGGGACCAGTCATGCTTGCTACCAGAAGACCAGCTCCACATTTCTCGGATGGGGGGTGGGCATCAAACTCAAACTTTGTCTAAGTTGCCAAAAATCCTAGGGCCGGCCCTATTCAAATCCCCTCTCCGCCACTGGCAAATTCCTGCCTATCAGACTAACAGAGCTGTGATGAGGATAAAATTGGTTGAGAAAAGCCTTATGTGCACCATCTTGAGCTCAGTGGAGAATGGATGAGATGCAAATACGTTCTGTGGATTGGTAGGTAGATCACGCACTATGCTCTCCTTATTTCTGATAGGTAGATTGTTAAGACAATGTGCCCTCATTTTTGAATAATTCCAGTATTTTATTATGTTTATATGCTGCCTTCTGCACCATAATGTCATAAACCAGTCTCTGGAGTAATTCAGAAAGAACAAAGTTCCATAGTATGCCAGGAGCATTTTGCAAATGCACGCTATTGCTGTGGTGACATTATTACATGTGCACTATTACAGTCGTGACATGATTACTAATTAACGAACACTGAAATTGGGCACAAGAGTCCGAGGTGTGTTACCCAGGGCGATACAGCGCGCATGTGGCAATTATGAAACGGAGTCTCTCGGCTAGAGCCTCCAGATGGCTGTTTCAGTCTTGAGGACTCTCTAGTAATGCTATTGTTTTGATGCAGCTCCTCCTCTTCCCTGGGGTTGCCACTATTTTTCTGTCCTGGTTCCTGTACCCTGAAAGGCAGAAATATAGTAGCAGATAGGAACATAGGAAGCTGCCTTATGCTGAGTCAGACCATTGGTCCATCTAGCTCCGTATTGTCTACACCAGGCCTGCTCAATTTCGGCCCTCCTGCAGATGTTGGCCTACAATTCCCATCATCCCTGGCTATTGGCTGCTGTGGCTGAGAATTATGGGAGTTGTAGTCCAAAAACAGCTGGGGGGCCTAAGTTGAGCAGGCCTGGTCTACACTGACCGGCAGCGGCTTCTCCAAGGTTTCAGGCTGGAGTCTCTACCAGTCCTACTTAGAGATGCTGCCAGGGAGTAAAGCTGAGGCCTTCTGCATGCAAGTAAATGCAATACCACTGAGCTATGGCCCCATTCACGAAGGGAACATCTTACATCAGACAGTGCTCACATGTATTCACCCGTCACACATCCAAATGCAAACCAGGGTGACCCTGGGGACAATTCATGCTCACTACCGCAAGACCCGGTCTCTCCGCCCCTGCTTCATCCTACCCAGGCAGGTGGTTGTGTGAACGAGCCTAATGACATAATAATGAGGAAAGTTCTGTACATCTCTTTGACCATGTGTGACATATTCCAGTGTGTCAATCGCGGGCTAAGATTGGTTTGGAATGAAGCTTTGATCTCTCTGAAGCTGGGTTTTTTATTTCTACTGAACCAGTGCCTTTCTGCAGGACTCTTCCCAAACCATCGCCAGCTTAGGTTAGGTTAAGTTGTGCCATCGAGTCGGTCTCAACTCCTGGCGACCACAGAGCCATGTGGTGTTCTTGGTAGAATACAGGAGGGATTTACCATTGCCTCCTCACACACAATATGGGATGATGCCTTTCAGCATCTTTCCTATATAGCTGCTGTCCAATATAGGAATATAGGTGTTTCCCATATTTTGGGAAACATACCAGTGGGGATTTGAACCAGCAACCTCTTGCTCATTTCCCCGCTGTGCCATTAGGTGGTTTTTCTGCAGCTGTTAAAGGCACATAAATCCTGCTGAAAGTAGGAGAGGTAACACTGCTGACAATGGTCTGATCTCTCTCTGGCTCTTTGTTCTTCCTCTTAGGACCAAGTAGTGAAAGGACTTGTTGAAATTAAGGCAAGAATTTTCTCTAGAGATAAACTAGAGATAAAACAAATATTTATGAATATTTGACATTTGGCACCGTTTCTAGTTTCGCTGTGTAAATTTTGAGTGTGAACATGTTAAATTTACCTCAACATGTGAGTGATATTTATAGACAAAATTAGGTTGCTCTGGGTTTTGGCAGGCATAAAAAAACATGAAATGTTCCAAGTATTTAACTGCCAAATACTAAATGCCATGGCATGTACTCTGTGAAATATAGATACTATATACTACTGCATGCTGGCTATCAATACTTCCAAAAACAACTACTGGCAAACAGTTGACATGGACACTTATAGAATAAATCTGTCAACCTTTTGTGAAAGTGTTTAACTTACAACTGGACTGCACTAAGGAGAGTGTCGCTGAGATTATGCAGACCAGGCCCAGAACAATGTGCCTGGAGAATCTTATCTTTTCCACATCCCATGCAGGGTGCGTCCAGTGCAGAATGGCGACCACATGTCCATGGGAAACGTCTCCCTCCTTCCCCAGCAGGAAGACCCAGTCTCACCTCTCCACCACCTCAGTCCAGAGTTGGAGGATGTGAGGCAACTCTGGGCCTCCGTCTGGATGACTTCATTCCCTCACACCTCCAGAAAAGCTCATCTTTCGCCAACAGCATGGGCCCGACTTCCCCTAGAGCCACATCTACTCCACAGAGTGTGTCACATCGCAGGGTGAGTAGAGGCCCATTCACACGCTGCGTCCAACACTTGTGCAACGATTGTACCATTGGAACACTTCACCAGTATGCAAAGAAATGCACGCTAACTTGACTTGAACTAGTTTTTCTAGAGGAGAGGCTTAAACAATCTTAGGGCCAAAGTTATGTAAGTCCCATGTGTGTTTCCCACCAACTTTGTTTAAAAATAACACACAATAACACTGGAGGCTGCAGTCAGGTGCGGAGAAAAGGCCCTTTCCCTGCCTGCAACTTTTCCTCCCAAATGCCTCCATCTGTATCCACCTCCACTCCCAGGAAGGGCTGCAGCTCTCTGTATCTTTTCCTACGAGGAGAAAAAAGCAGCACAGGGGGAGCAATTTTGAGAGGCAAAACAGTCAGCAAGGAAACGTTTAAGCCTCACCTTCCTCTACTTCTGATTGCAGCTTGTGGAGGCTGTTTATCAATTTAATCAGTGATCAAACAGCAGAGACTGTTTATCAGTTAAAACAGTTGGTGGGAAAGTTATACAGAAACTCTCTACAGCGTGCAGTTTGGCTTTCCACGGGCTAGCTAATAAAGTGAGACGGCAGTCTGTTAAAATGGGCAACACACTGGAAACTGGGCAGATAGATAATTCAATCTGTGCAGGAGGGGCAAAATAGAACACTTGCCTATAGCTACCTGTTAACAAGGAGGAAGACAGGTGCTTCTAAAAAGGAAGGTGAAAGGAGAAACACTTGAAATAACTGGAAAATTAATCTCCCAGGGTGTGTGGTTTTTCTTTATCTAGTAAGTAACTCTTCTATCCAGGGTTACACAAGTTCCTTCTGGGCTGTCTCATGAGTTACTTTATCAGAGAGCCTGTCAGATTGTTTAAGCCTTCCTCCTGAAGAAACTGCTTTAGGTGATGCTTGCATGCCTTTTTCATACTGGTGGACAGTTACTCCCACCCTAGTAAAAATAAGAAAATCGCCATTTCGAAACGTGCCTCTGCCCAATTAGCAGGGGCAAATAAATAAAGAAAGGAGAAACCATACTAATGGATTGTGTTGTCCTTTCTTGAAGGTACCTGTGATTCGTAACTGTGGTTCTAACACCCTGAACTTTGAGTTCCATGATACAGCTCCCCGCACAGTGTGCAATGGGATATCACCACCATGGAAAGCAACCCAGGGAAGTTCAGGTAATTCCAGCCTAGTATGGAGGAGATGCCAGGAATGCATCCTTGCAAGGAGAATTAACTATTTGTGCAGTAGGGAAATGCTTGACTAACAAGCAGAAGTTTGCCGGTTCGAATCCCAACTGGTATGTGTTTCCCAGACTATGGGAAACACCTATATCGGGCAGTAGCGATATAGGAAGGTGCTAAAAGGCAACATCTCATACTGTGTGGGAGATGGCAATGGTAAACCTCTCCTGTATTCTACCAAAGACAACCACAGGGCTCTGTGGGCACCAGGAATCGACACCGACTCGACAGCACACTTAGACTTAGATGTACCCTTTGGCTTGCTTACCTTCCTGTTGTCCATTTGCTCAAGTCTTTGGGTTTGATTGAAACCCGTTCCAATTTCCCAAGCTCAGCTTTCTCTGCCCTCCCAGTGGTGCAGAAGTTGACATCTTTTTGTGGCTTGGGCAAGGTCTTCTTTGTAGCATTTGTTCTTCGAGAAGGAAGGGCCTGTGCATATATACAACAGAAAGCACAAGCCTCACACCCTACTTGAGTTATCCCTAAAATGTCCCTGCCCACCCCTGCCCTTGCTACTCTCCTTTGTAGAGCAGTTAGCGAGGACAACTTTGCTTTTGTCCAGCACAGCTCTGGTGAGCATGGAAACAGAACTGGAGTGGATGGTTGGCTTCACATTGAGTGGATAGAACATCACATGGAGTATGTCCAGAAGAACTCACGGGAGCTGTCTATGACTCTTGATCACGATCCATTCTTTTTTGAGTTCTGTACTGCTGTGACTGATAGAGCAGAATACTCTGCCCCAGTGGCACACAAAAATGGCTTTGTTGGATCAGGCATATGAACCTACGAAGGTGCCTTATATTGAGTCAGACCATTGTTCCATCGAGCGCAGTATTGTCTACACCTACTGCCAGTTGGCTCTCCAGGGTTTGAGGAGGAGCTCTTTCCCAGCCCTGTGTAGGAATGCCAGGGCTTGAATCAGGGGCTTTCTGCATGCAGAACAGATGCTGTGCCCCTGAACGACATCCCTCTGCGTGGGCGTCTATTCATCATAACAGTCTTTCCAACTGTGGCCAGTTTGACGTCTCTAGGAGACTCATAAGCAGGGCGTGACGGTGATGACCTCCTTTGTTGCTTACCCCCAGCATTCGCTTTTCAGGGGTATACTGCCTTAGAACATGGAGGTTCCAGTTACCTATCATGGCTAATATAATACAGGCTCAATAAACGATAGAACTTCCTTCTGTTTCATTTGGCTCACTTGACCTCTCCCATTGCCAGCTCCCTAGAGAGTTTGCTTAGTCCTCCCTGTAAACTGCCTGTGTCTCTTTGTAGCAACCAATTGGTATCCAACCTGGCCTGCTAAAGACATTAAACCACTGAAATCTCGAGCACCCCCTGCTCTCTGCCCAGCTGGTTCAGCCACAAATGAAGCTGTCAATGGTATAGCTCAACCTGGCTGGTCTGCGACCTGGACAAAAGATGGAAAGAGAAAGGAAAAGCGCTGGGTGAAGTACGGTGGCATTGGGCCAGTGGATGAGTCTGGGATGCCCATTGCCTCTCGATCGGTGAGTCACTGCATGAAGTGGAACATGTAAATGGCACCCCCTCCCCGATCCCCTCCCCTCTTCTTTTCTGTCTACCTTGCACAGAGTGTCTTCTGCAGCCAAGCTGACTTGGGCTGGGAATCTCCTGGGTCTTCTCTCAAGCCGCTCAGAGCTGGGCTGGGTCTGCAGTTGGACAGTAACTTCTTAAAAGTTATCCAAGGGCTTTATTGAAGGAAATGTTGTGGGTGGGCGACCTGAAGTTGAGAGTGCTCCTGATGGGCCTCATTAAGAAGGCCCCCAGTGGCCTCTGTGAGTATGTCTGCAAATAATAATAATAATAATAATAATAATAATAATAATAATAATAATAATAATAATAAAATCTTCCACATCTGGCTTGGCACTTCTGTGCCAAAGAATGAAAGTAGTCCCACAAAAAAGAAAAGGATACTGGCCCGCTGCAGCGGCAATACTGACTCACGGCAATTCTTGGCTGGCCGATTCGGAGCCAGTCTCAGGAAAGCACACTCCCTTTCCCTCCCTCCTTCTCTCTCCAGCCTGGATCCACCCTCCCTTTCCTTGTTAGCCTTAACCATGGATATGGACATTATATCTGCCCAGATACTAACCAGGAATTCCATCTTAATCAGGGTATGAGCATCGTTGCAAATTTATCAGGGCCAGCTGCAGGTTCGAGGGGCCTTTGGGTGGCAGCAGTGGGGGTTGGTTTCTCCCACCCCCCACTCCTCCTCAGATCAGTGTTTCCTGTAACAGGGATTTCCAGATGTTGACTACAACTCCCATCATCCCCAGCTGCAATGGCCTTTGGCTGGGGATGATGGGAGTTGTACTCAACAACATCTGGGGCTCCCTGTTACTTACTGGAAACACTGCCACAGACTGGCAGCTGCCAGGTGTCTCTCCCCCTGCCACACACACACACACACACACACACACACACACACACTTCTCCACAGGTCTCCCAATATAAGCATCCTAGGGGCAACTAAAAAAGACGGCTGCCATTTTCCCCTCAGGGTGCCTTGAAATGATGCTAGATAGGGGGCATTATGGGAGGAGGGAAATGGCAGTTGCTGAGGGTGAGGTGGCAAGTGCAGTTGTTATCCAATCACTGTTTGTTATGGTCCAAAGCAGGCAAAAAATGCAATCAAATACAAATATAAACCAACAAGAACACCCATACATCTCCCCAGTTCTGCTAAAGCAGGGCTGCTCAACTTCGGTCCTGCTGCAGATGTTGGCCTACAACTCCCATAATTCCTGGCTATTGGCCGCTTTGGTTGGGGATTATGGGAGTTGTAGTTCAAAAACAGCTGGCTGGCGGGTGGGGGCTAAGTCAGTCAGGTGTTAGCAGTGGGCCCTGGCAACTGCCTGAGGAAGTGACATGCTGACACACCAGGCTTGTGTGGCATTAAACTGTGGTTCAAGCCCCACAAGGGAAAGCAGGGGGATTTGGGCCAGGGAGGGGAGGAGGAGGAGGAGGAGGATGTGGGAGGGAATTTGGTTTGCCGGGAGCCAGCCTTATGTGGGCAGGAGATGCTCTGAAATTCACTTCAAAGGCACTCTGAGTGCAGCCGTATGGGCAGTTCTTATGGAGTCAAATGCAGTCTAGTCTCTGCCAGGGTCTCAGATGCCATCATCCGTCTTTCTGTTCTGCACATCGTGGCAAAAAGCAGTACCACTACCAGCCATGCAGGGTGTAAGCCTGGATAGGGAGGAGAGCTGGTCTTGTGGTAGCAAGCATGAATCATCCCTTTTGCTAAGCAGGGTCTGCCCTGGTTTGCATTTGAATGGGAGACTGCATGTGTGAGCACTGTAAGATATTCCCCTTAGGGGATGGGGCTGCTCTGGGAAGAGCACCTGCCTGCTTGCATGCACAAGGCTCCAAGTTCCCTCCCTGGCATCTCCAAGATATGGCTCCTGACTGTAACCTTGGAGAAGCCGCTGCCAGTCTGTGTCGACAATACTGAGCTAGATGGACCAATGGTCTGACTCGGTAGAAGGCAGCTTCCTGTGTTCCTATGATGCACAGTCTTCTTGCACTAGTAATTGTGCTTTGTACTAATATTAAAACATCAGTCCAAGATTGCAAATGTGATCTGCTTTCCTGCCCATCAGTCTCATTCTGACATTGCCCTTACAGTTCCTTCTTTCCCTGCTAATGTCCTGGCGCGGCTGGTTTCTCTTGCAGAGTGTGGACAGCCCTCGGGACTGGTACCGCAGCATGTTCCAGCAGATTCACAGCAAACTTCCTGGTATGGACCCTGTCGGAGCACTGCAATAAACTCGTCCCAGAAAACTGGAACAAGAATAATTGAAACTGTCGCCACATTGGCCCCAATGAAAAACACTCTCATTAAGACAAAACTCCTTGCAGTTATTGAGCAACCCCTAGTGGTTAAAGTTTTGTTGAATTATTTCTGGGCTCCAGCCTATTCTTGAATGTTGACAAACATGAGGCTCAGCCATGAACACACCTGGGGCTTTTACGCACAGCAGGTTTTAGGGGAGGCTTTACTGCGAATTTGAAGTTGTCCCCAAAAAACTGACACAAATAGTGGATTTTTTTTAACCTCGGATATAAATCGGGCTACATGCTAACGTGCTGTGAAAAACCCGAATTGTGTGTGAACTGCTCCCCGATAACTCGCAGGAGCTTCAGGGTAAATCTGGTTAATATGTGAATGCACCCCCTCCATTCTGGAGGAGATGCGAGTTAAAGGGCTTTAAAAGCCCTGTGCGAAAAGCTTGCTGGTGACCTTAGCAAAGCTGCTGTTTCTCAGCCTCAGCCCCCAAATTGCAATATGGGAATGAGAGTATTATTGGCCCACCCTACAGACCAGTTCTACTGAGAGCCAGACTGGACAATATACTCATCACAAGGATTCCATCCCAGTTTACATGTGTCTTACCATCCCAGATGTATTAAAACAATTCCATGTCTGGGTTGTAACCATGACTTTGTATGTTTCTTCATCCAAAACATCAATGGCATGCATGTATGTATGTATTTACATTTATACCCTGCTCTTCCTCAGAGGAGCCTAGTACATGATTTTATGTTCCTCACAACAACCCTGTGAGGAAGGTTAGACTGAGACATAAGTGCCTGGCTCAGAGTCACCCAGTGGGTTTCATGACTGAATGGGGGTTTGAACTTGGGTCTCCCCAGTCCCAGTCCAACACTCTAGGCACTACACTACACTAGCTCTCTTTGCCAATGTGATAGGTTGGAAAACAACGTCACCTACCCACATTTCCTTTCAAATCCTTCAGCAGACCCTAGTATATAACATGGCTCCTGGTATCTATATATTCCTGTGCCACGTGTCATTGGCCGGCTGTCCCTTCCTTCACTTCCTATTGCTAACATCTGCATTCTGAGCAGAGACCTTGTCTATGTATCCTTTCTCTTTCAGAACCAGACCTGAACTGGGACTTCCACAACTCCAGAGGTAAGAATTAGCACTCATGAATGCACAGTCTGGGTGCCAGTTGTGGAAAGGTTGTGGTTTTTGTAGAACAAGTAGTCCCTATATCAGGAAAACCAGTGTTTGGTGGGTCTTGTGAGTGTGCATTGAGAAAAACACAATGCAAGGGGCTAAGGATGTATCATTTATGAATCAGGAGTTGGAATTAATTGGTTGGTAATAACTAAGTGAAAACAGAAATCTGGAGGTGCAGCTGGGAATTCCTCCCACAGAAAACATAGGAACATAGGAAGCTGCCATATACTGAGTCAGACCATTGGACTATCTAGCTCAGTATTGTCTACACAGACTGGCAGCGGCTGCTCCGAGGTTGCAGGCAGGAATCTCTCTCAGCACTGTCTTGGATGGAGAAGCTGCCAGGGAGGGAACTTGAAACCTTCTGCTCTTCCCAGAGCGGCTCCATCCCATGAGGGGAATATCTTCCAGTGCTCACACTTCTAGTTTCCCATTCATATGCAACCTAGGCAGACCCTGCTTAGCAAAGGGGACAAGTCATACTTGCTACCACAAGACCATATCTCTTCCTTACATTGATTGGGGCTACGCTTCTCAGAATTATTATTATACCACCCTTCCAAAAATTGCTCAGGGCAGTTTACACAGAGAAATAATACATAAATAAGATGGATGCCTGTCCCCAAAGGGCTCACAATCTAAAAGGAAACACAAGATAGACACCAGCAACAGTCATTGGAGGTACTGTGCTGGGGGTGGAGAGGGCCAGTTACTCCCCCCCCCCCCGCTAAATAAAGAGATCTATGCCTCCCTTAAATGCTGGGCAGTTCCATAGGAACCTTAGCCTCGGATTCAAAACCCATGCCTGGCGAGCAGGTGATACTAACACTGCTGTTCTGAATAAGGAGCTGCTACGTGGCAGGGAAAATGTTTAAAAGCCTGCACTGCTGCATGGTTGAGACTGCGTAGTTGGGTCACATTTCAAATTTTCTTTTCGCGATGCCGGAGCTGCCCGCAGTTGAGTGGCTCCCACACAGCTCGGAAAGTGGCTGAAGGGAACTTGCATGTGTTCCAGCTTGATAAAGTTGTCTCTTCCAGATCCCAGACCTCCAGGACGTGTGCTGAAAAGCCGACCACCAGCTCTAGTGTCAAACAGTCCCTCTTGCCGACAGAATGGCTTGGACTGGTGAGTGCATGCATGGTTGTGGGGAAACGTGTCTTTCCTGTAGAGGAGAGCATCTGCAGAGCAATCTAGAGAGAATCCAAGGTCTGGTATTCTGGAGGCTTTACACACGGGGCTTCTGCCCCGTATCTCCTTTGGGAGAGAGTGTGTGCTTCGCTCAACATTTACCCGGAAGCCGGAAGCCAAGTGTGAATAACCTCCTGATGCTGCATATATCTGCAGTGGGGGATGCTTTTCTCATTATGACCTAAGAGAAAGGTTCCATATGTTAGATGACTCACCCATTTGAATCCAGGCCAATTTCAGTGCTCAAGTGTGACGCTAGGGGGTGGTGTGGGACACACCAACGGAAGTCAATGGATTTCAAACTTTCTATGCTCTTACGGAATGCTTTTCGTATGACTGTATCTGCTGAGGAGGAACCCCTGTAAACCTGCCACGTAATCCCTGGGCATTGCAAAAGATTCTGAGATGCATTCTGAAGCAGCTTCGTGAATTTTGGCTAGGCTTGTTGGACCTGGTTGTCACTCTGCAAGGTAACGTGTGCCGCCAAGTAGCTGTCCTGGTGACCGCAGCGCCCTGTGGTTGTCTTTGGTAGAATACAGGAGGGGTTTCCCATTGCCACCTCCCGCTCAGTATGAGATGATACCTTTCAGCATCTTCCTATATTGCTGCTGCCCAATATAGGTGTTTCCCATAGTCTAGGAAACATACCAGCGGGGATTCGAACTGGCAACCTCTTGCTCACTAGGCAAGTCATTTATCTGCCGCACCATTAGGTGGCTTGACTGCACACATTGACCTAAAATCAGAAGTACAGCAAGGCTAGAGTGGGCCATGGGACAAGAAGTGAAGAGGGCACCCAGAGCCTCCCGCTCTCTTCTCCTTCCCCCCCCGCCGTATCTTTGAGATCATCCGGAGAGGTTTGTCTGAAGTTGCCACTGGCTCATCTGGTTGGCCTTCTCTCTTGCTGCCCCGAGGCACTGGAATGTACTCCCTGCTGAAATAAGAGCCTCCTCATCTTTTAAAACAGTTCTTAAGGCACATTTGCCCACCCAAGCTTTTAATTAGAGTTAATTTTAAATTTAACACAATGCTAAAAACTGTTATTTTCACTTTTTAGCATTTTAAATTGTTTCAATTTGTCTTGTTTTGTTGTGAACCGCCCAGACATTGATTGATTGATTGGAACTTCTTATATACCGCTTCCTCCAAAGACTCTAGGTGGCGGACAACAGAAATACCAACAACAATCAATTTTAAAAGAAACTAGCTGATCTGGCGCAGAACATCTGAGCCCCTAGTTCTCCCTGTCTCTCCTCCCCCATCTTCAATTCTGTCTCCCCCCTCCAGCCCCTTTTCTTTCTCCCCCTCTCCAGCCCCATTTCTTCGCCCTGCCCCATTTCGTTCTCCCTCGGCAACCAGGCTGCTTTGCCTCAGTGGACAACAACTGCCGCTTCTTGTCAGCCGGCCATTTGCCGGCCTGGCGGCCACCACTTCTCCTCCACGCCTGCTTCTCCTCCCATCCCCGTTGCTAATCCACAGCTCTCTCACGAGAGCTGCCACGCATGTGATTAGCGACGGACATGCCTAGGAGAAATAAATATATAGCTATTAAGGGGGAAACACCTGGTGAAACAGGTGAGTCTTAAGAAGGGCCTTAAAAACAGCCAGGGAAGGGGCTGAGTGAATCTGGCGGGGGAGAGTGTTCTAAAGAAGAGGGGCAGGCACAGAGAAGGCCCTCCTACAGATATATAAGTTTTGGGTGGTATACAAATGTGTTAAATAATAATGTCTTTGCTGCAGAACTGTGGTGAAAACCAAAACATTCTCAGTGTGCCCTTTCTCTCGCTCCTATGCAAATAATATTGTGAACTGCCTATGAACTCAGACACTTTTATACACACACACACTTGCATGCTCACATTTCCCTGGTTCAGAAACATGTTTAATGTATATACAGTACCTACTAAGATCACGTAACATATTTATAGAACATCGACCGTGAAGAGCAAGCTGTCACTGGTGGGCCCCCCCTTGCTCAGGGGCCCAGGGACATTGGTCTCTCCTTGTTCAGTTACGGCTATGCCCCTGCCTAAAATACCCTGAATGTTCGCTGGTACTTTACATTGCCCGGAAGATTGGTAATGATAGGCAAAGCTGTTTTTGCTTTTGTGTTCTTTCCAAGCAGTCTGTTCCTTATTATTACCAGTCTTCTGTTCAGGGAATATTTGGGCACACCAGCCAAAGACCACTGCCCCAGGCTGTCACTAGGGGCTGCTCTCAGTGGTGCTCTTTGGACCGGACTTCTGGGCAGAGGTCCAGTCCCCAGCAGGTCTGTGGGCCTCCAAATGCTGAGTGGCCTGCTAATTTAAGTGGCAGGACTGTCTATGCAAAATGTGGTATCTCTGCAAATCAGTGGGAAGTATCTTATTCAGAATCTCTTCTTAAAAATACAAAAAAGAGAGAGTTTCCAGCTTTCTCTGAGCATGTTCTGGTGGTGGTGTTGTTGTTTTTAAGTGCATTGCTGCTTCTCTGGTGGAGGTGTGGGGCGGGAGTGCTCCCCGAAAATGATGTTAGGTCCGGGCTCCGAAATTACCTAGGTGAACCTCTGTCTGCTCTGGCCACATTTGCCAGACCCTCAGTTTGCAAAGCTACACCTAAAGACTCAGTTTCTTGGAATGTGGCCAAGTTCTGTTACATAGTTTGTAGTAAGTAAGTTTATTGCGGTCGCAGACCAGATGAACAAACAATAACAATTAATAGGATTAATAAGAAAGTTCAAGAAATTTCAAAGTTTACAAAGTCACAAACTGATCAAATTACTAATACAGTACGTAGTTTGTAAAATTGGCAAGAACTCACCACTTGATTATTGTTTGCAGTTGTTGTCTATTTATTATTGCTGGTCAGTGATCGAAATAAAGATTTCTATCTATCTATACCTTGGTCTGCACCATACTCTGTATAGGCCACAGATGGTTAAAACAAAAGGCTGTTCCGTTGGCAGAGTGAGGTTGGTACCTGCTTGGATTCTGTCTTGCCAACAAATACAGTAGCAGTGGGACGATATTGACAGATTGCTGGCATTCATTCCGGGGATGATTCTTAACTTTCCATAGGTCTGGGACATCACAGAACACGGGAAAAAGTGAGGGACCAGTGGTTCTTCTGTTCACCAAACTTCTATGCCTACGGATATGTATCCAACCTGTGCAATTAGTTAGGAGGGCATCAGTGTTTAATCAAGCCATGCAATGTGCGTGTTACAATCCAGGAGATGGCCTTAGGGTTGCCGGCTTTGCCTGAAGCCATTCCCGGAAATACTATTTGAATTTCCCAATATTTTTCAAAATATCAAGCCATTAAAACCCCCAGGATTGCTTTCAGTAGTCACCTGAGACTGATGCTGATTCCTCAAGACTCCAGGCCAGTCCTGGGGAGTTACAACCCTACATAGCCTGCACCATGCATGGTGGGGAGCAGAACAACTCACTCAGCTTTAAGAATATAAGAACACCCCTGCTTGGATCAGGCCCATAGAAGCCCATCTAGTCCAGCATCCTGTTTCACACAGTGGCCCACCAGATGCCTCTGGGGAGCCCACAGCAAGAGGTATGTGCACGCCCTCTCTTCTGCTCTTGCTCCCTTGCAACTGGTATTTAAAAGCATCTTGCCTCTGAGGCTGGAGGTGGCCTATAGCCACCAGACTAGTAGCCATTGATAGACCTGCCCTCCATTAATCTGTCTAAGCCCCTTTTAAAGCTATCCAAGCTTGTGGCCATCACCGCATCCTGTGGCAGAGAATTCAATAGATTAATTATGCAGTGTGTGAAAAAGTACTTCCTCTTGTTGGTTCTAAATTTCCCGACCTTCAGTTTCATGGGGTGACTCCTAGTTTTAGTGTTGTGAGAGAGGGATAAAAAATTTCTCTCTGTCCACCCACTCCACTCCATACATGATTTTATACACCTCGGTCATGTCTCCCTTTATTCGCTTCTTTTCCAAAGTAAAGAGTCCCAGATGCTGTAGCCTAGCCTCATAAGGAAGGTGCTCCAGGCCCCTGGTCATTTGGGTTGCCCTCTTCTGCACCTTTTCAAGTTCTACAATCTCCTTCTTTTTCAGTTTAAAAAAAAGCCTTCTACAATAGCCTCCTTTTTGCTTCTCCCTTCTTACGGTCTTCAAGGGGTGGGGGCGTAGCAAGGTTGAAGTGGGCCCTCGGACAAGGAGTGAAGATGGGCCCCCTCGTGCTGCCACCTTCTCCACCCCCACCCCCTTGTCTTTGCTACAGAATAACTGTATGGACCCATGGTGGAAAACTAAACATTCTCAGCATGCCTTTTCTTTCAGTCCTATGCAAATAATCCTGCATCCCCCACACTCTCTCTGATCAGGAGCCAGCAGCTTGTCGGGGAAGCAGGAGGGGAGAGCAAGGCGATTTCCTAGCCAGTGAGAAGGGCCTGCCTTCATGGGCCCCCAGGGAGATTTGCCCCCCATTCCTTGTTCAGTTATAGCTATGCCCCCCTGCCCCCACCCCGGCCTGGCCTTCACCACTGCCACCAAGTGGAAGTCTTCTTTTTTTTTTTCTTGACTGCCCCCACCTCTCTTGCTTTAACCTCTAAAAATGATAAAAACCCAGGCAGCTTTCTTGACTAATGTGGGATGGTGATTAGACACGGGTTGGCGAACAAAGTTCAGAGACCACGTGAATTAATAATGAAGTTAATTCTTTACTAAATGTTTACTAAAGTTAATGTTTTGCTAAATAAAATAGCAATAACCAGATTTGTATAATAGGATAAACTGCAACAAAACAAAACAAAACCACAAGAACAGTGAGGATATCAAAATAACAAGAGATAAATGCATTCAGCTAAAGCTAATTGAACTGCTTTCTGATTTCAGCCAGGTTCTTACTTACCATTTTCAGCTTCCTTGTCTTTATTTTGTAACAGTTTCTTGCTCGACCCTCTTTGTCCTGGCTCATCAGATTTCTTTTTTCATGCATTGTGCAGTTATGGTTTAAAGATGCACAGGTGACCAAGACGTCTTAGGGATGAGTCACACATGCATGCACATTATTTTGTGCATGCAAAGGCTTATACCGGCTTTGTACTGGTTTGAATGCCATGACTTCCTTCACAGAACTGTGGTTTGGTGTGGGTGCTGAGAATGCTGTAAGAGACCCTACCCATCCCCAAACAAAAGAACAACTTTTCAGTAATCTGGAGGGAGGGAATGCAGTGCAGAGCTGTCCTTTATACATATTATTTGGTGAAGGATCACTCTCGGCTTAATGTGTTAACTGCCTTTGTTGAAAACGTTGTTGGAAATATGGTCTTTGAAGTTATGTTAGATGATCTGAAAGCTCTGTCTGGTGTTCTGAGTTGTGGTGGCTGTTTCACGTGTGTGCTCTTGCAATCATTTAGCCAAGGAATATGAGTATGTGAATCGCGCACCCTGTGGGAAATGCATGGGCTCGATTCAGAGGCACAAGATGGCTTTCCACTGCAGCCAGGTTTCCTATTCTGGAAGTAATCCCAATATCAACAAAGAATCCAAATACTACATGTTTATGTTTTAATATGATACTACTAATAAAACGTTATAGTCAAAAACTATCTTGACTACATAAGGTATAATTGGTCAAAATTAATAAATATATGTCCATGCATCAGAATAAGAATCATAAAGAATCATCAATGAGGTCTCATAAAAGTTAATTGCCACTTCTTCAGGGGCAATTAATAGAAAAATTTTCACTTCCAGTAGTAGCTTCCAATACTCCATGTACTCTATGAGAGTACTGGAGACTACAAGTGGAAGTGAGAAATTTCCTGTTAACTGCCACTGAAGAAGATTGATTTCACTCAAAACGTGTTTGGCATAACTACAAGACAGACAAGATGGATATCCCATTCTTCAATTAAAATGCGACTCTGCAATCGTATAGTTTCCAACTATATAGTTTTATGATTAGTATCATATTAAAACATTAACATATAGTATTGGGATTCTTTGTTGTCATATCAGATGGCTGCTGATATGTTTCTGAACCAAATACAAAGTGCTGGTTATTACCTATAAAGGCCTCAACAACTTGGGTCCAGGATGCTTAAGCGAGTGCCTTCGTTGTCACGAACCCTGCTGCCTATTAAGATCATTTGGAGAGGTTTCTGCTGGCTCGTTTGGTGGCGACCTGGGACCAGGCCTTCTCTGTGGCTGCTCCAGGATTCCCTGTTGAAATAAGAGCATCTCCTTCTCTGTTTGCTTTTAGGAAGACCCTCAAGACATACTTGTTCTCCCAGGCTTTTAACTGAAATTCTTAATACGTTTTTATCTTGAGGGTTTTTTTACTTGTTTTGTTAATTTTAACTGTTTTTATATTGTTCTACATTCACTGTGTGTTTAACTTTGTACACCACCTAGAGATGTCTATATCAGGCGGGACAGAAATATGATAGATAAATAAATATTGTGATATTACTGAATCCACTTAAGGTTTTGCATTTTCTTCTGGAAGCAATCCCTACTTAAGTAGTCTGTCTTGCTAGTTTTTGCAAACTCAAAAGAGGTAGTTAGCAGGACAAAAAGAGCAGAGCTCATGCCTGCCCACCCCACCTTGAGATTCTCTTTTCTTTCCCTTTCAGGAGAAGTTGGGAAGTCGCTGATACTGCAGCCAAGGAGCCCAAGAGCATTTTTGACTATGAACCTGGGAAGTCGTCCATCCTTGATCACTCTGACTCGGTATGCAGTCGTCGTCCTCAGCTCAGACTGTGTAATGTTCATTGATTCAACTAGTAATAGGTCCAGACTGTGTCTGGATTGGATCACGTATTGTCCGACAACTGAAATATAGCAGAGTGCCAGCGTTGTAATCCTATATACACTTTCTAGCAAGTAAGCCCATTGAACTTGGTGCGACTTACTTCCAAGTAATAATGCATAGCAAAATTATCCCACACAGCATATTATGCTCAAACTGAATATAGGAAAGCACAGATATTGAACAATAGTTGCATCACCATACGGAGAATTCCGTTTTGTAGTAGGAAAGGCACCCCCCACCCCCGAGAGACACACACACACACACACACCCTAAATCAGAACAAGGGATATGTAGAGTCAGATTTGCCAGTGAACTCTCATTCAGCAGCCTCTTTGCTGGTGTTTTTAATTCGCCCTCTGTTATCGTTTGCAGCTGAAGAAGCCCCCTACAGCATCCCCATCATCAAAACGCCACACGCCATCCCCTCTGATTGAGGTGAGTGGTCTGCAGTGCCAGGGAAGCATGCACTCAAACGGAAGTCACAAAGCCAGGCCTGGGGCTCAGCCCACCTTATGTTAGAAACTTCCCTAAAGCAAAAGAAAAATCCAGCTTGGAGATTACTATAGCAAGCAGGACGGGATAGCAGCACTCCACTTGGAATCCTCCCTGCAGGGTTCTCCCAAGACGGCTGCAGTGCAGCTGTGTTTACTGGCTTCCATGGAGTAGGATTCTTTGTTATTTCCTCTGCCTTGAAGATCGTCTTCCCTCTGCAGATATGTTGTCAAGATCTGCAAGCTGTGAATAAGGCAAAGCGCTTTAGGATGCAGGACAAGAGCAGTTCCCTGGTCCCAAAACTATTCCTGCAGTGCCAGCTGCACCTTCTGTGTGCAATAGTTAGGGCCAAGTGTACTCCCAGATAAATTTATCAAAATATCCAAGCCATTCAAGTTCTTCACCAAGAAAAGCTGGCTTATGTGATCAGATTTCTCCTTTTTTTTTGCTAATTTATTCTGCAATAATAATTTTATTGCAGATAATAAAGAAATATTAACTTTTTTGCATTATTTTTTCCTGGTTTTGCCACTCATAGAAAAGGGCAAGGAAGTGTTTTTATTTGTTTTGCTTTTTGAAAAGGAAAGCTGAGATTCTCAGGAAGCTGAATCCTGTGCCCAGTATCACATGTTGCGCTTTTTTGCACTCCTACAGAATCCTGGCAAACACACAGCTCTAGTTATAGTACATCCTTCCTTTTGTTGTTGTAGAACTAGCTAAGCAGCTATTCCAAGTGTCTCTTTTTAACGGGGACCGTCCCTATTTTCTGGCCACCATCACCGGTAAAATAATGTCTCTTTTTTGTTCCTAATCTTTGCTGTTTTAAGGAATGCCTTTTAAAAATATGTTGAGTGTGGATACATGAGCCATCTTCTCCCAGGTATCCAGCTAATCCTTGAATATGGTTGGATACATCTTGGAGAAGGTACAGAAGAGGGCAACCAAGATGATCAGGAGCCTAGAGCACCTTTCTTATGAGGCAAGACTACAACACCTGGGGCTTTTTAGTTTAGAAAAAAGACGACTGCGGGGAGACATGATAGAGGTCTATAAGGTCATGCATGGTGTGGAGAAAGTGGAGAGAAAGATTCTTTTCCCTCTCACACAACACTAGAACCAGGGGTCACTCCATGAAATTGATTGCCAGGAGGTCTAGGACCAACAAACGGAAGTACTTTTTCACACAACGCGTGATCCACTTGTGGAACTCTCTGCCACAGGATGTGGTGACAGCCAACAACCTGGATGGCTTTAAGTGGGGTTTGGATGACTTCATGGAGGAGAGGTCTATCAATGGCTACTAGTCGGAGGGCTGTGGGCCACCTCCAGCCTCAAGGGCAGGGTGCCTCTGAGTACCAGTTGCAGGGGAGTAATGGCAGGAGAGAGGGCACACCCTCAACTCCTGTCTGTGGCTTCCAGTGGTATCTGGTGGGCCACTGTGCGAAACAGGATGCTGGACTAGATGGGCCTTCTTGGGCCTGATCCAGCAGGGCTGTTCTGATGTTCTTATGACTCTAGTGTGCCTGCAAGTGAATGCACATGTATAGATCAAGAATGCCAGGGGCCTGCTTTCAAATGATACTGGATAACTTCATGTAGCAGCTATTCTGTATGAAGCAAAATCAGTGAAACTGAACTTTAGATTAAATATCCTTTATTTTTTATGTTATGGTCCTTTTAACATACGACAAAGCACAGGGGTAAAGGTCAGGCACTGATCCTAGGTGTGAGAATGTAGGTACTATAGAAGTACACACGAGTGTTCCTAATGCTGTCTGAATGGCTGGAGGGTATGCTTAAGATTTCTTACCCTGTCGAGGGCATCATTTAGTCACGTTGGGAGATCTTATATTTATTGGCTTGGAAGTACAGATCTCAGTGGCTCGATGCTCATCTCAGCTATGAGGTCCAAAAGTTATTTTCCAGCTCAGATTTTAATCTGACCCAGAGAAGTCCCTCTCTCTCAACCACTCCTACATCTTCTTCCACTCATCCCCTTATCTTCCTTGCTGCTCTAGTGGCAGCAGCAGTGGGAGGAAGAAGGGAGTTCTCCCTCCCCTCCCGCTTCTGGTATGTTACTATGGCTATGAGCCAGGGCCTAGGAGCACTGGGAAATGTAGTCTCCCCCATTTAACTATGATCTGTTGGCAGCGGTGGGAAAATTACACTTCTGTTGCAGATATGGACATGCTCTAGGCAAAACCCACAAGAAGTAGTCCAACAGAAACAAATGTAAACTTTCCAGTATTTGGCTAAGAAAAATCGAATGCATGAGTACAGGGATGAGACCTGTCTTTGCAGCAGCATGTATGAAAAGGATCTAGATGTGTTAGTAGACCACAAGTTGAACATGAGCCGGCTGTGTGATGCAGGAAATGTAATGTTGGACTGCATTAGTACAGGCATAGTGTTGAGATGTAATAGTTGCACTCTATTCTGTGCTGATCAGACCTCAGTTGGAATACCATGCCCAGTTCTGGACACCACATTCTAAGGAGGACATTGATAGATTAGAGCAGATTCCAAGGTGGGCAACACAGATGGTAAGAGGACTGAAAACAAACGTTAGAAGGAAGAAGGAGCAATTGCAAGGAAGCAAATTTAGGTTAGATAGTAGGAGGAAATTCTTAACTGTGAGAGCTGTTTCACAGGGGGGGGGCTGTCTGTCTTCTGCAGAGGTGGGACTTGTTTTCTAGAGGTTTTCAAGCAGATAGCCATCTGTCAGGGATGCTGTAAGAGCTTCCTGCACTGAGCAGGGGGTGGAATAGAACTATAGAAGATCTCCAAGACCTCTCCCAACTCTCTGATTTCTGATTGTGTGTGTATCGTCATGTGTAGCTTGGCTGAGTGAACTGGGTGGCTACACAGCACAGCTTAGCTGTAAGATGCTACTTAGGAACATAGGAAGCTGCCATATACTGAGTCAGACCATTGGTCTATCTAGCTCAGTATTATCTTCACAAACGGGCAGCGGCTTCTCCAGGGTTGCAGGCAGGAATCTCTCTCAGCCCTATCTTGGAGATGCCGCCAGGGAGGGAACTTGGAACCTTCTGCTCTTCCCAGAGCGGCTCCGTCCCCTGAGGGGAAGATCTTCCAGTGCTCACACTTCTAGTCTCTCATTCATATGCAACCTGGGCAGACCCTGCTTAGCTAAGGGGACAAATCATGCTTGCTACCAAAAGACCAGCTCTCCTCTCACCACTTAATATGGCACTGACTGTATCTGGGGACATTACGATGCAGTCATACATACAGTGGTTTTGGCCCCTGACATGTCTGTGCAGTGAGGACACCCTTGCCTCCTCATGCTTCTCCTTCCTGCTAAGACAAATGTGACTTAGTGTGTCTATGCTCAGCCACTGAGCTGCATATTTCCACCCTATATCAGGAATTGCTGGAGAAGGAGCTGCAGCAACTCAGTGAACAGCTGGACAAGGACATTAAAGCCATTGAGACACGCCAGCTTGCCCTCAAGGTAAATCTCATCTCGCTGCCCTTTCTGTGCCCACTATCTACTGCTACGTGCATGATTGTCTTGATGCCATTTCTGTACAATTGTCTGTCTCCCAACCTCCTTCCCTTTCCTGGCCTTACACTGTATTGAGAACCAGCCTGATCACTCCCCTGTCCAAATTTAGAGGACAACAAACCTCATTTTCAGCTGGAGTTGCTAATTTCTCTTGTGCTTTGTAACCACAGCTTGGCACACAGAAATTAAAACCTTGATCCTAGGAAGAATTAGGCATGAACAGGCTTAGACATCCCTAATTCTGCATAGAGTCAGGTGGTAAACAGATTTTTAAAAATATATAGTGTGAAGGTAAAGCATTAGGAAAAGTTTCACTTGCTTAATTTCTGCTGTTAAAAAGGGCAGGATAAATGAAAACATTGACCACCTTAGCAGTGTAAATCATTCTGTGGTTATGACTCCCCCAGCTGCATCTCTGTGTTATGGTAAACATCAGAAACTGGGTGAATCACTGAGTGTTGACATTTACTTGTAATTTGTAACATTTTTGCAGGATGGAGCAAGGAATACCATAAATATTTGTATCACAGGGCTTGTTTTTGACACTCTCACTCACAGCACAGGGAATATTCTTAACTAGTAAACAACGGAAATAAAGATGCCATTTGCTGAAGGAACTTAGCTAGGCATTTATTGCTAAATGTCAGAAGTGCCTGACATTTCCATCTTAAGGACCCAATCCCTGTGCAGGCTGGCTGGCCAGTAAGCCTGCCCCACTGAGTCCAGTGGGGCTTATTCCCAGGGAGGTGAGCACAGAACTGCAGCCTTAACACACTGAAAATTAGGACGGGTTCTGCACTGGTTGCCTTGCGGGGAGGGGGGCAAACTTGGCTCTCTAGCTGTTGCTGAACTACAACTCCCATCCAAATTTATTGTGGCTGGGGGTGACAGGAACATATAGGCAGCTGCCATGTACTGAGTCAGACCCTTGGTCCATCTAGGTCAGTTTTGTCTTCACAGACTGGCAGCAGCGGCTTCTGCAAGGTTCTCTCTCAGCCCTGTCGTGGAGATGCCGCCATGGAGGGAACGTGGAACCTTCTGCATGAAAACATGCAAGGGCTCTTCACTGAGCTCTGGCCCGGCCCCATCCCCGCAGGGGGAGACCTTACAGTGCTCACACACAAGTCGTCTCCCGTCCAAAAGCAACCGGCAGGGCGGCCCCTGCTTAGCAAAGGGGACAGACAAGTCCTGCTGGCTCCCACCAGACCTGCTCTCCTCCTCCTCCTCCTCCTCCCCCCACTCGGAGATGGGGGTTGTAGTTCCAACACCAGCTGGAGGGAAGACCCAGTTTGCCCACCCGCTGCCTTCGCTGGCGCTGCGGGAAGGAAGCTGAGCAGCAGCCCCATCTGGCGGCGTGGTGATGTTTCCCCGCGCGGGTGAACGTCCGCAATCCGCACGCTTCGGATTTGCGGGCTCCCCCTCGGAAGAGGACGCCGCTTTCTTCTGCCCCGGAGGACGGAGGCCTCTAGGACCCTGCTGCTGGGTCCTGCCCGCCCTCGGCTGCTCCGAGCGCCTCGCAAGAGCGCCTGGCTCGCTCCCGCCCGCCCCGCGCCTGGCTAACTTTCCTCCTTCTCCTGCTGGCTCCTCTCCGCGCGCGGGACGGGGCTGGGCTGGGCTGGGCTGGGCAGCGCCTTTGCGCCTCCCGCTCAGCGCTTCCTCCGTCCCTCCCCGTCTCTCTCCTCCACAGATCTCCTCCTCCTCCTCGGCCCCTGCCGCCGCCGCCGCCGCCGCCGCCCCTTCCCCTTCTCCGGCCCAAGTTGCTGCTGCCCGCCGGTGAGTATGGACACACGACGGCACGGCTGGGTCGGCAGCTGCTGGCTGGCACGCCGGGGACGCTGCTGCCCGGCCAGTGGTCGCCTCTCTCTCTGCCTTCCTTCCAGCTGCTGCCACACCTTGGCTGGTTGCAGCGGGTGGTGGCGTCACCCGAGAGGCATGTGGGGTGTATCCGCTGCTGGAGCGGAGGAGGGGGGGGCAACGGGGGGGGCGAGCTGGGCAAAGCGCGTGGAGGGGGTAAGAAAGGGGCGCGGGGAGGGGGGCTGGCGGGAGGGAGGGAGGGAGAGCCGTGCAGCTGGCGGGGGGGGGGGAGGGAAACTCTCTCTCCCTCTTTTCGCTTTAAGAAGTGGGGATCTTGGGTCTCCTTTTCTGCGGAGCCAAAGTTGGTTTTGTAGGGGCTGCATGGGGGGGGGGGGAGGTGTGGCTCAGAGTTTGCTGCCAGGTGACCGGCAGTTCAAATCAAGGGATACGCCAGGCCTTGCAGCCTTTCCGAGCGTTGGCAAATGGAGCCTCCATGGTTAGGGGCAGTGGGGAAATGACTTGTCTAGGGAGCTGGTCCGAATCCCCGCTGGGATGTTTCCCAGACTATGTTTCCCAGAGCATGCGGGCAACAGTGATATAGGAAGGTGCTGCTGAAAGGCATCATCTCAGACTGCGCGGGAGGAGGCAATGGTCAACTCCTCCTGTATTCTACCAAAGACAACCCCAGGGCTCTGTGGGCGCCAAGAGTTGACACCAACTCGACAGCACTTTTACCTTTTTATCTCAGCTGGATGGTGGAGACAGCAGCAGGGAGGACTGTTGGTCTCATGCCTGTGAGGCTGCCTAGCTAGGAGTCTGGCTGGCCACTGCGACAAACAGAAAACTGGACTAGGTGGACTTTTCGGTCTGGTCCTGCAAGGACATCCTCCTGTTCTTATCAGAACTCATCCTGTCCACAAGGAAAACAAGCGAGATAAGTGAGTTCATTTAGGAAGAAGAGCTGCTTACAGAGCTGCTAGGCCTGATTGTGGATAGTTTGTGGTGGGGTGGTACCTAAGTGTGGACTGAGTTGGCTCCTGGACAGAGGCTTGCTTTATGAAGCTGGTTCCTGATTCAGATACTCGTGTACTAGCAGATGCAGAGAAAGATGACCTCTCACATGGAGATAAGGGATGTTGCAATATGTGTCACATGTTTGACACATCATTGCAGTGGTTCACTAGGTGCTGTTCTTTGGGATGTACCTCTCAGGGCTCACTCCCTGTGTGTGATGACCTTGGCTCTGAATTTTGTTATCTCTGGTATGTTCCAGGCTGGGTCTGGTATCTCCACAGCTGGGTTCTGATGTACTCTGACTTCTTATGTTTGGCATTGGATAGATGGAGCAGCTTTTTACTGATTGGTCCAAGAATACCCTCAGTATTGTCCACACCAGGGGTAGGCAATCTTGGCCCTCCAGCTGTTGTTGAACTACAGCTTCCATCATCTCCAACTTTATTGTGGCTGGGGATTATGGGAGTTGTAGTTCAACAGCAGCTGGAGGGCCAAGGTTGCCTACCTGAGGTCAACACTGACTGGCTGCAGCTTTCCAGGGACTCAGAGTAGGGCCTTTCCTAGCTCTACCTGGAGATGCTGCCAGGAATCGAGCCTAGGACCTTCTGCATGCAAAGCAGGTATTCTGCCACTTCCCTCCTTCAGTATTTCCATATTATTTCCACATATGAGGCATTATACATTTCTTATATCCATCAGGGTGAGAAGGTTGGACATTTGTGAGCACCAACAAAGAATTCTCTGCCTCAGCAGAGAGTGTCCACATTCTTGCTTTGAACAGACAACAGCAGCAAGGAGGGACTTTTTGGTTAGCATGCCCAACTAGGCTCAGAAGGACCCGCTGGGGGTATGTTTCAGGGGTATGCCCCTGAAATTCTGGTGGCAGGAGTGACGTTTGAGCTCCGGAACCCTGATACACCTGCAATTGGTTTTAAAAAGAGAGGAAAAAACAGACTCTTGCCAAGCTAATTGCATGAGTTGTTGGCCCCATTATAAAAATCATCTGATGAGTTTGGCATGAACAGATGTTTTTTTCTAAATGTAATAATAATGTTGCACTTTTGCCAGGCATAGCCAAATGCTTTTGGTGCCTGAAGTGGAAAATCCAAATGGCATCCCTCCACTGGAAAGGCCTCTCATGAAAGTCTCATCAACCTGAACGAGAGCAGTGCAAGAATCCTCTCTGGAAGATTTATCTTTGTCTTTCTCAAGATTATTTATCCTTTTTAAAAAAAAAAAAGAACATTTCTTGGGAAATTGACATGAGAATTTGTCTCCAGCCATTAGCTGTAAGAGCAAAGACCCTACAATAAGCTCGGAACCAAGTATTTGGTTTGGTGCCCTTCTTATTCCTTTTGTGGAGAGCTAGTCTTGTGATAGCAAGCATGACTTGTCCCCTTTGCTAAGCAGAGTTCACCTTGGTTTGCATTTGGATGGGTGAATATTTGTGACAATATCTACTGTAAGAGATTTCCCTTAGTGATGGGTCCATAGTTCAGTGGTAGAGCATCTGCTTGTATGCAGAAGGTCCCAGGTTCAATCAAGGTAGGGCTGGAAGAAACTCCTGCCTGCAGCCTTGGAGAGCTGCTACCAGTCAGGGTAGACAATGTTGAGTTAAATGGACCAATGGTCTGACTCTGTGTAAGACAGCTTTCTGTGTACTATATTTGGTAGTTCTACTAGGAGCAGATGAGGACGGCAAAACTGAATGGATAGGAATGGTGCCTGACTAGTTCGCCTTTTTAAAAAACGTCAATAATACTTAAGGATTGGGGAGGGTGCTTTTACACACACACCCCTGTCATGTTTCCTCCGCTGGTGCTGTCTTTAAAATTGCTGGTGTGGGGCAACAGAGTACCTCCTTGCTGCCCCGGTCGGCGTTAAACCGGAAATGCCCCATGCGTGACAGGCATTTTGGGTTTGGCGCAGACCAGGGTGGCAAGGAGGTATGCTGCCGCCCCACGCCAGCGATTTTAAAGACAGCGCTGTCGGGGGAAATGCAGTGTGCGTGTGGGGTAAAAGCACCCTCCCCGATCCTTAAAGGTAACCCCCCTGCACCGGACCTTTGAACCAGCTTGGCGGTCTGCAAAAGGACTGCCGGACCAATTCATGCACATCCCTAGCACTTAGGTGAAGTTTGAGAGTGTTTGGGGTTCTTTGTATATATAGTATCTCAGTCACCCTTACAACAGCTCAAGCTAGGTCAGTAGCATTATTTCTTGATTGCAGATGGAGGCCGTGGCTAAGAGGAAGGAGGTTTGCCCAAGGCTCCCTAGTGAGTTGGTGGCTGAAGTGAGGACTGAGCTGGGGGTTTCCTGGCCCATAACTCGCAGAGCTATGCTGCTATTAGGCAATTCGCGATTCTAATACTTAAGAAATGTGAACGTATGCAATGACCAACCACAGGTCCCTCTCCCAGAGATTCCGGTACTTTCATTCCTGAGGTCTGTGCAGCATAGACTGGGCTGTGGGTAGACCGAGGCACAGTCTGAGCGGTGGGCCCTTGAGCGCCTTTCATTCTCCTGCCCTCTTTTGCCTGGAAAGGGAGTGCTGTCCCTTTAATTTTGTTGAAACACACTGAAGTTAAACTTCAGCAAAATAGCCGCCTCCTGCCAGTTTCTTGTTGCTGCCTCAGTGCTTCCTGTTGAGTTTGGCCTCGGCTTGCCAAGACAGCTCCAGGGGCCCTGACTTGGGAGAACAGGTCCACCGCCCACTTGGGAAACGGGGGGAGCAGCAGACACCGCAAGGGAGAGGGTGGGGGAGACCCCCTGCAGGTCTGCATCTCCAGCCCCCACTGCCTTGCTTCCAAACGCTTATCTGTGGTGTTTTCATCAGGAGGTGAGGAGTCGGAAAACAGGGAAGCAGAGGACCTGAAAATAGAGGGCATGGGGAGTTGGGCAGGTTGGCTTGACGGAGGGAAGGGCTTGGAGACGTTCCAGCCAGTCCTATGAAGGGGCAGCTTGGGTTATAGCGGCCGAATCCAGTCGTTGCCTCTAAGGTTTTCCTTTTGTTGTTCTGTCTTAAGGGCTGTGCCCCAGGGAGTGGTGATTCTGGACAGGTTTTGTGTGTGGAATGGGCAGAGCTGATGGCATTTAGTCATGTGTATTTGGCTCAGGGGGGAGACAGACTGAGGGGTCAGTGAGTTGGTTTGCCTCTCGGTGTATTGCCGTGGTGGGGGAACACATCCCCTCTTAAGCATGAAAGGTAGCAATGCATCCTTGAATTCAGTCCATCGTCTCTTTCTTCGAGGCAGATATCTCATTATCATGTAGGTTGCCTCTTTCTTTACTCCCTCCATGTGAAAATTGGTGCAGGGGTGAAAGTGAACTCTTCCCCTGGATGGGGGGTCAAAAATGGGTCAAAAATCTTCACTGATGACTTTAGGATGCACACCATCATACGGAAGAATCTCTGTGGGTTTACTATCCAAACAGATACTGTGAATTTAAGACAACTCCCTTTAAAAATACAGATTAAATCCAAGTTATACCTGTATCTATGCAAAAAGAAGAAGACTCTGAATTTTAACTGACTGGTGGGGGAGCAGTGTCTACTGGTGGAAAGGAGGGGGTCGTCATCTAAAAACTTCTGAAAGCAGAGACCTTGGAAAAAACCTAGTCAAGTAGCTACGTTAATTGGCATGGGACTGGGAGTTCCCAGAAGCCGTGTAAGCTTATTAAGGGTGCTTGATTTCAAAACATGAGAGAGAAACTGACAGTGGCTCACCCAGGAGTCTCCACTGAATTAATTATTATTTATTATTTACATTTTATATCCTGCTCTTCCTCCAAGGAGCCCAGAGCGGTGTACTACATAATTAAGTCTCTCCTCACAACAACCCTGTGAAGTAGGTTAGGCTGAGAGAGAAGTGATTGGCCCACAGTCACCCAGCAAGTCTCATGGCTGAATGGGGATTTGAACTCGGGTCTCCCCGGTCCTGGTCCAGCACTCTAACCACTATACCACGCTGGTTTCCCAGGTCCATCCACAATGCTCTGTTTTGCTGGACCGCGCAATCTCTTACTCTGCTTCCATTTCCTCTAACCCAACAGGCAGCTGCCTGACCTCGGTGCCTCTCCTTCCACGGCACAAAGCTTTCCTGTTGTGCAGGGCCACCTACCGGCTTCTCCACTTAGAATGGAGAAAGGGAGTCCAGGCTGGGGTAACTCTCCACCCAGGAATGGTATGCATGTTTTATTTATATATTAATAAATTTGCATGTTGGTTTTCTGCCAAAGCCCTCGTGGTAGCTTACATTTTGTAATAATGGCTACAGCTTACATCAGTTGCCCGCTAGCTGCCATTGTACTCCAACTCCCATCATCCCCAGCCGCAGTGGCCAATAGTTAGGGATTATGGGAGTCGTAGGTCAACATCTGCAGGAGGGCTGAAGCTGAGCAGTCCTGATCTACATCATACAGAAGGAATGGTGAAGAGGAAAATAAGCAAATCCAGGGACTAGCTCTTCCATAATGTTACATAATGAAGTTAAATAATGACCTGGTGGAATGCTCACTGCAGGAGACAGATCTGGGTGGGGAATAACCTAATCCCATTTGGTCCAGCAAGGCCAATGGGGCTTTGCTGTCTCACCTCTCCCCCACTCTCAGGTGGACTGGCTGGTGGTGGTGTGTATTTCTGGCTCCGTGGGTGGCAACTCGAAACCAGGCCTTTTCTAGAGTTTCCCCGGGACTCTGGAACATGCTTCCTAATGAAATTAGACTTTCTCCGTCTCTGAATATTTTTAAGAAGGACATAAAAACATACCTGTTTAGTCAGGCTTTTAGTTTATAGTTTTAAAGCTTTGGTTTTAGAGTTTTGTATTGTATTTTAAATTGTTTTAATTATGTCGGTGTTCTAATTGGTTTTATATTGTGAACCTCCCAGGGACTTTTTTTGTACGGGGTGGTATATAAATGTACTAAACAAATAATAAATAAATATAGCTCTGGCTTGGTATGTGCTCCTTTGGGCAAAACATTCAAGGGGCTGAACTATGTTCTTCTGGCAGCGGGATGCCTTGTTCTCTCATGCTGCTTGGTCTGAGAGGAGAGGGATTAACTATTAGGGCCCTGAAGCTCCTTCCAGCACAACTAGGAATTGTAGGAAGTGGCCCTACAATAACATGGGGCCATAGCTCAGTGGCAGAGCATCCGCTTTGCATGCAGAAGGTTTCGGGTTCAGTCCCTGGCAGCATCTCCAGGTAGGGCTAAGAAAGACTCCTGCCTGAAACCTTGGCGAAGCTGCTGCCATTCACTGTAGACTGTGAGTTTCTGTGACTCACTTTTCTGCAGACCTGTTTTGTCCTTCCAGCAGATGTGAACATTCCCTTGAGGGAAATGCCTTTACCCAGCTGTTTCCTCATCCTTTTCATGTAGATCCTCTGAGGCATGTTGGGAAAAACCCCTTTCCTGAGACTGCAGAAGTGGTACCGGATAGTCCGAAGAGAGATGAAAAGAAGGTGAGATGGAGCCTCTGCCCAAGAGGAGGCATATAATAGGTTTTTGCTTTCAAACATAGGTTATGCTTAGATTTGATAGTCACTAAGCTTCTCTGTTATGAACTGATTTAACACTTAATCCCTCTCCTTGGGGAATCCTTCAGCGAGGATTCGAGCTTTTGGAATCTTTAACAGAATCCTCACTAAACTACAATTTCCAGGATCCTTTGGAAACAGCCTTGACAGTTCAGACTGGTATAGCACTGCTATAAGATTGTAGGGTAGTTATATCGATGGTCACATGAGAAGAGATTTCCCCCTCAAATCGGAGAAACAAGCAAGTCACATGTTTCTTGGTTTTTTAATTTAAAATTTGAACCTATCTTATCTTCTGAGTGTGGATAGCAACACCTAAGCAAATTTTCTGCCTCCCCTGATAGCATATTTCGCTGCTCTGAGCCATTTAATTCAGACCATTGTTATATAAACAGTTGCCTTAAGCAAAAAAAATCATTAACCTGCTTTCACTCCTCCTTGTTGAGGGGGAAGTTGAATTGTTGAGAGACTAGGAGAGCAGAGTTTTCTTTAGAGAGGAAAACATTCTCTTATTTTTGTGAATTACTGGAGTACACCGAGATTATTACTTACATTCTGCACAGTGGGAGAGAATTCTGGGAGAGCCAGCGTGGTGTAGTGGTTAAAGTGCTGGACCAGGACTGGGGAGACCTGAGTTCAAATCCCCATTCAGCCATGATACTTGCTGGGTGGCTCTGGGCCAGTCACTTCCCTCTCACCCTAACCTACTTCACAGGGTTGTTGTGAGGAGAAACTTAAGTATGTAGTACATCGCTCTGGGCTCCTTGGAGGAAGAGCGGGATATAAATGTAAGTAAGTAAGTAAATAAATAAATGATAAATAAAATCTTCACAGGAGTTTTGATCAACACAGGCCCTCCCTAGCTGGGAATGAACACTTCTGTGAGAAAGTAGATGGGTAAGGTAAGGCACTTGCAGCCTCAGTGATACCCCTATAGTAGTGCCTTGTGTTCATGTGAGTCCAGCCTTATTTCTTAGCCAACCGTCATCTGTGGCTTAGTGGGCTTTGTTCACATGTGATGCTCTGATTCAGGCCAGGGGTTGCATTGCCTTTTGTACATTGCACAGGTGAGGTGCTCGGATGGCATATCAGGATTTGGTGGCGTAGAATAAAAGCCTAAATGTGCCCTTCTCTTTCCTCCAGATGAAAGCTGCTCGCCTCAAATTTGACTTCCAGGCAGAGTCGCCAAAGTAAGTAGCCGCGGCTAGTGGTCTCTTGGCAGTGGCAAAAAGCTTTGGCCCTCCTGGCTCATATGACTTGTAGAGCAAATGAGAAAGCACTATCAAAGTAGATTGCTCTGTATACTTCGATGGTGCATTTATATCTGTTTGTATAAAGGGGGGATTTAGGGCTTCTGCCAGCCCAAAGGCCTGACCCTCTAGTCCAAAATGCGTGTAGATTTTACAGTGATGTAGCAAAAGAGGACACTGCCTGGAAAATACAATCCAAAATTTGAAAGAGGGAAGAAATAGAAAAGTAAAACTACTCCTTGTAGTGTTCTCCGGGGGGTGACTGACGAGATGCCTGGGGCATTACGTCGGGAATACCTGGATATTGTGCTATGGAACCGGCTCTGGGATTTTTCATTTAGGAATTGGGGCTCCGTGTATGAACAATGCTGGGAGTTTAGCGATCCTGGAAAGTTTGATGGAGGTCGCTGCCCTCATGCAGTAAGATTGTTCAGATGGCTTAAGTCGGATCTCACTGAGGGGCTACGGCAGGCGTGGAGTGTGCCTTTGATCTATCCAATTTGGCTGTATAGTCCACCTGAGGTTCTGCTGGACAGTTCGGGGGGAGGCCCTTTTAGGGAGTCCAACGCTGTGTCAAAATCTCTGGCTTTGGAACGGTTATCAGCGGATTCTGGTTTTTGCAGGATCTATACAGACGTTTCCAGGACCGTCCAGGGAGATAGGGTGTCTGCGGCGTTTGTTGTTCCCAGTTTGGGCGTGAGAAGGGGATATAGGTTGACTGGGGGTGTCAGCATTATGACGGCAGAACTCACCGCGATCCTTTTAGCTCTGGAATGGGTCCAGGGAATGCCCCCTGGGAGGTATGTGCTTTTGTCAGACTCTAAGTCCGGTTTGCAGGCTATTCAAGGGGGTGCTTTTTTGAATAAATCCCCCGTTGTGTCTGAAATCTGGAACTTGAGTAACTTTCTCCATTTGGGGTTTTTTTGCGTCCGGTTTCGCTGGGTACGGTCCCATGTTGGGATCTTTGGTAATGAACTTGCGGATGCTGTGGCAAAGGCGTCTTTGGACCGCCCGGATGTGGATTGCAGAATCCCATTTAATAGTATGGAGGTTAGATCTTGGGTACGGTCGGAATTGCGGAAGGTCTGGCAGGCGGATTGGGTTGTGGACTCCACGGGTCGAAGGGTTTATGCTTTCTGCCCGAAGTTGGGTGATTTCAGCTTGTTTGGTATTCTGGGTAGGTCCTGGCAAGTCTCTTTGTTCAGGGTGCTGTCGGGTCACTGCTTGACTAGGGATAGGTTGCTCCTTCTTGGAAAATTGGGGGATGATTTGTGCCAGTTCTGTGGAGTTTCTGAAACTGGACCATCTTTTGTGGGATTGTATCTGTTTCAGTGATGATCGTGTTGGTTTTCTTCTCTCTCTTCAATCCGCTGGTTTTAGCGGTAGGTCTATTCGGGAGTTGTTTCTGGATCGACGAGGTTGGAAACTGGCAATCTCGCTTTTATGGAGTTTTCTCGTCTCGTTTATTTGAACGTTTGTAGATCTTTATTAGTTTAAACGCTTGAGCTCTTTATCGATCTTCCAGTAGGTGGCGTTAGTGGGACCATACGGTCCTGGTACGCCATTACCATCCACAGGAAGAAGAAGAAGAAGAAGAAGAAGAAGAAAAGTAATAAGAAGAGATAATGATGAGCAAATGCAGTTACTTGCATGTAGGTTTTTGTCCAATTACATTCACTGAAGCTTTATTTCATCTGGGGGCTAAGCCAACGTTTTCCTGGGAAAGCTGGGTTTCAAACAGCAATTTGGCACATATCTGAGAACTGGCATGTGTCTGCTGATGGATGGTGAACAGTAGAGTGAGCCTGTTCTCTTTCACATGTTCATCTCCTGACTGGTCTGTCTCCATCCTCTCCTTAGAAACGGTTGGCGCTGTGACAGTTGGGTTCTTTTTTGTGTAGAGTCCAGTAGCAGTTAGCCTAATTAGTCTGTGCGTGCTATACATATGGTAAACCAATTTTAGACGTGGACACATGTAGAAGTGGATTCTCCTTTCCCTTCTCATTCTTCCACCTTTTCTTTTCTCCCCTCACCCCCGCTTACCATTGAAGGCACCCATAAAAGATACTACACATCATTAAGACTGATGTTTATTAATGACTGTTAAAATGAGTACTAGATATTGTTTTACTGGGAAACCAATAGAGTCGTAATATTATTATTTTTTTTAAGTGGCAATGCCATTACTGAAGTGACCAAAATCCTAGCCAAGGCAACAGAAAATGCTTGCATGCAGAAGGTCCCAAGTTCCCTCCCTGGCAGCATCTCCAAGATAGAGTTGAGAGAGACTCCTGCCTGCAACCTTAGAGAAGCTGCTGGCGATGGACCAAGAGTCTGACTAATTATAAGGCAGCTTCCTATGTTCCTAAAAAATGGTGAACTTGGGCAGATTGCCCCACTGTTTCCAGAATCACCTGCCTTTATTTGGGAAAACTGGAAAACAGCCCACTGTGTTGCTGAAAAATTCCTGTGGTTGAGTGAACACCCAATCTGCATCTGAACTGGGCCCTCTGTATGCAAAGCATCTGCTCTGCCTCTGAGCTTTAACTGCTGCTTTGCAATTCTTCACTCATCCATCCTCGCAACACCCTTGAATGACAGATTCCCCTGAAAAAGAGTGACTGATGCCTAGCCACCCAGTGAACCCCATGGCTAAGTGGCTGTTGCCCTCCCCAGTGTCTCAGTCCACATGTGTTTATTCTTCAGAAGAACTTATATCTTACAAGCCCATCATTTTCACACTTTCTCCCTTCAGAGAACCCTCGCCACTGACTCCTCTCTTGACAAACACCTTCAGGTTTGCCCAGGAACACCGGCAAACTGCAGGAGATAGGAACATAGGCAGCTGCCATATACCAAGTCAGACCCTTGGTCCATCTAGCTCAGGATTGTCTACACAGATTGGCAGCGGCTTCTCCAAGGTTGCAGGCAGGAGTCTCTCCCAGCCCTATCTTGGAGATGCTGCTAGGGAGGGAACTTTGAACCTTTCTCCATGCAAGCATGCAGGTACTCTTTCCAGAGTAGCTCTATCCCCTAGGGGGAATTTCTTACAGTGCTCACATATAGTCTCCCATTCACATGTAAACCAGGGTAGACCCTGCTTAGCAAAAGGGACCATTCATGCTCGCTACACCAAGACCAGCTCTCCTCCCTAAGATTTTGAAGCATTTTCTAGGGCACAGGCTCTGCTTGTGTGAAGTGCTGTTGACCCACTGGAACTGAGGATTTAACCTAGAACATATCCCTTCTGGAGTGTTTGCTGGAATGTGTTCCAAAAACCACTGTTACTTTAAAAAACAAAACAAAAAAGCCTGTGTGGTGTAGTGGTTAGGGTGTTGGACTAGGACTGGGAAGGCCCAAATTCAGATCCCCGTTCAGGCATGAAAACTCACTGAGTGACTCTGAGCCAGTCACTTTATCTCTCCGCCCAACCTACCACACAGGGTTGTTGTGAGGATAAACATAACCATGTTTATCTCACTCTGGGCTCCTTGGGGGGAGGAGTGGGATATAAATATAAAAATGAAATAATTTTTGTTTTGCAATTGAATATAATTCTTGTTTTGCAATTGAATATAAAATATATTCAAGAGCAGGTCTGTGAATGTTGCTATGACTCATAGTTGTTTCCCACAACACCTGAAAAGGCATCTCCTTGCTGGGCGGAGATTCGAACTTGGGTCTTCCTCCACATTCAAACGTAACTCTGGCCTTTTCATTGGCTGTACTCAGCCCAACAACCTGAGCAGAAGGCAACACGTCAGTGTAGAATAGGCACCTTGATGGGACAAAACAGGCTATTGCTTCTGGAATGGAGTTCACTATGTATGCCTGACAGTAAGTCTTCATGCTGCCCTTTGACTTTTCAGGGAGCTGACCCTGCAGAAGGGTGACATTGTTTATATCCACAAGGAAGTCGACAGAAACTGGCTGGAAGGAGAACACCATGGCAGGGTGGGCATTTTCCCTGCCAACTATGTGGAGGTAAGAATGTTGGGAGAGCACATGACTACATATTGTGAAGTGTGTGTGTATCAGCGAGGGGCCCATTTTAAAATTTTGTCTCTGGGCCCATTCCAGCCTTGTTACGCCCCTGGTAACTTGCATTGCCAGAACTAATATAGTGCCATCAGTGCACATACTGCTTTACAGCTCAACATAAACAAAACATAGATCTCTGCCCCAAGGAGCTTACAGTCTAAGTTTAGATGTGCAGAGTCAGGGGAAGATGACAATAGAGGGAAAGGCGAGGACCGGATTTGAGCAAAAGCAGTTCTTTGGGGTTGGGGTGAGGATGAAGGGGTTAAGGCAAAGAATTCAGGGAGAGTTTTGAGGTAGTGTTTGAAGGGAGAGAGAAGTGGCAGCACGGAGGCGTTCTGCAAGAACTGGAGATGCAAATAGAACAAAATAGTAGCAGGCAACATGTTTTGAAACAAAGGAGCAATGTTTTCATAGAGGGTCCAGATAATCTGCAGAAACTGCCTTCCAAAACTGTGAAGGCCACTGTTAGTTTGAACTAGCAAAGTGATCCTCGTTATGACAGTCAGAAAGGCAGTGGGAGAGGGCCTGTGTGTTCCATGGTCATAGAATGGGCTGTACGCACACATTCCACCCCAATTCACTGGTGGATGTCTCGGTGGAGGCTGGGCCACCCAGGGATGGGAACAGCTTTTCCTTACGCCTCAATGCATTTAAAAGTGCAGCACTTTTCTCCGTAGAATCAAATGGCTGCCATCCACCCTATGGAAAACAGCAACTGTGTGCAGTTAAGAACATACACCTGCTCCTCGTGATTCCAGTTTCTTTTGGCTGGGGAGGGAAACGGATTTTGCTCCTCCCACAACACACTTGCCAGTTGCAGCCTTTTTGTAGTATTGGGAATTGTTGCATTTAATTGAGCAAGACTATCGGCAATTTTTGTGCCATGCTAGATTTCATGATGGGAGTCTGGGAATTGACTCTTTTTTTTTCTGTACTGGAATGTCTCGCAATGGTATCTGGCACAATTAATGCAGTCGGTTTAAATATAGCAAAGAAGGCTGGACTATTGCAAATAATCACAAAGCAATTCTTTTCAGCCAGTGCCATGCTATGTGAGAAGAGGCTTTTCACTCTTGGTCCAGCTATGCCCTTAACTGAAACATGAGTACAGCTGCTTAGGGCAGTTGGCATGCATCTGCATCGCTATAAAATGAAGCTTGTTATAAGAACTGTCAAGGCCATGCACAGGGGAAACTTGTAGATGAAAGAAGTGATTTTCCGTCTGTTCTGGGGGACTCTGGAATTCATTGGAAGCCTATCAGGGGTTTATCAGTAAGGGATATGTAATGGCATACCAGCTCCCCACAAATACAGGTTGCCCACCATTACAGATCTTTCCCTGCAGTGTGCAGGAGAATGGTGGGTGTGAGCTATAGGAACACAGGAAGCTGTCATATACCGAGTCAGACCATCGGTCTATCTAGCTCAGTATTGTCTACACAGACTGGCAGCAGCTTCTCCAAGGCAGGAATCTCTCTCAGCCCTATCTTGGAGATACCAGAGAGGGAACTTGGAACCTTCTGCTCTTCCCAGAGAGGCTCCATCCCCTGAGAGGAATATCTTCCAGTGCTCACATTTCTGGTCTATGCAACCAGGGTGGACCCTGCTTAGCTAAGGGGACAAGTCATGCTTGCCACCACAAGACCAGCTCTCCTCTCTAGGCTGAGATGGGGCCATAGCTCAGTCAGTGGATGGAGTTGGGCTGTAGCTCAGTGGCAGAGTATCTGCCCTGGATGCAGAAGGTCCCTGGTTCAATTCCTGGCATTTCCAGGTAGGGCTGGGGAAAGATGCTACTGTGCCAGTCAGTGTATATCAGGGCTGCACAACTGCTGCCCTCCTGCAGATGCTGGACTACAACTCCCATAATCCCTGGCTATTGGCCACTGTGGGTAGGGATGATGGGAGTTGTAGTCCAACAGCAGCTGGAGGGCAGAAGTTGTGCAGACCTGGTGTAGACAATACTGAGCTAAATGGACCAATGGTCCGGCTTGATAAATGGCAGTTTCCTATTTTGCACTCCTAGTTCCTAGGGAGGAGAGCTGGTCTTGTGGTAGCAAGCATGACTTGTCCCTTTTGCTAAGCAGGGTCTACCCTGGTTGCATATGAATGGGAGACTAGAAGTGTGAGCTCTGGAAGATCTTCCCTTTAGGGGATGGGGCTGCTCTGGGAAGAGGAGAAGGTTCCAAGTTCCCTCCCTGGCAGCATCTCCAAGGTAGGGCTGAGAGAGATTCCTGCCTGCAACCTTGGAGAAGCCGCTGCCAGTCTGGGTAGACAATACTGAGCTAGATGGACCAATAGTCTGACTCAGTAGAAGGCAGCTCCCTGTGTTCCTATGTTCATGCGAGGCTACAGTAAGGCTCTACAAACCTGGCCGGTGGCTCACATGAACTGAGCATGCCATTGAACAAGTACCAGAATCTGTTGCATCGCATTGGAGTTGCCTGCCAGATATGCTGGGATTTCGGGAAAGAACTTCCTTAAGGTAGAAAGCTTTAATGCCCCTGGCTTAGAACAACTCCAGTTGAACCAATCCTTAATTCCCCTGCTTTGTCATTTGAACAAGGAAGCTCTCTGAGGGAGTGGAAGAAAACCGCTCCATGCCTGTGGGGTAGCTATGCACTTAACTGTGGCCCAGTGGGTGGGGAAGAAGGAAACGCACGGTGTGACTTAGAGTCTCTGCGAGTTGCAGAGAGAAACTGATGGCCCCCAAAGCCTGGGAGGCAGAGACTCTGTTTCCCTCAAGCAGAGCTGAGCTCGGAATTGAACCTGAAAAACCTGTGCTCCTAGCTAAAGCCCTAACCCATTGCACCATATTTCTCTCTTGAACAGGTCCTGCCTCCGACAGAAATCCCCAAGCCCATTAAATCCCCCACCATCCAAGTCCTGGAGTATGGCGAGGCCGTGACTCAATACAACTTCAAAGGAGACCTGCCAGTGGAACTGTCCTTTCGGAAGGTACCAAAGCAAAGAACTGGGGAAGCCAAGGATTGGTGCACAAACGCATTCCAGTTCCGGATGAGGCCTGTTGCAAAGGGCTTCAGAGTTTGCTCTGGTGATGAAAGAACTGTCTCATGGGCTCAAGGCCGGCTCATTCATGTTCTATAGCTCTTTGGTTGTCTGCCGTGGTCTGATTCTCATAGACGGGGCTCTGAGACGGCCAACCTCATCGTGGTGCCCGAGGCAGGAAATCTCAATGGTGTCTCCCATAGTGGTTAAAACAGTAATAAACCAAATAATTTATAGCTTTTAATAACCCCCAGATCTGATGCATGAGGCAGGCTTTATCCTTGCCTCATGGTAGCACCAGTCCTGGCTGGACTATTCATACTTTTTTGCTACCCTTTCCTTCCTTCCTTACCCCTGGAAAAAGTCTACACCAAAGAAACTCAGAAGTCCTTTGCTGAAGATAAATTAGGCAGACATCATTTGCTTACTAAAGCATAACATTTCTTAACTTGCACTCTTTATCCTGAGCTTTATAGTGGCAGTGTTTTTATAAAGAGACATGTAACAGCAGAAAGAGAGAGAAACAATTAATTTTTTTAAAAAAAACCATTTAAACCAGATTGAAATTAAAACTAGATATCATTAAAACTCGGTATCTTTAAAAGCCAGGCTAAAAAGATGGGTATTTAAGGCATGTCTGAAGGCCTCCAAGGAAGATAATCTCCTTATACCCACCGGGAGCGTGTTCAGCAACCCAGGGCGATAACTGAGAAGCACTAATCCCAGGTTGCCGCTAGTTAAACTGGTGGCACCCAAAGACAGAGCCCTCCTGATGATCTTAAGGAACAGTGGGGACCTTGTAGAGAGAAGTGCTCTCTCAGGTAACCCCAGAGAACAATCTAAGCCATTCAGGGCTTTCGAGGTAATAACCGGCTCTTTGAACTTTGCCCGGAAACATATTGGCAGCCAGTGCAACTGTTTGAAAATAGGCATAATGTGGTCTCTCCAGGATACCCCAGAGACCAATCTGGCTGCCGTACAAAGTTCCCATACAAAGGAAGCAGCTCTACATAGAGCGCAGTAGTCCAACCCGGAAGTGACCAGCTTGAGGTTGCCACTGTTTTCAGGTCATTCTCCTCCAGGAACAGGCGGAGTTGTTGAATCCATCACAGCGGGCGAAAAAGCACTCCTGGCTGCAGCCTCAACTTGAGGCACCAGGAAGAGATCTGGGTCCAAGGGCACTCCTAAGCTACGAAGCTGTGCAGTCAATGGGTCTTCTCCCCACTCCACCCCACCCAGCAACCAGGCCACATAGCCCATGGGCTAATGTGGGCTGCATTCTTGTGTGTTGGTTCTCATGTGTCTGGAGATCCTGTGTAGGATGAGCTGGAGCTGTTGCTGGACCTGTCGGGGGACCAGACTGGACAGACCAGTGGGGTCTGGCAAGAGGTGGCCAGGCTGAAAGTCTCGCAAGACTGAGCTATTGTGTTGGGTGGAGGGGGGGGAGCTTTCAGTCCGCGTTTAAGCTAACTGGGCCAGCCTGTTTGGCTCCCCAGGGCTAACCTTTCCCTCTCCTGTGGCCCCTAGGGTGAACGCATCTGCCTGGTCCGTCGAGTCGATGGGAACTGGTACGAAGGCCGCGTCTCTGGCACCAGCCGGCAGGGCATTTTCCCAGCCAACTACGTGCAGGTGGTGAAGGAGCCGAGAGTGAAGAACTCGGAGGAGTTCCCTTCCTCCCCGAGCCTCGTGGTCCGTTCCATCTCGCCGTCCCAGCCGCAGTCACCCAGCCTGGGCAGCAGGTGGCAGCCTGACGCCTTGCCTCCAAACCCGCAGGTCTCCCTGGCTGCAGACACACTGTCCTTCTCAGCGGGCCAACTTGGGTTCACTTTCCCTGTGTCTCCAAAGCCAGAACCCACGGAGGCTGTGCTTCGCAGACCCCAGAGCGCTCTCCAAGCCGCCTCCTTCAGTCCGCAGAATCAGAACCCAGCCAAGGCGCCCAGCAGCAGCAGCAACCTGCAGCCTGTCTCCTCCTTCCCAACGCAGGAGTCTTTGCGGCCAGCTGCCCGTGCCTTGGCTTCACCCTCAAGAGTTGGCTTCCCACTACAGGTGAGATGCTGTCCTCTCCAGGAAACTTGCCACAACCGGCTTTTAGCCCGCATCCCCTCTGGAATGGAGCGGGGCGTGTTCACATATTGGGCAGATTTACCCCGAAGTCCCTGTGAGCTGTCGGGGAGCATTTCACACACGATTCGGGTTTTTCACTGCTCATTAGAGTGCGACCTGATTTGTATCCGAGGTTAAAAAAACACACCAACAACCACTTTTTCCATCGGGGTTTTTTTGGATAGCGTTGAGTTTGCAGTAAAGCCACTCAGAAAACTTGTGGTAAAGCCTGCTGTGTGGAGAACTCCCAGGCATTTCGTTCCCGCTTGCAGCGCTAGGGATCAGCTCCGTCCTGGGTTTTCAGGGAGCTCAAAGACCCCCAAAGGAACTTGGTGGAGAGGACTACTCCGTATCCCTTTCCAAAGCCAGTGGGAATAAACATCTGCACTGAACAACAACAACAACAAAAACACCCAGTCATGCAGATCTTGAGAGGCAGAGATGGTTCTGTAATTAGAAAAAATTATGCCAACTGGAGTGCTGATAATACATTAATATAGTGCATCTTCAAAATATATCCCCTTCATTATCTTGTAATATTGTAGTCCTTACAATATTACCAAGGGAGGGCTTGGGCAGAGTCCTCAACTTCACACGATAGCAGCTGTTTAAACGCTGGTCTGCCCCAGTTGCTGATGAAGTGGGGGGGATGTGAAATTTAGAGCCAAGGGGGGTAAAACCCTCCCCCAACCCACTGCCTGTCTTTCTGCACATTAATTCTGTTGCATTGCCAAAGTAAAGTTCTGCCGTTGAGTCGGCGTCGACTCCTGGCGCCCACAGAGCCCTGCGGTTGTCTTTGGTAGAATACAGGAGGGGTTGACCATTGCCTTCCTCCCTCTCAATATGAGATGATGCCTTTCAGCACCTTCCTATATTGCTGCTGCCCGAAACAGGTGTTTCAGCGGGGATTTGAACCAGCAACCTTTTGCTCACTAGGCAAGTTACTTCCCCACTACACCATTAGGTGGCAGCTGCCACCTAACAGATATCTTTCTTATGCAAAATGTGGATATCCACATTCAGAACTTGTGAACGATGATTTAGAGTTGAATGTTTGAAATAAAGGAAATCGCAGTGGAGCCTTAGAAAGGAATACCTAAAAGAAACTTGAATCTATAGGCTGGACTAGATATGATGGCAGCAGAACCCTTAGTTTAAACCTCAATCCCATATAAAGGGGAGGATATATTTTTAGGGGGAAAGGAGTGCCTTGGATGGGAAAGGAGTTAATGTGCAACCATTCTCTCTGGCCCCTGATGCTTTTTCTCCTCACCTGAGTGCCAGAAGTGAACTTGACTGAGAAAAAAGTGGGGAAGAGGTTATAGCAGGCCATGTCTGGCTTTCCAGATGTTGCTGAACTACAACTCCCATGACCCCCATCCACAATTTATTACATCCGGGGATGATGGGCTTTCTAGTTCAGCAACATTTGGAGAGCCATATGTCGCCCTACCCCTGCGATATAGGGAGGCCTCAGCCAGGCCCATAGCCAGGTTTAGTGGGGGTGCCAGAAGAAAGTAAGGGGGCCCGCTTATCTGGTCCCCATCCATCCTAAGTGCAAGCAACATCCAGTTCTTTAAAAATTATTTGCTTGTAAAAATTGGGGGGCGGGAATTGGGGATCCGACCCAACATAGGCCCCCACCAGCTATGGGTCTGGGCTCAGCTCTCTTCACTTGAATGCCCCTTTTGGTCTACAGGACTTGCTTTATGTGACTGGAGAAGGATTGGGTTGAAACGCATACCTCTGCCACCACGCCCGTCACATCAGGTTTGACCCACAGTCTAAGGGTCAGACTTTGAACTTCCTTGAAGGGTCCTCCCCTATTCTCCCCCCACAACAGATAGGAGGGTGCACTCTGGCCACATCCATGTTTTCCTGCTAAAAATGGCCCTCTCCTGAAGATTCTGCTTGCTGCAAGGTTATCTGGTGGTCAAGCCCCCAACAGCATAGGGGATCTAGACGTGGCTCAAAATTGTTAGGCAGGGCCCTAGGCTCTTTGTTTGGCCCTCAGTTTCCCTACACTAATTCCCTTCACTGTTGCCTTTCAATTTTTTATGAAGCCCAGCTTTCTCAACCATCAGCTCTTATAAATCCTGCACGTCCATGCAAAACAATGTCTGATAATAGCAAAGATTAAATATGTGCAAATCTCCCATTTCCCCATCGTGATCACTTCCACAGCGCTTCTCAGTGGACCAAATGAATTTTGGCTCCTAGCATATCTATTCAGAATCCGAATGTTGCCATTTCTGAAGTTGCAGAATTAGCAAAGGCTTCTGGAAAACTCACTCCCCATCCTTGCTTTCCCATTCAAGAGAGCCAGTGTGTGTCCATGCTTCATCTGAACACTTTAGATCAATAGCGCTCCCTGTCCTGAGAGCTCAGAATATGGCACTTTCCTTTGGGGCTTCCTTGTCGGCCTCTGCTCCTGCCAGTGTTCCATAATCTCTTGCTTAGGAACCTAGGAAACTGCCATATACTGAGTCAGACCATTGGTCTATCGAGCTCAGTATTGTCTTCACAGACTGGCAGCGGCTTCTCCGAGGTTGCAGGCAGGAATCTCTCTCAGTCCTCTCTTGAAGATGCTGCCAGGGAGGGAACTTGGAACCTAGATGCTCTTCCCAGAGCGGCCCCATTATCCCCTAAGGGGAAGATCTTCCAGTGCTCACATGTGGTCTCCCATTCAAAGGCAACCAGGGCAGACCCTGCTTAGCTAAGGGGACAAGTCCTGCTTGCTACCAGAAGACCAGCTCTCCTCTCTTCCCTGCACCTCTGTCTGATTCTCTGGCTCAGGTGGTGCCCTGTGTTCTCACCCTCTTCTTCTTTGTCCACAGAGCCCAGCCCTTGAGAGAACTGCTCCTGCAGCTTCCCAGTCACCTGGCACCGGGCAGGCCTCCGATGCTCCCCCCTCCGATATCCAGTGGACCCCGTAAGTGAGGCTGATTCCTGACGGGAGGGAGGGAAGTGCACACGAGGGGGAAAGCCTGCTCTGGCTGGCAGCTGGCCAGGCCCTCCATCCCTGTGAAGTGACCCGTAGGGAGGGCTGGCTGCAGACAGCCCCCCGGGGTGCCAGCCGGGGACAGTGTCTGGATTGTTGCTGGGAACAAGGGCCTTTTTCAGAGCGGCTTGCTCGGAGCCCAAGGAAGTGGAAGCCTCTGGCTGCTCTACCTGTGCCCTGACCAGCCTCTGCCAGGCGTTGCAGACGCCTTGTTGAAAGGCTGAGACAGCTCCGCGTTTCCAGGCTGAAGTTGTTCCCACCCCCAAGATGTCGGGAGGGGAGGAGGGGACGGGGGAGGACAACGGCCGCAGTGTTTGTCTCTGCACATTCCATGTCCATGTGCAATGCACAGTTCAGCGCAGCCTGCCGCGTGGAGGCCTGGGACGAATCTTCTCTCTCCTTTTATTGTTTTCTTGGCCTTCAGATGTTTGCCACTATTTATTGATAAGCAAATAAATGGGGAACCGGTGAAGGGATGTGCACTCACCGACAGCTTGTGCTTTGCAGGTACCGGGCTCTTTACCAGTACAGACCCCAGAATGAGGATGAGCTGGAGCTTCAGGAAGGGGACCAAGTGGATGTTATGCAGCAGTGTGATGATGGCTGGTTTGTGGGTATGTCTGCATTAAACAGGAAGCCGGGCCCGCTGCAAGGCGACATTGGGGGTGAGGCGGAGCCTAGTCTTAAAGAGGGGGGGGGGAAGAGAGTAGGGTTCTTCTCCAGGACCCCATAGATTTAAGGAAAGAAAGAGACTAGGTCTGTTCACACAGCTCTAAACAGGGCCCAAAGAGTGCCTCCTCCCAATAGGAGAGCTATGCACACTCCCAGTCGGCAGTCATATGAACCCAAACATCAAAGCAGAGGGGGGGAGATCATGTGGGAGGCAGGAGCTGGGGGGGATGATGCTTTCCCCACCCTTGATAAAATGCTGGGGAGAGAATGTGTGCCAATCCTATGCAGCTCCCGCTTCCCACAACGATTGCTCCCCGCTCTGACCTTGTTGGTTGGGTTCACACAACTTCTGATCAGGAGCGTGCACGTCTCTCCTACCCTGGCTGGGCATTCTTCCAACCTGGTTTAGGGTCATGTGAACAAGCCGACAGTGTCACACGGACCTAGACTTCAGGCACCAGATCAAAAGCTACCACTTGGGTGGCAGAGCTCTCATTCAGATGGTTTTATCCTTGCATCTTTATAGCCAAGTTCTATCTGCCAGGCATTGGTCGCCACTCAAGCATCCATGTCTATTTGGAACCCAGAAGTAGTAGTCAAACTGCATTGAACTTGGGCCCCTTGGTGTTCCTGATCATTCCCATGCTGAATAGTCCAGCAAGGGGTTGTGGGTGGGAAAGCTTGTACCCCAGTTTATGTCTTGGGTAGCAGCAACTTCTGGAGAGTCCCTCAAGGGCAGGGTGAAGGGGATTCTGGTGGTGCTGAGACTTGGGAGGTAAGCAGGTTGAGTAACTGGCTTCTTAGTGCCGAATATTTCAAGAGGCTTGTCTTAGCCTTTCTATGAGAGTTCCTACTGCAGAATGGGCAGTTCTGAACCTTTTCATTCATCAGGGGCCTCGTGTTTTTCTTTCTGCCCCAGGCGTATCCAGAAGAACGCAAAAATTTGGCACTTTCCCTGGGAATTATGTTACCCCTGTGTGATTGACCCTCAAGACCCCATGTGTGCCAAGTGGAAACGGAGTCAGAATCGCAAGCGCTTGTGCCCAGTTTCCCCGGAGAGATGCCCCACAACCTGTAGACAAGGAGCAGAAGGACGGTGCAAGAATTGGCCTGGGCCCCAAGCTGTGTCCAGCAAGGCCTTGCAGTTCGTTACCTGGACGGAGTCTCCTGTTCCTTGGCCCACTGTCTTCCAGTTTTGTGTCTTGGGTTCTGTGCATGGGGTGGTTAAAGCCTTACTCCTTTTCCCAGAATGCACTATTCCAGTCTTCCCGTGACAAGCAGAAACTTGACCTGAGCAGGCACTGCAGCTCTTACTTAGGCTTTGCCTGCTGCCCCAGCTGAGCTTTCTCCTTATTGACAAAACTGGAGTCTCATCCCTTCTTTAGCCTTTCATGGCAGCATTGGAGGAGGGAGATGGACTGCGGGGGCCGCGTGACTGTTCTTCGTCAGATATCCCATCCAGATAGATACCGATTCCTCAGACATTCCCGGTGCAATCTTTGGAGACTCCACGGGTAACCAACGAGCCAGCTGCAACTGATGTGACCTGAACATGTGCATTCCTCTGTGCAATCCCACCGGAATTGCTGCACCCTGCCCATTTGAGGCTGCCCCACTAACTGTAGGCAGTACTCTGTGCAGTGAGAGGCGCTCCCTGGCCACCAGTATTGACATTTTTGTACCTTGCCTCACCGCCCTCCAAAAAAAAAAAAAAGCGTAGCCAGCTGAACTTTGATCTAAAGAACCCTATCATCTAAGTGACTCATCTAGAACTTTGATCTAAACGACTTGCAATCATTCCTCTTTCATACTCAGCCCTGTGAGTGGATGCCTAAGCAAGGGCTGCTCCCTAGGAGACCTGGCAGAGTTTGTAAAGTCTGCTGCTGGGGCACTTTCCCTCCAAAAGTGCTTGATCCTTCCCCTCCTCTGACCGAACTAGAACACCTGCTGCAAGGGATTTAATATAGATCCTGATCTCAGGGGTGGTAGGAAGGAAGGGGTTATTCCTCTTATGGGTACTGACTTCTGGGCCAGAAATGCTGGGAGTTCCCTGTTCCTGCCTTTGCATAAGCCCCACATTGCTCACAGCTACTCCCCAAATACGCATCTCACCCCTGCCCTCCATTGCAGAAGCCAAAACAAGCTAGGGGGGCCAGACAGAGAAGAAGACAGAGCTCCTCCTCCTTTAATAGGTGCACAGAAGGGGACATTTCCACAGGTGCGGCTTGTCATACAGGGGGGTGACGTGTTGTGCTATATTGCAGGAATTGCAGCCTGTCCCAGGAAATCAGGGCCTGGCTGTTCGCTGCCTCTTTCCAGCCCTGCCTCTTCCTAATCATTCTCTTCCGGTGGTCCCCTTTCACCTCCGGAGCCAGGGGTCCAGACCAGGCCAACATTTCTAGTGATAAACTCTCCTCTGGCTTCACTAGGAGCTGTTCTTAAATATTTAGGACATGCAGCTGGTGAGAAGCAGGGAGGAAGGAGAAGAGAGGAGGAGACTGTGTTCGGCCAAGAACACCGAGGCATCTGTGCTGACTCTTGCCTAGCATTAGCCATGCGCTCTTCCCCATGCAGCCGCTAGTCAGCTGTGCATTGACACAACCGCAGCTACTGGAAAACAAAGCACGCAGGTTGAGACTGGTCCTGGCGGGGCCGATTCTCTCCTCTGTGAGAGGAGGAGGGCACTGCCCTCCTTTTGAGATACAGTTTTGCAGCTTGCGGGTTCAGACTCTGCCACCTACCTCAGTGGTTTTCAAACTACTTACCTTCAGGCGACCCTTTCCTGCTGCTGCAGCACCACCACCCCTGTGCCTCTGCCGTGGAATCCCGTGGACTGCAAAGGATTCTGCGGCATGTTCTCGGGCACACGGTTCATGCGGGGCATGGGCCGCCTCACCGTCATCGTGTGAAAACAGAGAGTAAAATCTGGAGGCATTTGAGGCTGCATATTTGCAGGGGGAGTTGCCTTTCGGGGAAACCTGTCCACCAGGACTGATCTCCTCCGTGCTGATTTGCTCCTGGAGAATCCCAGGGCTCCCCGGGTGGCGATGAGCTATCCTTTTGCTAAAGACTGAAAAACAGACTGGCCAGACGCCTGTTGGGAGATGCAGTGTGTCCTGAGCACCATTAGAATCAACCAGCTTCTACAAGATGAAGGAAGGTGCTTGGTCTGTTTGCTGTGGGAAACGAGGGCTACTTGTGTTATTGCTTGTACAGCTTCTGCCAATAAAATCTCATCCACATAAAGCTAAAGGTTAGGGTGACACTTGATCTCCCTGCTTCCAAACATACACCAGATAAGAAGCCAGCGAAGGCAGGGGTGGCCCTGCCAGGAAGCAAGAAGGGACAGCAGCCTCAGCTGGCTGGTTTGGGTGATATTGACAGACTCTGAGGCTGAATTGCTTGGAAGTCTGTCTTGCAGAATAGTGCTCTCGTGCAACCTCTTCACTTCAGTGGAGCGTCATGGGGGGGAAATTCGGGGACAGTTGTGCGCTACATCTTCACTAGCGAAGGGATGCTGTTTGCATTTTCTGGGCACAAACATGACCATTCCATTGTTCTTTACCTGCTAGTGCCTGGCAGGGAATGCCGAGGCACCCTCAGCAGCAGGGGCAACAGCCAGTCTCTGTGGACCTTAAAAGTCATGATCACCTCAAGGAAGGCTGGGTTGTGCCAACGAGATTTCCTGGAGCTATTATTAATAAGAGAATAATAAAAACTGCTCTTAACTTCCAATGATGATCAGGCGTGCACTCTATGCAGATGATGAGATAAATGGGCTCTTCTGTTTGGTCTGCAAGACTGTTAAAGCCTAGGAGTTCAGAAAACCACTCCCAGTTCTACCATGAGGTACAATAACATTTGTTAAATGTCATTAGCTGTAGCTCCATGATAGAACAGCTGCTTTGCTTGCAGAAGGTCCCAGGTTCAATCCCGGGCAGCATCTCCAGGTAGGGCTAGGAAAGATTCCTGCCTGCAGCCTTGGAGAGCTGCTGCCAGTCAGTGTAGATAGTACTGAGCTAGATGGACCAAGGGTCTGACTCGGTCTAAGGCAGCTTCCTATGTTCCTAAGATGATAATTGTATTTCCTCCCTTTTGCATCCATTTCCATCAATGAGTTTTTGTTTTGTTTGTCAGGAAGCAAAACAGAGTTGAGGAAGGAGGGACTGTAAGAAGTATACAAGGGCCACTCGCGGACTGAAGAATCCCTTTTCTAGGTGGTCTTTCACGTGCCTCTGACAGAACTGCCAACCTTTTAGCTGGCTCTTTTACTGTACCCTTAAGAGTTTGTGCGGCAGAAGCTAAATTATCCAAGAGGTTTCCAGTCCAGTGTTCTCTCTAACTTTTTTCATCTGTGTGTGAATGAGTTCTGTTCTGGGCGGCAGTATCAAGGCATTGTGTGTGCACGTGCATTCAGGGTAGGGCCTTCCTGATTCAGCCTGAGCGGGATCTAAAATTAACGGAGCAGACATCAGAAAACTTGTGAGTGCGCGCACATGAGCACAACTTAGAGGGAACACTGTTCCAGTCCCATAATCTTCATGGTAGGAAAAGCTTCACCTGGTATATATCAACATGCATAGGGCTGTTTAAAGCACAGAAGAAAGATCTGTAAAGCACGCTGACAACCGTAGACTTCAAGCCGCTGGAATTCTACATTTACACCCTTCAAAAAATTTCCTCTGCAGTCTTGCCGGCTGGAATCTGGAGCTCATCCCCTGCCCCCCAAAACCCCAAAGCAAAACAAACTGTTGAGATGCTTGTTTTTCAAGAGCGCAGTGTACACAGAGATTAGCATGGGCATAGCTTTGAAGCAGCACACCTGTTCTTGGCTGGGCTTCTCCTTCTTCCAGCCTTAGTCATGTTAGGGTTTGGCTGGTGTTTATTGACCACTTTAAGCCACAGATGGAATTTCGGCTTCAGCACAAAACAAAGGGCCTCTTTTCAGCTGCAGACAAACCCATCCGATAGACATGCTTTCAGCTTTTTTTAGCTGCCATGCACGCCAAAGTGGCTGTGATCTTTCTTGGGTGCCATTTAGGAAGGGCAGTTCCCTCCCTCCACTGCATGGTTTGGTTCCCATGTGATTGTTTCTCAGAAGCGCCTTTATCTCTCGCCCATCTCTTTGACGGTACTCACTGGGTGGGGGGGGGGCTACCCTTCTAAGCCATCAAATAGAGCTACCTGCTGATTTTAGGCATGTCTGTGGCAAGCATTCGAATCATAGAATTTTTGAGATGGAAGAGGGACCTCAGAGTTCTAGCCCTGCTCAGAGCACCAAATTGCCTGCATCCCTGACAACCATCCAGCCTTGTTTGAAAACCTCTAGAAAGGATGAGTCCCCCACTGCATGAGATGAACTGTTCCATTGGTGCAGTGCTCTTAGGAAATTTTCCTAATCTCTAGCCTAAATATACTTCCTTGTAGTTTCAGCTCATTGGTTCCACTCCTCGGGGACAACAAGAACCCAAGTCTGCTTCTCCTTCTGTCTATCTAGCTCAGTATTGTCTTCACAGACTGGCAGCGGCTTCTCCAAGGTTGCAGGCAGGAATCTCTCTCAGCCCTAACCACCACCACCCCCGAGTACCTGATGTCCCTTGAAATCCCCCACCCCCGAGTTACAGTACTAACTGCATATACTTCATAACCTTGTGGGTTTCCAAATTCTTGTGTGTAAATCTGTGTAGATATATCATGTACAAACAACCACTTTGTATATAATTGTGCTTTGGCAACGTACTGTATGCTTTGGTAGTTTGTTGGTTCAATAAAAAAATCTTGTCCTATCTTGGAAAATCTTGTCCTATCTTGGAGATGCTGCCAGGGAGGGAACTTGAAACCTTCTGCTCTTCCCAGAGCGGCTCCATCCCCTGAGGGGAATATCTTTCAGTGTTCACACATCAAGTCTCCCATTCGTATGCAACCAGGATGGACCCTGCTTAGCTAAGGGGACAAGTCATGCTTGCCACCACAAGACCAAACAACTAGGTAGGAGGAGGGAGGAGTGATTGCATAGGGGAGAGAAGCTGTGTGCAAAGCATTTTTTGCCATTGGAAAAGCCACCCTACCAAGCTCACTCACACATGATCACACTCCCCCTCTTCCTACCTCGTTGTTTGCTCACATATGATTGAAAATTGAGAGTATGCACAGCTCCTGAAGCTGGGTAGGATGCTTGACCTACCCAATTTTCGATCAGGTGAACAACCCAACAGGACACTTACAAAGTAGTCCATTGGCAGCTGAATTAGGACACACCAAAGGTGGAGTTCAGTTGCTTCCACTAAAGATGAATCTCCCCAACACAACCTTCAATATTCCACAGATGAAAGCAGGGACATGTATGTAACCATCTGCCAATATCCTAATGCAGACAAAGGGGAAGATTGAGGAGCAACTCCTCACTTAAATTTTTTGGTGGGGAGAGGAAAGGCACTTGAAGGTAAGATACGGGTGGTTAGGTTTGACAGGGAGGGAACCAGTGGTCCCTCTAATTTTTTTCATCTCTGTGCGGAATGAGTTTTGTTCTGCAAGGCAGAATCAAGGCACTGTGTGCAGACATGCATTCAGAAGTGGGGCCTTCCTAATTCAACCTGAGCGGGATCTAAAATTAACTGAGCGGCCATCAGAAAACTTGTGAGCGTGCGCACCTTAGAGGGAACAGTGGAGGGAACTCCCAAGCCAATGAGGGAACTCCCCAAATGCTTAGGGAGGGATTTGCACCCCTGATGATTGCACAGTTGCTGAAACCTCTACTTTGCCTGCTTTGCATTATATTCATTTACTCTGCAGTAGCCTGCTCTTTACTGATTGAAAAGCCAAGAGGATTTTGTTCTTTGGGCTAAAGCTGTACTAGAAAACCGGAACTGTCCTAAAACCAGTTGTCAGCAATTTTAATATGCAGCAGCAGCAGCGTACAAAAGCAGGGTACACTGCAGAGCACCTTAGAGTGTGTGTGTGTGCGTGCACTTGCATGCGCGCACTGCCTTTGGATGCATGTGCAATAGAGACAAGATGCAGCTCCCTGCTGCTGCCGGAGATTTCATGGCTTAAGTACAAGGGAGAGGGTTGAATCCTGAAGTGCAACAATCTGAGCAACAATGCAGAATCACAGAGCTGGAGGAACCTTCTAGGCCATCTAGACTGACCCCTGCTTGATGCAGGAAACCCAGAGCTAGAGCATTGGAAGGTTAATGAGCGTGAAAAGCACAGGCAAATAAGGAAGGACTTAGCCTGGTGCCTGAAAGGCAGTAATGGTAATCGGGGAGTTCCAAAGTCAAGGTGCCGCCACAGAGAAGTCCCTCTCTCTGGCAGCCACATACTCAACCTTTGCAGCCGGTACACTCCAGTGGTGTGCCAGTGGATCCTAAAAGGGCAGCATCCCTCCCAGCTTGGACAAGAGCTCCTGGGAAGCAGGGATGGCTTTAAGGAGGCTTGGCAGAGATGAAAGAAAGATGGATGCTCATATCCTAAGAGCCAAACTGGCGTGACATGGGAGTTCTGCCATGGGGTGGGGGATTCAGTACCCTTCCCCTTTACATCACAGTTCCAATCCTGATCCCAATCTGGTGAGTTCTGCTTATGTTTGAGTGAGGGGGAGACAGAAGCCAACATGATGTATGCAATGTAACACGTTGTCCAGCCCTTAGTCGTTTTGGTGTGGAGGCAGGAACATTTGAACTGAGAGAACTGGTGTACTGGAATGGTTCAAGGATGTGATCTGTGAACCAGAAGGATTCTGGTCCAAATGCCACCTCATCCACAAATTCACAAGGCAATCTACTGCTTGTTGAGCCTCAAGCCCACCCAGCCAGCCCTCCCCCTGCAATATGGGGACTATTAACACGGAACTCCCTTACAGAATTGCTGCAAGCGAATGAGTATGTGCAGTTCTTTCAAGATTTAAAGTGCTAAAGAAATGCTGTTATTCTTCAAACCAGTCTTCATGCCTATCAGAATGAGCTACTTAAACTTAATCTTAAATTGTGTGCATACGTAATTAATAGGCCTAAGATCCTGGTGCACCTAATCTGTTTTCCCTCCTGTGCTGAAATCTTCAAAATGGCTTATGTTCTCATAATGCCAAAGTGCTAAAAATGGTTTGTTTCATGGAGGTTTCTTAAGCAATGGGGCTTTTATGGTAGCTAAGATAAATTTTGCCAAAAAGAAAAAGGATTACTAAGGTCGCTTTAAAGTAGATGCCATGGATAAGGAAAAGAGAGATTGTCTGGTTTTAAAATTTTTCATTTGAGCACTTTATAAAAAAATTGGATAAATTCAAGATTCGCATCTGGATGTTTCTTCTTTTGACCTCTGTAATTTATGGCAAACCTCCTTACTCAGCTTTAATGGATTTCAGAATGTGGGATCAAAGAGACATAATGAGATTTGCACTTTAATTTGTAGTGCAAATATTCTTTCATCAGAATAAGTGATTACATTTGGTGGGGGAGGAAGACCCTTGCCTCTTGTTTTAGTTCTTTGGGTCAGGCTTGCTACAGCTAAAATCCTGTGCATGCTTATTAGGGAGCAAGTACCACAGAGAATTGTATGAACCTTACTTCTGAGTAAGCATGGATAGGATCAGGCTGCATGGCTAGGGTCCTCTCATCATGTGCAGGGTATCGGATGTCTCACAAGCTGTTGAAAGGCCAGATGAAAGAAGACATCTTTGCAAGAGCTGTGCACCATTAGTGTATGCATTTGGATTGGGAAGTAACTAAATAAGAATAATTTGAAAGTAAGTGCAAGTGAAGGCAGTAGGTTTTACTCCAAAGTGGATAGGCAAAATATTGGAGCCCGATTCTACATGTGTGTGTTAGAGCAAGTCCCTCTGGAGCTCTTTCCCTGGTCAAATTTGCAGCCAAAGCTTATTTTCCAAGACGTTCAGCAGAGCATGCCTAGAAAGCAGGTATGTGCCTGTTAATAACAGTACAAACAGATGTTTTCTAAACAGAAGTCACAGGGTTCCCAACTTTTGTTTTGCAAACATTCTGGCATCTCAAACTTGTGAGTGAGCCCTATTGAACAGGGTCCAACGGGCTTGCAAATAAACATACATGGCATTGCCCTGTAAGGGGGAGACGACAGGTTTATATTTTAAAAATGCACAGTGTGCAGAAAGAAGACAGAGGAATTTCTCCCGTCATAATATTAGAACTTAAACCCACCCACTGAAATTGACTGAACCTATTGATACCCTGAGATTGGGATTGACCACAGTCTGAACAACAACAAACACTTGTGAATACAAACACAGCAGGTGTGTGTGAATTGGATTCCCAACACAATTACAGGGATGGGGGGAAGTTCAACTCCCCTTGTGCTGTTGTCCTACATAAAATTGCTCCCGGAAGCTTCTGTTTGCCCCATATGTTTGAAATATAGGTATCCTACATTTCCTTCACAGGGCAAATAACAGATTCAAAGGGCAATTTTAATCTGGAAAATTGCACAGGGGAAAAGGGTTAAACTCCCCCCCCCCCCCCGCAGACCTGATCTGATTCTCTCTCACATGCATATCGACCCTACAGCTGCTATTAACACCACAGGAGATTCTAATCACAGACGTCTAGTTTGGCCCTAGGAAGGAGGGCCTTCAGAGGGGAAAAGTTGATCAATTATTAGCCATAATAGCCAAATGGAACTTCCATGTTCAGAGGCAGTCTATCATCTCTTGTTGGGGCTTCTGCTGCCTTCCTGCCCTGCTTGTGGTTTTCCCTGAATCCTGATGCATCTTGTTGGCAATTTGTTAGAGACAGGGTTAGAGCGTCCTTTGGGGGTAGCTAAATAAAACGTCCATGTTCAGAGGAAGTATATCGCTTGAGCAATAGATGCCGGGGGTGGCCAGGACTCCCCTGGCCTGCTGCCTGTGGGCTTCCCCGAAGCATCTTGGCTGGCTGGCCACTATCGGAAAGAACATCCTGAGTCCTTCTTGGTCTGTTCCAGCCAGCCGGGCTCTTCCCCAGTAAGGTCCACCACACCTGCCTGCTGCTGCTGCCGCCTCCGAATGCACCAGGCGGCTGGACGGCATTGCCCGGCACTCTTCGGCGGACACCAGCTTCGATCTCGGGCACGGCGCAAGCTAGGAGTAAGGAGCAATTAAAGGAAAGGCGGGCGCGGAGGCCATTCCGGAGACCGCTGCCAGGACGCGGGAGAGCCTGGAGGCGGCGCTCGCCTGCCGCTTTCCCTCTGCTTGCCCAGGTCGTTTCAAGAGGCCAATTAGTGAGCCGCCAGCCAGCCAGCCAGCCTCTTCCGAGGAGGGGAGCCGAGCTCGGCAGGGAGGCAGCTGGCTGGAGCAAAGGACGCGCCGCCGCCCACGCGTTAAGCTGCGGCTCCTCCAAGTAGCCAGGCGGACTTCCCTGGTGCTTCCTTAGCGCCAGCATCTCCTGTCCTCCTGGGGGTCGCTTCCAAGATTTGGCGAGCAAGTGCCTGGCCACCTCTCTCTCTCTCTCTTCCTCCGAGGGCTGGGACCTCCTCCGGACTCGTCTCGGTTCGAGGTGAGCAAGCGCGCACTCTGGCAACCTCCCTGCTCCCCCCACTGGCCGGGAAAGTCTTGCTCCAGGGCAGGGACCGCCGCCAGCAGGGATGTGACTCGGGTTTTGCTCTCCTCTGCCGGGTGGCTGGTGGTCTAAATCCGACCGCGAGGAGGCGCGCTCTTTCCCCTGCGCAATTCTTGCCCATCCAGTCACGTTGCATGGTCTCGGTTACCCCGGGGAGCGTGCCTGGGGCCAGAGCGGGTTAAGGAAGGGGTGGGAGGGAGGAGTAGCCCCCTCGCCCATCCTCCGCAGGATATATGAGGTGGCTGCATATTTGTGGTGGCCTCAACTCGTTGGGAGTCGCTTGGCTTGGCGAGCGCACAGCAGGCTCTCTCCTCGGAGGTGAAGGCTTAACCGTTGTTGCAACTGGCCTTTCTGAGCCATTAGACCCCGTGAGTATTGCTGATTCGCAAGCTCTAACTGCTCTCTGCGTCTGTTGTCGGTGGGTTAGATGTTGTGCTTGTTGGTTGGTTTTTTTAGATCTTTAAGATTGCTTTGTCCTATGCATCCATCACACACCGTTTTCTCCAAGAAGCTCAGGGATGTTCTTCTTCTCCCCAGCCCCTGCTGTATGTATCCTCACAACAGCCCTGTGAGGTAGGTCAGGCTGAGTGACTGGCCCAAGGTGAGCTATGCAGGGGTTTGAACCGGCCCTAGTCTGTCCAACCATTGCACCACTCTGGCTCTATACCACACTCCGATATATAAACTGCCTGGGAAACTGCTGCCCCTGATAGGCAAACTGCACATCTTGTGGCTGAACAGAGCTGGGGGCTCCTTCCAAGGCAAGACAGTCTTGCCTTTTGAAATAGCCCCCGGCCCTGAAGACACACTCCAGGCAAGAGCCATCCACAATGCCTTATGGGGCCGTGAACAGGAACAAGGGGCCAGTGTTGGAAAGCAAGGGACGTCTGGCAGAGAGGCTCGGAGAGAATAATACCTCTTTCCTCTCGGCCCAGTTCGTGAAACTGCACTTCTTCCTGGTTGAAAGACGTGTAGCCCTGTTGGGATGCTGTGTCGTAGATACACACAGGTGTCTGTACACACTTACGTGTGTCTGTGTGAATGACCCTATAACTGTATGTCTTAAAAAATGAGCCAGGATAAGGTCTTCCGGAATACAGAGCGCAAGTAGGAAGTGTGTGGCTGTATGTGTGTGGAACGTATGTGAATATGTGCCTGTGTGCAGTCTGTATATGCACTGAATATAGCATGTGGATGTCATCATCAGTATGCTGTTGCATGGTACTTCCAAAGAACAAGGCGACAGAGGAGATGGGAGGGAGATCAGTGTAAGGGATAAAGACTCTCTGCGGGGCCGATTAAGTTTTTTGCCACTCGTAGTCAAAAAGGCTTTTGCTGCCCTTTTACCTTAAACAAAAAAGGCTTGCCTTTAAAAAAAAATAAGGTAAAAGAGGGGGACTCTCTCCTCGCCCACTCCACCCTTCCTTCAGCAGCTGCTGCCCACAGAGAGGGGCGGCAAAATCTGCTGCTCCTCAAATTTTGCCACCATAGGCAAATGCCTCCTCTGCCTCTCCATTAGTCCACCACTGACTATGTGTCACACTCTGGATAGTTCCAGACTCCAGTCCAGGATTCAGGGGTGTAGACAACATTGGGCGACCAGGTTCAAAGAACCGGGGCCGCCCCCTCAGCCCCAACACGCCCCTCGCATCTGACTCCGGGGGCTGGTTTAGCTCCCGAACGGGGATGTGCGGCCCTGTTCAGGAGTTCAATGGCCAGCACTGCATTTGCAGTGTGGCCGGGGTTGGCTCTCCTCGGGGAGATCCGCTTCTGGCTGTGATGCAAATGCAGCACTGGCCTGGATCTCACTCCCAGATGGGGCTGCATGGCCCCGTCCGGGATCTAGACCACGCCCCCACGCCTGGCGTCAGTCACAGTGGGCGGGGTGAGCGGGGCCGCCACTGGCCTGGCTCCGCTAGTGCCAGGATTGTTGCATGTTTAGTTGACACAACATGATTACCAGTTGTCTGCCTGTACCTTCCCCGCACTTGTATTGTCACGCTGATTCATGGAGAAAACCTGGCTCTTTTTGAGAACGGTGGCATATCACCGCTGCAATTGATTGAACATGTCCACTGTTAGTGTTCCATCTCGTTTTGAGGGTTGTGTGTCTAGCTATAATAGACCAGAGCAGAAAGAGAAGGGGTAAAAAGGGGGAGGATTAATCTGTTGTGGCCCCAAAGCATGTGATTATTTCCTGAAGTCTGGATTTAGCAATGCAACTCTGCTTGTGACTCAGGGCGGAAAAGCAATGAGAGGCTGTTACTACATGGAGCACTTCTGGAAATGCCTGAAGTTGGGCTTGGTTAAAATAAATTGTTGAGGCTCTATAATCCTATGCATGGCTACTCAGAAGTAAATCCCACTGTGTTCAATGATGCTTACTCGTTGAACTGCCTAGCAAGTGTGGCTAGAATTGCATCCTAAAATAATGCTTAGGGAAAGGGAAGCTTGCTTGCAGGATAGTCATCTCCAGTAGGATTTGAGAGTGGGGGATGTTTTGGAAGGGGTGTGTGGGAAGCTGCTGAGGTCCCTCTGTATGAATACAAAACACAGTCTTGTGGTATCCTTCTAACACATGTATTGTGACATAAACTTCCATGGATTAGAACCCACTTATAGTCCACAAAGACTTCGGTCTCGGGTTCTCAACCTTGGACCCTGAGATGATGATGATAATGGACTGCATCTTGCATTATCCCTAGCCACAACAGTCAAAGGCTGATGATAGGAGTTGCAACAGATGCAACACATGGAAACCCAAGGTTGAGAACCCCTGATGTATGTTGCAATAAATCTGTTACATAGGAAGCTGCTATATACAGAGTCAGACCATAGCTCCAACTAGCTCAGTATTTTCTATACAGACTGGCAGCGGCTTCTCCAAGGTTGCAGGCAGGACTCTCTCTCAGCCCTATCTTGGAGATGCTGTCAGGGAGGAAACTTGGAAGAGAGAGGGAAGAGAACTGGTCTTGTGGTAGCAAGCATGACTTGTCCCCTTAAGCTAAGCAGGGTCTGCCCTGGTTTCCCTTAGGGGATGGAGCCGCTCTGGGAAGAGCATCTAGGCTCTAAGCTCCTTCACTGGCATCTTCTCCAAGATAGGGCTGAGAGAGGTTCCTGCCTGCAACCTTGGAGAAGCCACTGCCAGTCTGTGTAAACAGTACTGAGCGAGATGGACCAATGTTCTGACTCAGTATATGGCAGTTTCCTATGTTCCTATGAACCGAAATGCTCTTCCCAGAGCGGCTCCATCCCCTGAGGGGAATATCTTCCAGTGCTCACACTTCTAGTCTCCCATTCATATGCAACCAGGGTGGACCCTGCTTAGCTAAAGGGACAAGTCATGCTTGCTACCACAAGACCAGCTCTCCTTTAAGATGCTACTAGACTCTGTAAGAGACGGACTACAGTTGGAGTTTGCATCTTTTATGGAAGTTGCTTCTGAGGATGTCCAGGGCAGGAGGTCTCCTGTGCATTTGCTACTTCGGTTTCTGTTGGGGGACATGTTTCCTGTTAGGGCTTGGAAGTTGGACCCAGAGCCATTACCAGATAATTATGCAACATGGTGAAGAAGAATGCCCTCCTGAGAATGTGCAGAATGACTTCCCCTCATTCCATACAGTCCCCACGCTTTGGAGATAAGGAGTGGAAGTTTCTGGGGTAGAGCTGGGCAGGCCACCCAAGCGAGCTTGAACCCTGGGACCTCTCATCTTGGCAATGCTGTATGCGTGCTTCCCCCGTCTTCTGAACTCTGATCTGTGTGTCTGCTGTTCTGCAAACTTGGCTGACTCACACAGGTCTTTATGGCTGGAGGGGTAATGACAGGAGTCCAGGACTTGGCTGGGTGCTGCAGAGCAGCAGGGGAAGGGCTGGAGCTATTTTTGGTTGGCTGAGGCGGCATTGTGGGAGCCTGGCCTCCTGTTCCTCTTTCTCATCAGGGTCTGGGGCCACAGGTCACTCCAGAACCTTTCTAGTTCTCCTGGCCAGGTTTTGCGCAAGCTTTTGCACATGTCCAGGTTCAGGAGTTGCTGATTCTTTCTACTGGAGGGCCCTGTGGCATTGTACATCAGAAGCTGCCATATACTGAGTCAGACCTTTGGTCCATCTAGCTCTGGATTGTCTACACAGACTGGCAGCGGCTTCTCCAAGGTTGCAGGCAGGAATCTCTCTCAGCCCTCTCTTGGAGATGCTGCCAGGGAGGGAACTTGGAACCCGATGCTCTTCCCAGAGCGGCTCCATCCCCTGAGGGGAAGATCTTCCAGTGCTCACACTTCTAGACCCCCATTCATAAGCAACCAGGGTGGACCCTGCTTAGCTAAGGGGACATGTCATGCTTGCTCCCACCAGACCAGCTCTCCTTCCCATAGTTACTCCCCTTACATCTGTTTCCCACCTTGTCCCAAAGGCTCAAAGTAGGTAAAGAACAGCCTTTCCAGATCAGATCCACGGTTCACTGAGGCCAGCAGCCAGCTGCCTCTAGGAAGCTTACAACTGGGAGTACTGGGGGTGATAATCTTCCTGTTTGCACCACTTATCTAGAATTTCCAAGCAATACATGGTGAAATCCCAAAAGATGACAAGGTTTGTGGAGATCATCCACTTCCTATATGCCTATAGGTTTGTGGAGCATATGCACCTTCCTATATTATTCACTTCCTATATGTGTAAATGAGCCACCTAATGGTGCAGCGGGGAAATGACTTGACTAGCAAGCCAGAGGTTGCCAGTTCAAATCCCCGCTGGTCTGTTTCCAAGACTATGGGAAACACCTATATCGGGCAGTAGCGATATAGGAAGATGCTGAAAGGCATCATCTCATACTGCGCGGGAGGAGGTAATGGTCAACCCCTCCTGTATTCTACCAAAGACAACCACAGGGCTCTGTGGATACCAGGAGTCGACACTGACTTGATGGCACATTTTACCTTCTTTTTGTATGCGTGAATAATATTGTTGCCCCATCCTTTGTTCACAGAGATCAGGGGTTCCCAACCTTGGATCTCCAGATGTTGTTGGACCACAATTCACATCATCCCCTGCCTCAATGGCCATTGTGACAGGGGGTGATGGGAGTTGTAGTCCAACATCTGGGGATCCAGGGTTGGGCATGTTTGGTGCAGATGTTTGATCCCCCATATTTAGTCTCCCAGGCAGGCTAGGCTGAGAGAGACAGCCTGATCCAAGGTTGCCCCGAGAGCTTCATGGCCAAGTGAGGATCTAAGCTGGGATTGCCCTGGTCTGACTAAGCAGCACAGCACAGAAGTCAAAAGGTGGGGCTTCAGTGCAGTGCACAGTGTACTGCTGCTCCCAAGTAGTAAAAGCAGAATAAGTTGTTGCTTATGCTTACTACTATTATCTATATACCGCTTTTCAGTAGAAAGAATCCTCTAGCTGGTTTACACAGAAAAAGAACCAGAAGATGGTTCCCTGTTCCCCCCAAGGGCTCACATTCTAAAAAAGAAACACAAGGTAGCATTAGCAACAGCTAGTGGAAGAATGCTGTGCTGGGGTGGAACAGGGCCAGTTGCTTCCCTCCTCCGATGTATAAGAGAATCAAGTATTAGGAGCATTGCCACTTTGCTAACTCTTTGCCTAGTTAGCCAGGGACAGTTCCACACCAAGGAATGCAGAGTTGCTTAAGTCTGCATAACCTACACAGATTTCAGGACGCCCCTCTTTGTGGTACAGAATTTCGGCACACTTAAAGGGTGGAGGCTTGGTTCCACCTGTCCAGCATTGCACCTCCCTCCCTCCCTCCCTCGGTCTGCTCTGTATCCCCCTTCCTGCTTTGGAGAAAGCTGCTCCACAGAGGAAGGGGAGAAATTTACTTTGGGTCGGCTGCCAAGTGCTGTGCGAATCAACCGTTTGAGCCTGCACAACAGGGGAAGCAGTAAACTCCTAATCCCGCTGCAATTATACATAAAGCCAAGGTCTGTGGTGAGGCTGCTGTAACCCCGTCCACCCCTCCTTCCTTCCAGATGAGGTGTTAACTCTTTGCTCACAGTACCTTTTTTGAGTTCCAGGATGATTTATTGACGAGACCGATCTGGCCGAAACCCAAGGCACCTCCAGTCTGCATTACCTTGTGGGGGTGGGTGGGAGTGTTGGCATTTCCTGTGCTTGCCGTCCAGACTTGGGGGGTTTCACTCTGGGGGGGTGGGGGCTAGCCCCCTGGGGAGCCCCTTGGCTGTTGGAGACTGGTGTGGGCCCGATTCTCAGCAATAAGTGTACGGGTGTTGTGAGGAGATCGCTCTGCCTTTCCTCGGGCTATTCTGCTTATTCAACAATGAGGTAAGATTAGGAGGCTATTCTCACGATCGATCGATGAATCGATGCAAACCAGACGAAGGGAGCCCAGCTCGCTTTCTAGCGATTTTGAGAACCAGGTGAGCCTGGTGGCTAGCCCGCCTAATCCCCCCTCCCCTTAAACGAAGTTAGCGGTGCGAGCGCTCCACTAACCCCGTTGCCCTGATGGTGGGTCGCCATGGTGTGGCGACTCACGAGCAGACCCCCTCTAGGAGGCTAAAACAAGCCTATCGGCATCAGGGGGGGGAGGCTCCCCAGAATGCCCCGCGCACTTGTGTGGGGCCTTCTGGGATTCCTGGGGGGCCAGGAGGCCCCTGATCCCCGCCTTTCCAACCGGCTCCGTGATGGAGCTGGTCATTGTGTGGGTGGCCAATCCAGCCGCCCAGGTCAAGCTCTCTGCTTGATTGCGGGGAGGGTGGGCCAAGCCTGCTCTCCACGCCTGAACCCTCCTCGGCTCTCCACGCTGCTCATGCAGAGAGCCTCTCTATGTCTGGACTAGTGTATTCTTTAACAGGGATTCCCAGATGTTGTTGACGGCACCTCCTAGCATCCCCAGCTTCAGTGGCCTTTGACTGGGAATGATGGGAGATGTAGTCAACAACATCTGTTACAGGGAACACTGGTCTGGACGCCGGGGCGTAGCTAGGGGAGAGGGGGCCTGTGTTCATCCCTCTCTCCGGCAGCGCCTAGGAGTGAGGGAGACAATGAAGAAGATAGGGAGGGGCGGAGTTGGGGTGGCCATCAGGAGCTGGTGAGCCTGTGTTCTTTGAACCCATCTGCTCAATTATAGCTACACCCCTGTCTGGACATGCCTACAATAACCAGGAGCATCTCCCTGACAAATAGCCGGAGCTTCATCCTCCAGTTGGTTCACTGCTGTGTTTAACTTTCTTTTGGGCTTGCTTTATCTTTGTGAAATCTATTGGCTAGTTTTGAGAAATCTATCTTTTGTGATGGTGACTGGGGGATAGTATTCTAGTTAGGGCTGTGTAATGTTCTATAATAACACACTTGCCAAGTGAGGATTAAAATTCAATATCTTTGGAACCTCAGCTTTCACTTTAAAGAGAGGAGTCAAGTTTCTGGCCCTTATGCAATTCGTTGCAGTCCAGGTTTCTGAATCTAACCTTTTCTGGTAAAATATCTGTTTGAGTTTTTGTTAGTTTGGGAAAGTTGTGTCATTTAGCACAAGAATACATAGAACAGGGCCTGTAATCAGGAAATGTGTAGGGTTGGCACCTCGGGGCACACTGCATATGTGTGTGCAAAACACACACACACACACACACACACACACAGTGAGTCAGTGCAAAAAAAGGAAAACCTGACTACAATGATTGAAGTGATGTAATGCCTTAAACTTTTGAAAGCATTGAAAAACAAGTGTCCAAATGAATGAGAATCATCCTAATCCCTTTTGTGCTCAGTCCAAAACCCTGGAAGGTTGGGGTTCTAAGCTTTGTGTGTCATTGTGTGACTGAGTGGAATCCCACCTTTTTCTCTTATAGCTGTGAGCAAAAGGGTTACAGCATGATCCTGTGCATGTTTACTTGCAAGCAAGTTGTGTTCTGTTCATTGGGGCTTACTCCCAGGAAAGTGTGCATAGGTTTGCAGCCTCAGTGGACCAAATTCTTTTTTGGTTCTGCTTTAAATGAAAGCCAAGCGTCCAGGAAAGGGTTCTGGAATATCCTTGGGGAACACAGGGTCCCACTCCTGTAGTTACACAGCCCCAATCTCCCGACCTACTATTTTAACCATTTGTCTCATTTTTATGAATCTCTTACTCTACAGGTGAAACTTGGAAAATTAGAATATCGTGCAAAAGTCCATTAATTTCAGTAATGCAAATTAAAAGGTGAAACTGATATATGAGACAGACACATTACATGTAAAGCGAGATAAGTCAAGCCTTAATTTGTTATAATTGTGATGATCATGGCGTACAGCTCATGAAAACCCCAAATCCACAATCTCAGAAAATTAGAATATTACATGGAACCAAGAAGACAAGGACTGAAGAATAGAACAATATCGGACCTCTGAAAAGTATACAGTGTACTGTGCTTGATTGGCCAGCAAACTCGCCTGACTTGACCCCATAGAGAATCTATGGGGCATTGCCAAGAGAAGGATGAGAGACATGAGACCAAACAATGCAGAATTGCTGAAGGCCGCTAATGAAGCATCCTGGTCTTCCATAATACCTCATCAGTGCCACAGGCTGATAGCATCCATGCCACGCCGCATTGAGGCAGTAATTGCTGCAAAAGGGGCCCAAACCAAGTACTGAATACATATGCATGCTTATACTTTTCAGAGGTCCGATATTGTTCTATTCTTCAATCCTTGTCTTCTTGGTTCCATGTAATATTCTAATTTTCTGAGATTGTGGATTTGGGGTTTTCATGAGCTGTACGCCATGATCATCACAATTATAACAAATTAAGGCTTGACTTATCTCGCTTTGCATGTAATGCGTCTGTCGCATATATCAGTTTCACCTTTTAATTTGCATTACTGAAATTAATGGGACTTTTGCATGATATTCTAATTTTCCGAGTTTCACCTGTACATTTGGAAGCATGAGGGCCTAGGTGCTGCTGTGTCCCAAATCCACCCTCTTTCTGTCTCCCTACGTTCTCCCCATATCTTACACTTTAAAGCAGCATCTGTTTTTCCTACTTCTCCCCCATCCACCCTGCTGTCTATACTTGGGATTTTGGAGCAAAGTGTGCATCAGGATCTTCCTGGTCGCTTTTCTCGGCACAGATCTTTCATCCCTGGGTATGCTCTGTGTGTCACAATTTCCGTACTGCCTCTAGCTGATGATATAGGTTGATGCCTCCAGTATAGTTTTCATGGCAGCTTGGGTTGTCGCCTCCAGACCGAGGAACACATTTGTCATTTTGGAGGTGTGACACCATTGCATACCCTGCAGAGATGCCGAAGCCACAAGGAGAGGTCTTGTATGCTCTGGGGACTGTGTGTCTTTGTTTGGGATGTCTGGGGGTTCCCAAACTTGGGTCCCCAGATGTTGTTGGACCACAACTCCCATCCCATTTAAATTACTGTATTGTTTTAACTTGTATATGTGTTTTAATTGTTTTTGGCCTCCCAGAGACGTAAGTTTGGGTGGGGTATAAATTTAATAAATCATCATCATCGTCCCCAGCCACAATAGCCAGTGGGCTCTGAGGTGGCGGTACTGCACTTCTCTGATTACAGCCCCTGCTCTGCGATTTCTTGTGCTAGATGATGATACAACCTTCTCAGCAGCAGATGGAGAAAAAGTTACATTGCCGTGAGGACTCTTCCAAATCAGCCCCAACAATCTACAAATCTTGCCTGACTCTTCAGGGCTGCAGAGAGTAGGGATGTCCACAAACCGAGGTCCGTGCACTGGTTCAAGCGCTGCGGGGAAGGGGAGCAGGGTCTTCAAAGAGAGAAAGAGGAGATCAGGCCCTCGCCTGCTTGCCGCCACCGCATACAGCTTCCTGCTGCAGTAGCGCAAATCTACTTGCCAGTGGTGGGTGCCCCCAGCCCTCTGGCGAGCAGGACACCCAGCAGCGCTCAGTTCTCCTCTCTGCTGATCTTATTTCCACTGGCATTTCTGAGCTTCTCTTCTGCATGTGCCGAAAAAGGATCTGAGGGAAGAGAGGGGATTGGTGGCGACCACCGACAAGGGCTAGGGAGCCTAAATCTGTGGGTCCCTGCCCCCTCCCGCCATGCTTTGAGTTGTGAGCCAGTATGTTGGGGGCCTTCTGGCTTGTGGGGCACTGAGGCAGCTTCTCCTCCCCCTCCCCCTCCCTTGTTTCTCTTCTCCCCAAGTATCCACTTGCCTGTGTGAAGCACACCTGAGTCTGGATCTGTATGTAAACAAAAGCAAGCCGGTGGATATTTTTGCGAGGGCTTTTCTGAAGAATGCGGCATCACTCCATGGCTGCTCACCAACATACCCCAAGCCGCACCTGCCACTTGTTAAGTGGAAGCAAGTTAGAGGAGAGCGTGGTGTGTGTGTGTGTGTGTGTGTGTGTTTGTGTGTTTAAGTTCAAGCAGACCTTGCTTTACTCCCGCCTGCCATGTGAACAAGGAGGAGAATGAAATGCCATTTAAAGGCTTTAGCCTCTGGATGAGCTGTTTGTGGGAACATAACCTTGTGCGTGGCTGTGACTCTGTTCTGTCGCTCTTGAAGGGCCTCTCCCCCTTGTGTTTACCCCTTGACCCCAATCGCAAGGTTTTGTAAGAGAAAATCCACCCCCTCACACACACCAAGTGAGGGAAGCCTTGTTATACAGAGGCCGTCTGTGTCCCTGGCTTTGGGAGGGGTAGTAGTTTCCTGCTGACACAAAGACAGGGAAATGCAGGAAATTCTTTCCCCGAAGCCTCTCTCTGCATGTCTGGGATTTGGGGGGGTTGTTTTCTCGTTGGCTGTTTTTAGGGAAAGGTATTGTGAGTCTGGGAAGTCATGAATGCAAAGACAAGGTGGGTTTCATGCGGACTTGCTCCCTCTCCACCCCCTCCTCATTCTGTTTGGCTAGTCCTAGCTTGCTCACCCTTCCGGGCTTCATTTATTTCCCATTCTTCTTCTAGGAAGCTTACGTGGCTTTAGAGTGGTTTAAATGGGGCTCCTGACAGTCTCACGCCCGTCCGAGTAACCTCCTTCAGGTCCACACCCTTCGCTTCAGCAGGGCTGCAGAGTTGGATGCTCCCTGGCTGTTTACTGTTCTTACTTGTTTATATAAAGCTTTCTCAAAGTGGGTTTATTTATGCAGCGGGCGGTGAGGGGGGATAAAATGGTGGTTCCGTGTCCCCAAAGGATTCGCAACCTGAAAATAAAGTCAAAAGCTAGCAACAGTCACTGGGTGGGACGAAATGTTGGGGTTGAATAGGGACACATCTCTTCCCCCTGCCCAATATAAGAGCCTCTGCTTAGACAGATGCCGCTCTGCCCAGTTAACCTAGATTTCTGGTTTTAAGTGCCACCTGGCAGAGAGATGGGGCAGGAGAGCACCCAAGGATGGTGTCTGGGGTGAAGGAACTGGTGTGGGGGCTATAATCCAGGGAACCAAAGCAAAGAGGCTTCCTCTCTCTCCCTCCTGCATCTCCCCCCTCCCCGGAAGTCCCTCCGGTGGGTGTAGAGACTTAGTTCAGAGTTGACTTGGGCGCTTGCCAGTACGGTCTCTCCCCCTCTCTGCCCCAGTGCCTTGCGTGAGCAGGTGGCAGTCTGCTCTTCCGTGTGTCCGCCTGGCATCCTCCCCTGAGAGCCTCTGCTGAGCTGCAAATCGCCCAGCCGCAAAATGTATGAATCAGACCTGTGGACTTCCTGCCGTGCCCTTGGTTTATGTGTGTGCTCTCCCTCTCTCTCTCTCCACCCTCCACCACCCTGCTTCCTGATGCCTGGGGAGCATTACGGTCTGGCACAAGTGTCTGGTGCTGGCAGTTGCTCAGGGCTCTAAGGGGGACCTTCCTTCCCCTCCTATTTATTAATTTACATTCGTATTCCGCTCTCCCTCCAAGGAACCCAGAGCGGTGTACATCGTGAAGCTTCTCTTCACAACAACCCTGTGGAGTAGGTTAGGCTGAGAGAGAAGTGACTGGCCCAGAGTTACCCAGCAAGTATCATGGCTGAATGGGGATTTGAACTCGGGTCTCCCCAGTCCTAGCAAGCCACCTAATGGCCCAGTGGGGAAATGACTTGACAAGCAAGCCAGAGGTTGCCGGTTCGAATCCCCAATGATATGGGAAACACCTCCATCGGGCAGCAGTGATATAGGAAGATGCTGAAAGGCATCATCTTTATTCTACCAAGCCAGCATGGTGTAGTGGTTAGAGTGCTGGACTAGGACCGGGGAGACCCGAGTTCAAATCCCCATTCAGCCATGAGACTTGCTGGGTGACTCTGGGCCAGTCACTTCTCTCTCAGCCTAACCTACTTCACAGGGTTGTTGTGAAAGAGAAACTCAAGTACGTAGTACACCGCTCTGGGCTCCTTGGAGGAAGAGCGGGATATAAATGTAGTAGTAATAATAATCTCACACTGCGCGGGAGACGGCAATGGCAAACCCCTCCTGTATTCTACCAAAGACACGTACAGGGCTCTGTGGGCGCCAGGAGTCGACACCCACTCAGCAGCACACTTCCTTTACTTCCCCGGTCCTAGTCCAGCACTCTAACCACTACACCACACTTGCCTGGCTAGAATTAGGCTCTGCTCCCACCCCATAATGAGCTCCTTCTTTGCTGCTCAAGGGACTTCTCTCTCCGTTCTTGCCGCTGCCTGCCTCAATGCCATGACAAGACTTTCCCTCTTGTGAACCTTTTCCTGCCTTCTTCCTGCCGCCTCATTCCCAGTCCTGTCCCCTGCTATTAACACACTTCCCCATCCTTTAATTGTAGCTCTTCCAGTGGTGGGTCGTGACCTGGCTGGGGTGAGTTGAGCACCACGTCTGTCCTTTGAAGAGAGACAAAAAGACCGACAGAGAAGGGAGGGCGGGGCAGAGAGAAATGCACTAAATAATAAAAGTAACATTGTGGTCCCCTGTTGCAGCTTAGGGTTAAGGGTGAATCTTGTGCTTAACCGCTCGCTTGGTGCTGCTTATGCAATTGTCCAAGTGCCTGGAGAACATCTTTTTGTTCTCCCGGGTCCGTATAGAAACGATTGCTTTTAGTGCAGTTCTGAATATTGCTTTAATCTCCTGTGGCTGACTGTTGTCTTAAATATTTTTATTTTGTTGTATGCTGCTCTGCATATTTTTTTAAAAATAGAAAAGATACTTTAGAATATTTTTAAATGAATGGCAGCCCGGCAGGGGCATTGCCCTCTCTGGGAAAACCTGGAGGGGGCTTGAACCCTGCTGCCCCCACGAGGTTTATGCCCCTGCTAGTCATCAAGAAAACCACAGGTCACCTTACTGGTCCATTTGGAAGAAAAATCCACAATCCAAAGTAGGGCAATACCCCTATTAAAGAAAGAAAGATTGTGCCGTCTAGTCAGTGTCGACTCTGGGCGACCACAGAGCCATGTGGTTTCTTTGGTAGGATACAGGAGGGGTTGACCATTGCCTTCCTCCCACGCAGTATGAGATGATGCCTTTGCCGTTGTCACTGAAGTGAGCATCCGCCTCCAGCACCTTCCTATATCGCTGCTGCCCTATAATAGGTGACTACAAATATATATCTAGTAGGCACAGTCTGGGAAGCACACCGGTGGGGATTTGAACTAACAGCCTCTTGCTCTCTAGGCAAGCTGCTACCCCACTGGGCCACCGCAGCTGATAATAACCCTTTTGTAAAGTGTGCCGTCTGTCTGTGTCAACTCGTGGTGGACACAGAGCCCTGTGGTTGTCTTTGGTAGAATACAAGAGGGGTTTGCCATTGCTGCCTCCTATGCAGTATCAGACGATGCCTTTCAGCATCTTCCTGTATCGCTGCTGCACGATACAGTTGTTTCCCATAGTCTGGGAAATGTACCAGGGGGATTTGAACCGGCAACCTCTGGCTTGCTAGTCAAGTCATTTCTCCGCTGCTCCATTCGGTGGCTAATACCCCCTATTAGAACCAACTCAATAATTCCAAAGCATTAAACCGTGAAAGTTTGAGTTCTGCAGAACTCTGCAAACAACTAGGGGTGGGCATTTTCTCTTGCCATAACCTACTCATATTCCCATTACAATTCTAGTGTATTACTGGCTTCTGAAGTTTGCCTTGTTTTGCTTTCCTCTGGCATTAGCTAGGTCCGTGCCTACTGGGCCTCCCCTCACCCCTTTGATGCTAGCCCCCTCCTGTTTCATGCTGTTATGCCTTGACTTCCCCTGGCTAAGATGCACATGACTGCTTAGTGCAGAAGACTCCAGCTGCCTTGGAAGTAAGAAAATCAGATGGCGTCTCAGGGATTCTCTTCTGCAGGGTCACCATTCAGTGACTGCAGCAGATCCAAGCGGCGCCGGGCATCCTTGAATGGGCAGTTGGAAATCAAATGCTGCAGGTGGAACTTGGGTATATGACCTCAAACGGCGATGCACTTCTGTGGAATGGATGCACGTATTCCGTTGCTGGTCAGAGGAATCAAGTGGCATACATGAATGTATGAATCAGCCCTCTGTTTCCTCCGACTAGACTCTGCTGCAACCACAAGTTTTATTTCATTGTAGCCAGCCTTAACTCGGATGCCCGGGAGGGTCGTCTTGTCTGCTGTGTTCAGTAATTATGATGGTTATTATTTTGATTGATAACCATTCTGTTAGCTTCCTTCTATGCTGTTTTTATCATTATGTCACTTATTATAGTTCAAAAATAGGGTCACCGTTGTCCTTGTTTTACAGCTGGGAGCCAAGGTTAGGAGTTAACATGCCCAAAGCACAGGTAATAAGACACCATTGTTCTGTCTGTGGGAGAGGAATGGGAAGATGGGTAGCATTAGCACTATTTATTTTATTTTATTTTAATTTTATTTATTTTTACATTTTTACATTTATATCCCGCTCTTCCTCCAAGGAGCCCAGAGCGGTGTACTACATACTTGAGTTTCTCTTTCACAACAACCCTGTGAAGTAGGTTAGGCTGAGAGAGAAGTGACTGGCCCAGAGTCACCCAACTAGTATCGTGGCTGAATGGGGATTTGAACTCGGGTCTCCCTGGTCCTAGTCCAGCACTATTATTGTAATGCCATGGTACTTATACCCAGGATGGGTCGGACAGCCTCTGTCCTTGTACGTTCCCTGCTAGCACCAAGTTAATGCTCATTATTACAAAGACTGTCCCTTGATCAAAGGAAATCTTAGCTGATTACTCATGAGCCTACCAATTGATTACATCTACATAAATTAACATAGGATACATTAATTGAAAACCTCTTTGTTTTTAGATGATGCGTACATGTTGCAGGCATGATGTTAAATGAAACATTCCCGACTTGTGCAAGAGGGAATGAGCTGCTCTGTTGTAGCGAGCACAAATTGTCCCCTTTGCTAAGCAGGGTCTGCTGGTTTGCATTTATTTATTTTCTTTTCTTTAATTTATATACTGCCTGACTCGGAGGCTCTAGGCGGTTCACAACAGTAAATATTTTTATTCGTTCGTTCATTCATTCAATTTCTATACCGTCCTTCCAAAAATGGCTCAGAGAGGTTTACACAGAGAAATAATAAATAAATAAGGTGGCTCCCTGTCCCCAAAGGGCTCACAATCTAAAAAGAAACATATGATAGACACCAGCAACAGACCGCAGGTACTGTGCTGGGGGTGGAAAGAGCCAGTTGCTCTCCCCCTGCTAAATAAAGAGAATCGCCATGTTAAAAGGTGCCTCTCTGCCAAGTTAGCAGGGGCTAAATACAACACAAACACAATAAAAACAAACTATTAAAACGACTATGAATTAAAACAGTTTAAACACACTCAAAGATTACTAAAAGTCAGCCCCCCCCCCAAAAAAAAGTCTTAAGGATTATTTTAATGGCTGATTAAGATGTGAGTCCTCAAATAGATTTGGATGGGAGACTGCAGGTGAGACTGTAAAATATTCCCCTTAAGGCAGTGGTTGCCAAACTGGGAGCCCCCAGATGCTTCTGAACTACAGCTCCCATCATCCCCAGCCACAATAAGTGGTAGCTGGGGCTGATGGGAGTTGTACTTCAGCAACATTTGGAGGCTCCCAGTTTGGGAACCACTGCCTTAAGGAATGGGGCCACAGATCGGTGGAATTGCATACAGATGATTCCAGGTTCACTCCCTGGCAGGGTTGGATTATGGTTTTTGCCGCCCATAGGCCGCCAAGGTTTGCTGCTGGGCTGGAGGGTTGGAGTTTATTATTATTATTATTATTATTATTATTATTATTATTATTATACTTATAAAACGGCCGCTGTACAGTGGCAGCACAGCAGGGACAGCCAGCGGCGAGAGCTCCTAGAGGACTCCCGCCTCCCAGATCCTGTGGGACGCTTGAGCTGACGGTGGCAGAGATGGCAGCAAGAGACCTCCTCTCACGGGCCTGCCTTCCTCCCAAATGACACAGGTCAGGCCAGTTTTGGCCCTCTGCTCATATGCAGAGGGCCAGAATCAGCCCTCAGTCATTTGGGAGGAAGGAAGGCCCGTGTGAGGAGGTCCCTTGCTGCTCTCTCTGCCGCCATCAATGCAAGCACCCCACAGGATTTGGGAGGCAGGCAGACTCACTAGGAGAGTTTTAAAAGTAAAAAATAAACTTTTCCCCACCTCAGGATTTGCCGCTCCACTCGTGTTTGCCACTGTAGGCAATTGCCTCTGCGATATTTCGCCTCTGTCTCCAGGTTAGGCTGGGAAAAACTCCTGCTTCAAACTTTGGAGCGCTGCTGCCCGTCAGTGTGGACCGGGGGTGTAACTATCATAGGGCAAGGGGAGACAATTGTCTGGGGGCCCACTGCCTTCCCCCCCCCGAGGCAAGTCACATGACTGACTCCCCCCGCCGCGCACCCACCCGGGCTTCCTTCAGTTGGATTCATCCTCCGAAATGGATGTGAGTGTTAAGACCTGGAGCTACCAGAACATCATGTCTTTCTCTAGGACCATCAAATGACTTGCATCATCCACAATTTACAAAATGTTTTTTAAAATGATTTAGGAGGAGGATCTATTGTGGCACATAGGAGGAGGAGAGAGAGAGAGGTAATTTTTACTATGCTTTTTGTTACCACTATTCAGCCTCAGCTGAGCTTCAGTGAGGGGAGTGCATTTTAAAATCTTGTCTCTGGGCCCACTCCAACCTTGCTACGCCTCTGGTGTGGACTAATACTGAGCTAGAAGGACCAATGGTCTGACTTGGCATAAGGCAGCTTCCTGTGTTCCAAAAATGGTACCTCCCACCTGTAGCATTTTTCGTAAAGATGGCAATACAATATTTTGGAAGCTTCTGCCCAGTTTTAGCCAGGAATACATTCTGGGTTGATTTGAAACTGTTTGCAGATCTGTTGCTCTGACAAACTGACTAAATGTTTCCCTAAGCATTATTGTGTATATAGCACCATCAAATGCACCTAGCACTTTATGGCAAATGGTTTCTGCCCCTAGGATTTTACAGTGACTTCAGATTTCCCCCCTAATTTCCTATCTAATTTCCAGAATTATTCAGAACATTTGAGAAGGAAAATAGACTGTGTTGCTCGGCCTACAGGCTCTTGACATGGCGAAGCTGTAAGACGACAATGCAATAAATATGTTAACACGGGAAAATACTAACATTCCAATATAAAATTGCAAGAGGTTGGAAGCGGAGAGAAGCACTATCCCCTTGGTTAGTGGGTGGTAGTGTGGGTGAACTACAATATATCTGGGCCTGCTTTCATTCGATGTATTTCCTGTCCTTTCTCAAGGTTGGTGAAGGTGCAGCTGATAGTTGCATGTACCAACCTGGCGGCGGCAGAGAAGTATTGTGGTTGGAAAGAGTAAGAATGTGCACTGCAATGGTTTGGTCCCCAAACATATTTGCAGTATTGCAGTGTATGCTGCTTGTTCTGCTTCTCAGCAATTCTGCGTGGTAACTTAGGCTGAGAGAGGGATCTTGGCCCAATGTCCTTGGCCGAGCAAGCAGGGACTTAAACCAAGGTTTTCCTTCACCAAACCCAACACTTTGCTCTGTTGCAACTGATCAGAATCGCTTCTTGCAAGTCAAATGTGAGTCCTAGAGTGCCTTGTGGAATAACCATGCTCAAGTTTTACTTCTGGCCCAATGCGTCAGTGCCCTGAGTCAGCTGCTATCTGGACAGTTGCCTGCGTTGACTGGAGAACACATCTCTGGTTGCTTCTGTTCCTACAAGCATTTTACCCAGTTAAACCTTGTTCGTTGTTCTGTGGTTGAAACTAGTTTATTTTAATATCACTGGGCTGAAATATTGATTGACTGAGCTAGTTTCCCAGGCAGGTATTTGTGGCTAGCAAGGAGGAACTTGCAGGCTTCACAGCTTGGCGGATGTGAGGCCTGCAACAGGAAGGCAAATTTTCGTCACACCATGTGCCTCAGAACAACCAGCTTTCAGTTTTCCAGTTCCCCTTCTGAAGATACTCAGTGCTACTCACTGCTCATGAGAGAATCGAAGCCTTTGAGCCAGTGGAGTCATCTCTTTCGGGAAAGTTGCCGTGCTTCACTTTGGGCAATTGTCGAAGTAGGTCTGGGAACCTGCAGCCTTCTGAAATCTTCTGAGGGTGTGCCTGAAACTGAAAGGAGTATCTTGTGGGTTTGAGGGTCTTCTTCCTGACAGACCAGGAGTAGTGGGGTTCTCGTGAGTGTGGAGTCTCAGAACTGTATTTCCAACTTTGCAAGGGAAATTGCAAGTATCGAAGAACCTGATGCTGGGTTCTCAATCACAGCAGGAGAAAAATTTGGAGGCATGTTGGCTAGTTTTGAGAGAGAAATGAGTATTTTTGGTTAATGTCATCCTGTTTGCCAATTAGGCGCAATTCTGACACTTTCCATTGCCAGTTGTCTTCAGAAATGTTTGATTACTCAATGCAACGAGGGAACCAGCAGCTCACAGGGATCTGCAGCAGCAGCCTCTGCCATCTCCGAGAAGTTGCTGCTGCGGTTGAAATCTGTGAGTGTCTGGCTCCAAAAAACCCCATGTTGTTTATGTAGGTAGCTGACTTTTTTTGTGGCCAAAAGACTTCCTGATCTTCTGACTTGCAAGCATCTGCTTAATGAGATGAATTGGCATTTCTGTAGCATGCTCTTCATCCTATAAAGTGCTTTAGCATTCTCACATTTCTTCAAGGGCTCATGCGTCTCCCTTGTGTTTGCTTTTCAGGTCCACGGGGTGCCTTGGTTGCCTTCCCGTTGCTGGTGGAGCTACCATGTCGGTGAGCGTGACTCTCATGGGCCCAGCCCCCTGGGGCTTCCGTATAACCGGGGGAAGAGACTTCAGGAAGCCCATTGTGGTGTCTAAGGTATGTATCTCTTCCTCCATGTTCTGATTGGTAGTTGTGGAGCAGGACTGGGTTCCAGTGACTAATGCTGGCATTTGAACTCCTGTCCCCTCCCACTGATAGTCCAGACAGTGTAGCAGAACGTGTCTTCCATTGCAGGAGACCCACGTGCCCACTTTACTAATAGAGGGTGTGACTCTGTCTGCTTTTGCCAAGTTTGTGCCACTTCTGTCGATGGGATGCTAGCTGGGACGGACCATTAGTTTGGCTCAGAAATGAAAGAGAGCCATGAATTCATAATTGGAAAAAGCAGTTATTTGCACGTGAGAGAAATGGAAAAAGTATGCACAAGCTCGTAATAGACAGGAGCAAACTTGTAGATCTAAATGTGTTGAATTAATATTACACAAATGAATGAAAAGAGCAGTGTTGGGATGTCTGACTCACCCAGCACTGCCGCCAGGAATGGCTCCCTAAGGACAGGATTGTGGTGTGTGGGTCAAATGCTGTGTAGCAATAGCAATAGCACTTACATTTATATACCACTCTATAGCTGGAAGCTCTCTAAGCGGTTTACAATGATTTAGCATATTGCCCCCAGCATTCTGGGTACACATTTTACCGACCTCGGAAGGATGGAAGGCTGAGTCAACCTTGAGCCCCTGGTCAGGATCGAACTTGTAACCTTCTGGTTACAGGGCGGCAGTTTTACCACTGTGCCACCAGGGGCATGTAGTGGTTGTTTAAGAGCTCTGGCAGGGAGGTCAAGGAGGAGACAGGGATGAGTTGAGCTTCCTGGGACTAGGAAGAAGGTATCTGAAGAGGAGGACAAAAGTGGTCTTAAAGCCACCTTACCTCCCCCCCACCCAACTGAGTCCAAACCAAGGAGGATACAGGTGGTATTGAGGAACTTTGGCTGCAGAGTGTGATTAAGTCCAGTTTATTTTCAAATTGGTTACTCCCTCTTCCTCACAAGATGGCTTACAACACCATTCTAAAAGATCATAAACAAAAATTTAAAATTGTATAGCAGCAGAATGTAGAAGATAAAATATGTAGAAAGACTATACGGAAAATGAGATACAGGGACCTCTGCTGCTGCTACTAAGATACTTACATACGACTTTTCAGCAAAGTTCCCAAAGCAGGACCTCACAAACAAAAACATCTGAAAGCCACATGGAAAAAAGAAGCCTTCAACTTCTGCTGAAAGACAGAGGAGGGGACAGATGTATCTCATGTGGGTGAGAGTTCCATAAGAACATAGGAAGTTGCCATATATTGAGTCAGACCATTGGTCTTTCTAGCTCAGTATTGTCTTCAGACTGGCAGTAGCTTCTTCAAGGTTGCAGGCAGGAATCTCTCTCAGGAGAGAGATGCCAGGGAGGGAACTTGGAACTTAGATGTCCTTCCCAGAGCAAATCCATCCCCTAAGTGGAATATCTTACGGTGCTCACAGTTCTAGTCTCCCATTCAAATGCAACCAAGGCAGACCCTGCTTAGCTAAGGGGACAAGTCATACTTGCTAACGCAAGACCAGCTCTCCTCTCCACCATAATATGGTGGGGCAACCATGGAGAAGGCACTTTCCCATGTGACTGTGAAAGGAGTCTCCAAAAGTGATGAACCAGGCAAAAGAGCTTCTCTGAAATCTTGAGTGGGCATGATATTTATTTCAGTAATGCAAAGCAATTAAGCAGAATTGATGTGGGGTTGTTATGGATAATATATATCCATGTTATCTTAAGATGGGCTTAATATATCCAAATATACCCAAATATACCCAAATATATCCATGTTATCTTAAGATGGGGTTTGGAAGCTCTGATGTGGAAGAGGTGTTATGGATAAGGTCACTGGTGGTAGCCAGAGTTTTGGTGCGCCAGTTGCCTTGACCCACAGGGCTAGAGAAAATGGCCTGAATTGCAGCTGTAAGCCGCAGCAGGTTCTTGGACAAGGGAGTACTCTATTCCCTCGAGCTTAGTGCATCCTGCCTTGCTGGGAACTCTGAGCGAAGAGTGGAATTTCCTCTGGAGAGCTGGGAGAGAGGAGGTCTGTCGGCATGGCTGTTCCAATTGTCTGTGGGGCTTTGCAGGACATCCTGGAATGCTGAGCATTTTTGCTGCCTTCGAGGGCTCCATAGATGTGTGGGGCAGAGGCTATAAAGGAAGCTGCCTCCTTCTGTGGTGGGCACTGAGCCAAGCGTGATCCTTCAGCCTAATAACAGATCCTGTTTACCATCTTCTCAAGAAACCTGCCCCCTGGGAATAGACTTGAGGTCTCTAGGGCTATTCATGATGGCTGCAAGCAGCAGGAGTGGGATGTATTTCTTTCTGACTCTCCCTTATTAGATACCAGTGTTGACCGAAGGAATTTACTTGCCTTTTGACTTGCGTGCGTAGGGGAGCAGAATGTGTTGTGCCTAAGCACAGAGGTCTACAAACCATTGGCTTGGATAGGAGCACTCGTATAGGAACACAGGGACTTGTCTTATACTGAATCAGACTCTTGGTCCATCTAACTCTGTACTGTCTACACTGACAGCAGCTTCTCAAAGGTTTCAGGCAGGAACATAGTAACATAGGAAGCTGCCATATACTGAGTCAGACCATTGGTCTATCTAGCTCAGTATTGTCTTCACAGACTGGCAGCGGCTTCTCCAAGGCTGCAGGCAGGAATCTCTCTCAGCCCTATCTTGGAGATGCTGCCAGGGAGGGAACTTGAAACCTTCTGCTCTTCCCAGAGCGGCTCCATCCCCTGAGGGGAAGATCTTCCAGTGCTCACACATCAAGTCTCCCATTCATATGCAACCAAGGCAGACCCTGCTTAGCTAAGGGGACAAGTCATGCTTGCTACCACCAGACCAGCACTCCTCTCCCTGAGTTTTTCCCAGCTCTACCTGGAGATGCTGCCAGGGACTGAACCTGGGACCTTCTACATGCAGATGTTCTGCCACAGAAGTACAGTTCCATCCTCTCTCTTATAGCAGACAACGCTGATATTTAGTCACCCATCCAAATGCAAACCAAGGTGAACCTTGCTTAGAAAAGTGGACCACTCATGCTCACTATCACTCCTGTTAGGGACTGGGAAATTCACTGCTCCATTTTGTTTCCAGTCCCTTTTTGGAAATAACTTGCCGTGATGGTTGCTGGGGTTAGTCATATTGGAACACTGGTCTCTGACCACGCCCCCCCCCGGTCAGTAGTTGCTCTCTCTGTTATAGATGGTAGGGACTCCCTCACATGATCTGGACACGTGAACCAACCTGAAATGGTTTCAGAGGTCGCTATTTCTTTGAATTAAACCCCCACCATCTGCATTGCTAAGAACGTTTTGAGTGGTTGGTTAGACCCCGAGCTCTCTGCCCTGAGTCACTTAGTGTTAGGGAATTCTGCATTCCACCCATCACCCTTTGCATAAAAAGAACCCTGCTATTGCTTCCATGATTATTTGTCAGGAGAACCAAGACTCCTGGCTTTTATTGGGGGTTCTTTCCTCACTCTCTGTTCACTTTAGCCTCTGATTTGCCATTTGTATTTGTGAATGTGGTAGGAACATTGAAAATTAGTGTGTTGAATTGAGTTTAGGGCTTGGTAATGGGTAACCACAGGACTATTTGTGTGTGTGTGGTGGGGGAGACTGCAATCCTATATCCACTTACCTGGGCATAAGGCCCATTGAATTCAACGGGACTGCTCGATCAGGGGTTGAGGGTGTCCCACCCATGGGTTGGTCCAGGCTATGGAAACAAGTCCAAGGGCACCTTCTTTCCTCTCTCTTGGCTTCAGGAACTGAGCAGCAACCTTGCATTGGCTCTAGGGATATAGAGCTTCCCAGGTGAGCACTTTCTCTTAGCAACAGCCACCTGGTTTCGTCATACTCAACTTGGCTGTCAGTTGCCAGTAGTCTGGGAGAAGAATATTATAAGGCATATACTTGCTTGCTGACAGGGACTTGATTTGTAAATGTTTTTCACTTCAAACAAATTGTCTAGAGGGGAAGCTACAGATGTAATGCGATGACTTCGTTTTCAGTCTCTTGATTAACATTTCACCTAATTTGTACATCATGATCGTGCGTCCTATATTGAGGTGTTTCCCAAATACATTGCGAAATGAATAGCAAGTATTAAGTATGTTGATGTAAGAAATCATTTATTTCTTTAATAAATCTGCATACCGCCCACTTCCCAAGTCTCTAGGCGGCTTACAGCATAAAACAGTTAAAGCATATAAAAACCAGAGTAAAATAACCATTAAAACACCAATAAATAAAGATTTATTCCAGCTACTATATAACAAAGCAGAATCTGAGTACAAAGAAGGTTATGATATTGCAAGAGACCAATTTAAAATGTTATTGTTTACTTTAGTTAGATAAAAACAAGTAGTCCACATAGCTCAACTGTTTTCTTCTCTCCCTTTATGATACAATTTGTATAAGCTTCATCATTTCTGCAGTTCAGGACTGGCTCCTGTTTTAAGGGGGTCCTTGCTCTTGGTTTCTTGTGCACCTCTGTCTGCCATTTTGGCTCTAGTTTTAAGGGGGTCCTTGGCAGTGGTGGATGCATCTCTTGGCAGCCATTAGCTGATGGCCACCATCCTCCGCCCCTCCCCACCACCCCATTGATGCTCCAGAATGACATTATGTTGTGGGTGGAGGAAGCTATAACAGCAAAGGAAGCCATCAGCAGCAAAAATGAGGCCTGGGCCAAATCCTCCTTGGAGGGCATGCATCAGCAGTGGGCTATGCTGGGATCGTAGCAGTTGCCTGATGGTGCCAGAGGTGTTCACTGTGGGGGGAAGTCACTTCCAGTGACTGTTGCTGGTGTGTGTCTTATGTTTCTTTTTAGAATGTGAGCCCTTTGGGGACAGGGAGCCATCTTATTTGTTATTTCTCTTTGTAAACCGCCCTGAGCCATTTTTGGAAGGGCAGTATAGAAATTGAATTATTATTATTATTATTATTATTATTATTATTATTATTATTATTATTATTTATACTCTTGTTATCTAATGATTGATGCATGCAAAAAAGGAACAGTAGACTCCCTTTAATGTCTGGCCTTTTAAAGTTACATGAATATAAGAACAGCCCTGCTGGATAAGGCCCAAGGAACTCCATCTAGTCCAGCATCTTGTTTCTCACAGTGGCCCATCAGATGCCTCTGAGAAGCCCACAAGCAAGAGGTGAGGGCATGGCCTCTCTCTTGCTTTTGCTCCCCTGCAACTGGTACTTAGAGGCATCTTGCCTCTGAGGCTGGAGGTGGTCTATAGCCACCAGGCTAGTAGCCATTGATAGACCTGTCCTCCATGAATTTCTCTAAGCCCCTTTTAAAGCCATCCAAGCTTATCACCACATCCCTTGGCAAGAGAATTCCATAGATTAATTATGCGCTATGTGAAAAAGTACTTTTTGTTGGTCCCAAATTTTCTAGCCTTCAGTTTCCAGGTCTGGACATGGTTAAGTACTTCCCCCTCATCCGGCACAAGACTGGTCCTCCGCCGCCTGTTACAGTATTATCGGCCAACCTTGTACTATAAAACTGGCTGTTATGTACAAGGCAGTTGCTAGCTTGATCACATGGTCACTCTACAGCTCCACATTTAGGGGTATTGGTAGCTTTCGCAGTTAAAAAACCACACATACCCACACCTCAGTAAATATATAAATATATATCAGGCATTTTTAAAAAAAAACAACCCCTAAGCAACCACATGATTCAGATATAACTCACACAGGCCAGCAATGTGGGGGGCTAGAACTCTAGGGCTCAGGTTTGCAAATGTGGGTCCTCGGATGTGTTGCTGGGGTTGATGGGAGTTTTGTTTGTTTGTTTGCTTGTTTGTTTGTTTATGAGAGACATTTAATATACCACCCACTCCAAAGCCAGGCAGTGCACAAAAACATGCAGAGAGGGCAACATTAAAAATTGCATTCTAAATTAAAAACTAAACTAACTAACAAAAAACAAATGAAGTAAACTCAAGGGCATAAGCCTGGCGAAAAAGAAAAGTCTTCAATAGAGATTTGAAGATCAGTAAGGAAGGGGCTAAACGAATCTGGAGGGGAAGAGAGTTCCAGAGAAGTGGGGCAGCAACTGAAAAAGCCCTTTCGTGGGTCCGAGAGCCCCGAACCTCTCGGAAATCAGGGACTGACAAGAGGGCCAGAGTTGGAGTTGAACTCCAAGTTGAGTTTGGAGTTGAAGTCCAACTTGTTTGCAAACCCCTAACAGAGAGGCATGGTGAGCTAGTTTCTTTCTCCCCTACCACTTGTTGAGTGTGTGTGATGTTGGAGATGGAGTTCCAGTGCATCAACCTTTTTGCATCAACTATCCTAATGGTCGCTAGGGGCATTGGGAGTAGAGGTAGTTAGTGAGGGTCTCCTTACCTGTCCCTGCTTTACCTCTACTCTATGACCCCTGCCTTGACTCCTCAGGTATTTCCTGTGGGGAGTCAGTCCACCTCCTTTCCTCTTGGAGAGTAGCTGAAAACATCTCTCTCTCCTCCCACCTATACATTATGTAGCCTTTAGACAGGGTTAGATCTTTCTTATCCAGAATGTACTTCACCAGTAAACCTATTTAGTTTAGATCGTACTACAATCTCCATGCGTGTTCTTTAGATGACTGCAGCAACAGAACTCTACACTCTACTCTGTAACAGGAGAGGGTAGCGTCCTTTGTTGGCACTTTAAAAATCCAACATGTGGTGGAGTAGGAAAGCTTACAGCATAATAAGCTTATTGGTCTTTTAAAAGGTAGCAGGAATCTTTGTGTTTTGCCGTAACAGGATACTGTTACTCTTCTCAGGTTTTTTAGTCATGCTTAATTAACTCTTTCTATCAAGCGTAATGTTGCAAATCCACTTCTAATCCCGATATGGATGGGTGCATGGGCTCTTAATAGAGGTTAATTTAGCCCATATTATTGACTAATCCAGGGAAATCCTTTGTGCAGATGCTTGTCTGGATACCAGGGACAGAGTCAGTGGAGGCAGATTTTGCAAATGTAGAATGCCTCTCTCACTCATAGGGCAACCGGGTAGAATGCCTGTTTATCTTTTCTGGAGCTACGCTAGTCTTGTGCAGTTGGGGAAATAGGAGGGCTTAATTCTAGCTACCTCATCTTGGCTGCATACTTTCCTTCCTTATTGTACAGGTAACGGAGAACGGCAAAGCAGCCCTGGGCAACCTTCGACCTGGTGATGTCATAGTCTCCATCAATGGTGAGACCACTTCTGAGATGCTCAACGTGGAGGCACAGAACAAAATTAAGCAGTGCTCTGGGCAGCTGCAGCTTCAGGTGGACAGGTGAGAATGCAAGTAATTGGGGCTGCTTTCACCATAGACCAGGGTTCCTTAACCTCGGGTCCCCAGATTGTGTTGGACTACAACTCCCATCATCCCCAGCCACAAAGGCCATGGCTGAGGATGATGAGAGTTGGGTCCCCAGATGTTGCTGGACTACACGGTTAAGGAACCTTGCCATAGACTATTGTTCTGGGACTCTGAATCCCATAAATATGTTTAACAATCACCATCAGGGTGTCTTGCTTCATTGTGCTATTTAACCATAGCATTCCATAGTTTAGATTCCTGCAGTGTGCTCTCTATGGAGAGCTGGTCATGTGGTAGCATGCATGAATTGTCCCTTTTATTTATTGGTTGCATTTGTATACCGCTTTTCTGCCTTGACAAAGACACCAAAGCAACAATATTGCAAGGACCACTTCTCTTGCAGGTTTTATGCTATCTGGGTATAGACAGTGGTGCTTTTAGCTCTTGAGCTGGGTTCTCAGTTCTAACACTAGCACTGCTGCCGCTGACCTTTAGTCCTCCTTAGTGCTTGGCAGATGGCCCATTGTGAAGCTCTACCTACTGCTTGGTTCTTCTCCCAATTCTTCTGCTCCCATAGAATGAATATTGTAATGATCCTAATCTGGGGTCTCTCCATATGGCTCCGCAGAAATGATGATGCATCCCACCAAACCATTGTAAACAGTGCAACGTTTTTAGGATGCATTTGCTCCGCATTAAGGGCAAACCATCCAGATAGAATAATACTCCTGGCTGTATGAATGACACCTTGGTAGTAAATTCCTCCTGGGAATGAACACACCCTGACCCTAAGGGCCATGGTTGGTGGTGCTGGGTTACCTTTCTGTGCAGAGAGCAGAAGCTTTCCCAGACAGCAGGCTTTACCACAGGTTCACTGCGAGTTCGAAGTTGCCCCCCAAAAGTGATATAAAACGTGGATTTTTAAAAAACCAATATAAATTGTTTTTAACCAGTCTAAACTGGGCTACACTCTAACACCTGATGAAAAAAACAAATTGTGTGTGAAGTGCTCCCTGATAGCTCGCAGTGACTTCAGGGTAAATTTGACCAACATGTGAATGCACCTGCTCCATTTTGGAGGAGATGCAAACTAAAAGCAGGGGTTTTTAGTTCCAGGAGAAGCTCGGTCTTTTCCTCGCCCTCCCCTCAGCACAAGTCTCTGCCACAGAAAAAGCTCCAGCCTCTGTTTACGATAAACTCTCTTTCACTTAAGGCAGGTGGAAGAGACATGGGCTAAGGCGGTAGCTGGGTTGCACCAGGAATAGAAAGGCTGTCGGGATGGTCTCAGGCACAAGGGTAGGAGGAGCCGCCATCTGAATTGGGAGCCAGGCACGCTCCTGATTGGCCATCGTGAGACTTCTCCAAGCAAGGGAGGTGGATGGGGTTGGAGGAGTGACTGCCTGCAAGCTGGGTCTGGAGCCGAGGGGAGGGCTTTTCCTCCACCCTCATTCGGGCACAAATCCTGGGCTCACCCTTACTGCCCACCTCCATATCCAGCTCACAGAAGAGCATCTTCCCTTCCTCCTACCTTGCTTATAGAATTCTCACGATGGCCAGTTGGGAGCTTACACTGCTCCCGCATTAGGGTTGGAGGCTTCTCCTCCCCTCATGCCGTTCGTGAGAACAGCCCTTGTGACTTATAGAGGGCAATAGCATGCAGCCTGCCATGTGAGAAGTGCCCTCCTGAGATGCTTGGCCATTGGGAGTGGGGATGATGGGAGTTGTAGTCCACCAACATCTGGCGACCCACGTTTGAGACCCCCCATCCCGTCTAAATAATTTGAACGTTAGGCTGTCTGTATCTAGGGTTTTGCTGTCTAATACTAAACGTATATCCACCCACCCTAGTAAGGTGTTCCGTCAGAATCCCCTGCCTTAAACCTTTTGGCTGTGTGGGGCTGTCTGCCCTATGTTGGGACTGTAGGGATCAAAAGCACTGGAATGGCACACCCCGTCCATGAAATTAAAGCCGTCTTTCTGGCTCTGTGTGGGAGCTGCAGCCGGGAGAAATGGCTTGAATCCCGGATTCAAGGGTAGCACAGCAGTGGTATGTATACCATAGTTGGCCGGTCGATGGTTCTGGCTGCAGAGAAGTCGCCTGGGCTTGGCCTTGTGGGAGCCGCTGAACGAGCTTGTCTGCTAGACTTGAGTGGCCTCCTCTTGGTTCCTCTTGCACAATGTTTAAGAGCCGCTTTCTTGGCTTTGGGAGCCTTAGTGGTTTAGAAAGTAGAGCACAGCTAAGGCAAAGCGGCTTAGCTGGAAGGGGAGGTGGTTCTGGCCATTGTTTTCCTGCCATCCAGGTCCGACTGGTTCCAGCGCTCAGGGGCTCCTCTTTTGCCGGGGGAGGGGGGAGAGAGTGGCAGTCCTCCGTTGCGTGTGGCCTGCCAGAGGGCACTTTGGGAAGAGCAGCTTCCTGTGCCCTGCAAATGAGGACATCCTGTGGTCAGGACAGCTTCTTAAAGCTGCTCTGGTTTTGGTTTTGCAGATCCCTGTGATTGTATGCACAAGTGCCCTTTTCCAAGCAAACTAAACTTTTGCCATTTAATGAACCTTTTTTTTTTTTTTGCAACACACACTTGTATTGTACTGTGGGTTATTTTGCAAATGGTTTTGGCAAGCCCGTGATTGGCAGACGAGGCCAAGGCAAGTGGGCAGTAGAGGGACAAGAAGAACTGGGAACCTACGGGAGAGGGGAAGAGCCATACGCTCAGCAGCTTTGCCCAAAGTCTGTGTTGCTTTGGAACCTGCAGCGTCTGTATGGTTTCAAACGCCTGCCATGAGGACTAGAAAATTTGCCAAGAATGCACACATTCCAGTTGTGATGATATGTGGCGTGGCCACTTGTCCCAGAAGAGGAAAACCCAAATACCTAACTCACTGCCATAAGTGCACATTTTTAAATTGCCTTGCATGGACGTTGGGTTCAAAAAATAACTAACCAGCCAGCAGGCAAGACTTTTGTTTCAAGCTCAAGAACTATGGCCCATTAAAAGCCTTGATAGGGAGCATGGGGAGACAGAGCCCATAAACTTCCTTGCTTTCCCCAGCTATGAGTAGGAGAGCTCTCTCTCTCTCGCTCTCTCTCTCTTCCCCCCCCCTCCAGGATGGGGTGTGTCATTCTGGGAAGCCATTGGGTAAGGCTTCCCTGTTAAGTAGCCACAAGCCAGATGTATGTTGAAACTTCAGTCCACAGGCATTCTGGGTTGCTAATCTTGAATGTCCCTTTTCAAATGTTGATGACAGTTACTGATACTTAAATTCTTCTGTCAGGAAGGGCTAGAACAGAGTTTCAAACTTGGGTCCCCAGCTGTTGAACTACAACACCCATCATCCACAATGAGGTCCATCATCATATGGGGAACAGAGGAAGCTGTCTGTCAGACCATAGGTCCATCTTGCTCAGTATTGTCTACCCAGACTGGCAGCAGCTTCTCCAAGGTTGCAGGCAGGAGTCTCTCCCAGCCCTGTCTTGGAGATGCTGCCAGGGAGGGAACTTGGAACCTTCTGCTCTTCCCAGAGTGGCTCCATCGTCCCCCAAGGGGAATATCTTCCAGTGCTCACATGTGGTCTCCCATTCAAAGGCAACCAGGGCAGACCCTGCTTAGCTAAGGGGACAAGTCATGCTTGCTACCACAACTCCAGCTCTCCTCTTGGAGTGTTTGCTCTAATTTTTTTCCTCTGCGTGTGGAATGAGTTTTTTTCTGGGCGGCAGTATTGAGACAGTGTATGTACATCCGGATTGGGGCCTTCCTGAGTTGACCTGAGCGGGATCTAAAACTAACTGAGCAGACATCAAAAGACTTGTGTGCACATGCGCTGGCGGCTTGCCTGAGAGGGAACACTGGGGGACTCAAGTTGGAGAACCCCTGAACTAAAAAAAGTCAATGAGCTGCATACAGATTGCCTTCCTCACAAAGAGCACATGCAGAGGAGACGGCTTCAAAACCCTGCTCTTGCTACATGCACACCTAGAATTTTCCTGGACCTGTCAGAAGTTCCACTAGGCTTATGCAATACTCCCCGTGTGACTCGGAAGCGAGTGAGCTGTGAAGCCGGCTTTTGGAGGTGCCGCACAGGAAGGGATGCCAGTGGCACTGCCCAGGGTGGGGGGGCAAGCTTGTTGCCTTTCAGTATTTCCAACTGTGTGACGTATGAAACTTGTTTGGCAGGGTGGCAGGAGCCCCCCCCCCCCCCCCGCAGAGGACTGAAGCACTCATCAGCCAGCGGGCTGCTGTCCAAGGTGTGGCCTTCTAGTGGCATGACTCAGAATCTCTTTCCCTGCCCTGTGCTGGCCAATACTGGGGCTTGGCCTGCTTCCGCAGGTGCTGGGTCCAGCTCATGCCTCCGGGGGGAATCCCTGGCTCGGATGCCTCACTCAAAAGGTACCTGCCCAGGGCCGCCACCGGATCAGTCACTCTTGCTGGAGGTATTCAAGCCGAGCTGCCCCACTCCACACCTGCCGCGTGAGCCTTGGTGGGCCCTCCTCGCACCTCTCCACTGCACTTAGCATGCTTCAGCTTGCAAACTTCTGGTGCCCCTGTGCGAGTGTGTGTGTGTGTGTGTGTGTGTGTGTGTGTGTGTATGCCCAAATGTTCTGCGGAGCAGCTGGGCTGGGCAAAGCAGGCTGCCTGCATGCCTGGCCAGGCCTCTCACGCCTTGGGCCTGTCCCTTTGCCTTGTCCCCTCGGTTCGCAGCGGTGTCCTTTCCTCCTCATTTCTCCTGCCGCTTCCTACGTGCGACGGAGGCCTGATGAGGCTTGGGAAGTTCTAATGGCATCTTGGCACCGCCCCAAAACCGACAAACCGAACTGGAGCAACTCAGGAGGCGGCATTCCTCTCATTCCGGGGCCTTCGGCTCATCCTCTCTCTTCCTCCTCCACCCTCCTCTGAGCCTCTTGCCTCTCTCCACTTGTCCTGGGGCGCTTGGAGCTTTTGGAGTTGGCTCAGTGCTGGCTGTCGTCTTGGCTCTCTTTCCCCGCAGAGTAGAGGAGTCCTGTGTCGAATACCGAGGTCTAGAATGCTTCCCAACCCCTCCCCGACCCTTGAAGCAGAGTCTGTGTATTTTGGTTTGTGTACTTAGTTTTCCTGCCAGCCGCTGAGGAGTTGATCCCCCTGAGTTTTTAGTCTGTGGGTGGCCAACCTGAGTCTCCCCAGCTATGCTTGGACTACAGCTCCCATCATCCCTAGCTGCAACCATCCATAGTGATTCACATGCATTTCTCACTCTTGCAACAGTTCAGTACGATTCAATGTTATACCTAGGTTGGCTTTATTTTTCAATGGGGAAGGCCCTGTTTAAAAGTTTTGTACACTGCTTTCCATATAAAAGATCCCCGGGGCGACTTAAGAGTAAGTTACACAGTACAATAAAAGCGATGTCGCTGGAACAGCAGAGATGCTGTGATTCAAACTCCTGGCTGCTGCTGCTGTTGCTGCTCCTCTTCGGGGCCTGTGCAAGCCCTGTAAAAGTTCCCCTTTTGTCTGCTTTCAACCCCACCCAGCCCCGCAACTGCTGCTCTGGGTGGAGCCTCTCTTCCAGAGGTGCACCTAGGTAATTTTGGAGCCTGGACCTAAAGGTGTTTGGAAGCCCTCCCTCCCCTGTAAATTAAGCATCGTCATGCTCCACCAGGTGACCACACCACCCAGAACAACCTAAAGAGGATTTGCCCCCTCCCCCGGGGGGCTGTGGAGGCTCTGGACTTTGGCCCCAAAGTCCAGGGGTAAGAGCGCCTCTGCTCTCCTCACACGGGCCAGGATGCAAAAGTGTCTAATATTGTGCCCATAGACTTCCAGTCCATCGGAATTGACCTGGCTTCTCTAAGAACTGGTGTCGCTCTTCAGGAAACAATTAAAAGCAATCCTGGAGATTTTTAATGGCTTGATATTGGGGTGGGAAACGAAGAGTAACTTGTCAGTTGGCAACCTTATGTGTCCATGTTCTACGGCATCACTATATCTTATATTATTGTAATAGTAAAAGACAAAATATTATCTTTTTTTTAAAAAACCCAGCCCTGTCAGGTATGCCAGGAGTCCTATCCCCCATATAGTGGATGGGAGCTGAGAGAATAGCGACTTATCTAAGGGCATTATGTGTGTGTGTGTGTTTGTGGTGGCGTTTTTTTGAATTGCGGGTTTCCTGTCTGCACTCTTAGCTATTATGCTCCACTAACGGTCTTGTTTTGACAACTTTTTGTCAAAAAAACCCAACCCCAGACATACATATGTACCCCACTCCAGCCAAAACGTTAGAGAGATATTTCCTGAGATGGTTCTCAACTTGATTCTGAAATTTCCTTTACAAGCGCTTGATGTGCTCTGTCCGAAACTCCCTGACTGAACTTACCTCCCTGTTTCGTGAGATTAGAATCGGACCCAGATCTTTTCGATCACTGGAACTACGTTCTCTGCTGGGCCCAGAATAGGACTGTTGTCCTGTCTGTGAGGTGTAGAAAGTGGAGTCCAAAACTGAGAAGGAAAGTTGTGTAGAGTGAAGAGTCTTACTTCTGGAATGAGAATCTCCAGCTAGCTCAGATCTACCTTAAGCTGCAAAAGAGTTTGGGCATTAAAATATCTTGCCCTTGAAACCATTCTGGAATGGTGGCCTTACTAGGTGTGCATGGTAATGAGAAGCTATAGGAAAACCCTGTTGAAATGGTTTGTTCTTTCCCCCCTGATCTACTAAGTTAGGAGTTCCCAACCTTGGGTCTCGAGATGTCCCCCAAAGTCATTGTGGCTGCTGCTGATGGGAGCATCTGCGGGCCCAAAGATTGGGAACATCTACACTAGGGATGTGCACGGAACTGGTTCGGAGGCCCTTTATGGGCCTCCCAACTGGTTTGATCGACTGGTGGCTCCACGAGTTCTAGGGTGGGGGAGGGTGCCCTGACCCCTCCCGCCGTGTTTCCCCAGCTGGTGCTCCATTGAATAAGTCCCCCTCGGGGCGGCAGCATACCTCCCTGCCACCCCTGTGTCGTCCTCGGCTGGAAGTTAAGGAACTACCCGGCACGCACAGGTCGCACTTGCTTGCCCAACGTGCACCGGGTACTTCCTTGAACTTCCAGCTGAGGAGGACACGGGCAGGAGGGAGATACGCTGCTGCCCTGACGGAGACTTATTCAATGGAGTGCTGGTGGGGTAAACACGACGGGAGGGGTAAGGGCACCCTCCCCCATCCTTAAAAGTATGCCCCCCCACCTCCGAACCACCCCCCCACTGGTTCTGTGCACATCCCTACCCTACACTAGGTTGCATCTTGTACATCGATAGCACTTTTGACCCTTCTTTTCAGGCCCATCCCTGACCTGAATCTAGGCTCTCTTTAAAGCTGTTCTGATTTGATTATTCTGTGTAGGTACCCACAATTCTGATTGCTTGGAAACCCTTGTGTGCTGCCTGCTTCATAGCAAATGCATTTGGGTGCTTCGAGCAATCCTTCTAGCCTTCAATAACCATACGGCTGTTTGCACGGCATGCCTTATGTAACAACCTAGCTCAGAGGATGCCAGAACTCCTCTGAACTCCTAGTTCTTCCAGAGATGACCCTCCTCTTGCACAAAGACCGTAGCAATCCATGCTGAAAAGATAGGTTTTTTTAAAAAAATCTTTCTCTGTGTGCCTTTTTCTTTCAAGAGTTTTGTTCCTGACTGTCCCTCACTTTAAAATTTCCATTAGGAGCTGGAAATTTATTCCATGCCTCTCCTTAAATATATGTATTCAGGTAGCCCTGCTACTGATTCCAGAGGCACTACTCCTGTCCTGTTAATTAGTTCCTCGTAAAGGTGCCCTACACAGAGATACACCCTCCTATGATTCCAGTGCAGCAAGGTCTCCCTCTGGGCTGGGCTTTCTTCATAGCAGACACAGCCAGTTGGTGACTCTCTCTCTCGCTGTATCTGTCCCCTCCCCATCCCTCCCTAGGCAATTTAATCCGGTCGGTGTAAGGGTTGCCTGCAGTTTCATTCATAAGAAAGGGGGAAAGGGTTTTCCAAATTATAAGTGGAGATCCTTCATAGCTTCACTGGCAACGTTTTTCTTGCGTAGGAACTGAGGAAGCTGCTTTATACAGAGCCAGACCCTTGGTCCATCTAGCTCAGTATGGTCTACTACACTGACTGGAAGTGGCTGTCCGAGGGATAGGGCAGGAGTTTCCCCCAGGTCTGCCTAGAGACACCTTACCCCTTAGCCCTGCATGCAGATGTTCTTCTGCTTAGCTATGACCCCACCCCTCAGGGAAATACCTTGAGGGAAAGGAGAGCTGGTCTCCTGGTGAAGGCAAAGTTGTGCCATCGAGTCGGTGTCGACTCCTAGCGACCACAGAGCCATCCGGTTGTCTTTGGTAGGATATGGGAGGGGTTTAGCATGTCCATCTCCCGCACAGTATGAGATGATGCCTTTCAACATCTTAATATAGCTGTTGCCCAATATAGGTGTTCCCTATAGTCTGGGAAACATCCCAGCAGGGATTCAAACCAGCATCCCCTGGCTTGCTAGGCAAGTCATTTCCCTGCTGCGCCATTAGGTCCTTGCCAATTCATGTCTTCTGGACTCTGTTCAAAAAGTGCTGCTTATGATATTTGAATCCTTCTATGGCCTAGGAATATGTTATCTTAAGGACTGCCTACTTCCAGATGAACCAGCCCCTAACCAACCTCTTGCTCCCTAGGCAAGTTACTTCCCCGCTGTGCCATTAGGTGGCTGGCCTAGTGGTAGCAAGCATGAATTGTCTCCTTTGCCAAGCAGGGTCCACCCTGGTTTGCCTTTGAATGGGAGACAACATGTGAGCACTGTAAGATATTCCCTGTAGGGGATGGGGCTCTTCTGGGAAGATCATCTGCATGCAGAAGGTTGTAAGTTCCCTCCCTGGCAGCATCTCCAAGATAGGGCTGAGAGACATTCCTGCCTGCAACCTTGGAGAAGCTGCTGCCCGTCTGTGTAGACAATACTGGGCTAGATAGACCAATGGTGTGGATATATAGAAGCTTTCTATGTTACCTTACAGTGCTCACATAGTCACTCATCCAAATGCAAACCAAGGTGGGCCCTGCTTAGCAAAGGTGACAATTCATGCTCACACAAGACCCGCTCTCCTCTGCACTGTATGTAGTGTGTGCACTGACATATTTGTACACCTGAACACACATGCTCTATGATGTAGTGGTTAGTTGGACTAGAACTGGGGAGACCAGAGTTCAAATCCCTCTTCAGCCATGAAACTCACTGGGTGTCTCTGAGCCAGTCATTTATCTCTCTGCCTAACCTGCCTCACAGGGTTGGTGTGAGGATAAACATAACCATGTGTATACCACTCTGGGCTCCTTGAAGGAAGAGTGTAAACATTAAAATAACTGGGAAGCTGTCACTGCTAGATGGTCTTAACATTGTGGAGTCCTGACTCCTTGAGTATCAGTTTTTCATAGCAAGAGACACTTCATCTTCTGGACCACGGTCTAGAACTAAAGAAAGTGAAGACGCTCACTAGAGAAATTGACGCTGATATATGCTTGGCGTAACGATGTAGGGCACCACCTTAAGTGGCGCAGTGGGGAAATGCTTGACTAACAAGCAGAAGGTTGCCGGTTCGAATCCCCGCTGGTGTGTTTCCCAGACTAGGGGAGACACCTATATTGGGCAGCAGCGATACTGGAAGATGCTGAAAGGCATAATCTCATACTGTGCAGGAGATGGCAATGGCCAATCCCTCCTGTATTCTATCAACAGAAAACCACAGAGCACACCTTACCTTAAATGATGTAGGGCATGATGCTGTATATCTCCCCTCCTTAGTGTTCCCTTACTTCTCCACATTCTTTCCTCTTCCCCCATCTCTGCAGTCTGCCTTTTCCACGCACCCCCTGTGATTTAATTCCCCCTAATGAATTCCAGCTCCCAGCTACTTCAAAGCCCCAAATGCATTCCTGTTGAAAGGCTATAAAGGGAGCCACTCCTTCCCGCTTCTCCCGCCTCCAAATTTCATAGTGGGGATTGGAGGCAGGGGAGGTATCCAACCCCTCTCCTTGTTTTGCGGCTGGAGCCAGCAGCTCCCTTGAAGGAGGGGAGCTGTGGGTGGTATAAGGCTGCTTTTGATCCTTGCTTGAGACTGAGGCTGCTCTGTGTTCATCCTAGAGGAGGGCAGAAGTATTAGGGCAGCTCATATAGACAAGACGTACCATCTGTGCCTCATCTAATGTGCACCCTCTGAGAGAGGTAAGCGTCTTCTGTTGAAGGAAGCCCAGTCTTTAGGGGAGAGTGTGAGATGATGAGGGAATCATGAAGACTGCACAACATTCAAGCACGGATCTGTTGTATGCATCAGCTAAAATTCCCCATTTCTCGCAGGAGGTCTCGAAATTTGTGCACACCCAAATCACCCAGCCACCCATGCAGTTCCTCTGACTTCAGCAGAAACCAGCCCCACATTGTTGGTGTGCTTCTCTGCAATCATGAGGGCTAGAAGCATGTGTGGTCTTTTAAAATAATGTTTTTTAAAAGGTACGATAGATACTGTTAGATGCCAAAGATTTGTATTTAATTTGTGTGTGTTTCTATGGATTGCTCTGTTCATCCCCTCAAATGTTTTTAGAAAGGTGAAGTTATAAGTATCTTAAAACCGAAGGATGGAAACCCAGACAAACTGGACAGTTTGCGAAAGCAAAGGGCTGGCTCCTCCCTTATCGAAAATGAACGGCCAGGTACATGTGCTGCTTGCCTAAGTTTCTCGGTCAGTCAGCATGGTGGGCTCTTGTCAAAGTCCAGAGGCCAGTAGGGGAGCACCATACTTCTTTCATGGCGGAAAGACCAGAGGAGAACTGGTCTTGTGGTAGCAAGCCTGACTTGTCCCCTTAGCTAAGCAGGGTCCACCCTGGTTGCATATGAATGGGAGACTACATGTGTGAGCACTGGAAGATCTTCCCCTTAAGGGATGGAGCCGCTCTGGGAAGAGCAGAAGGTTCCACGTTCCCTCCCAGGCAGTATCTCCAAGATAGGGCTGAGAGGGATTCCTGCCTGCAACCTTGGAGAAACCGCTGCCGGTCTGTGAAGACAATACTGAGCTAGATGGACCAAGGGTCTGACTCAGAATATGGCAGCTTCCTATGTTCCTAAGCATGACAAACACATTTTTGCAAGAACCAACTTATTGTGCATTAGACACCCTATTACATGAAATTAAGGAGTTTCCTAAGTGTTCAATGGGCTTGGGAGCACTAAGGTGCACTTGCTGCAGGAGGGTGTAGAAATATTGGAGGGGATGCTTGCTTATTGGATCTTGGTTAACTTATTTGAGAAATATGAAGGTCACGTTAGGTGCCTGTTCACAGAACTGCACAGAACTAGATATTTTTGTTCCCTAACAATCCTCTTCCTCTGATTCCAGGTCTCAGCAATTTTCTCCCAGCCAGACCAATGGCGAAAGTTCTCCAGAAATGTTGAGTATACGATTTCAGGTGAGCACACCTTGGCTTTTGTATAAATGGTTCCTTCGGACAGTCTTAAGGATTAAAGCACATTTTTAAAATTATGAGCCTCTTGGGGACAAGAATATTAAGCTCTAGGAAAAAATACTGCCAATTGCTTTGATCCTATGGGATAAAGTAGGATAAAAATCAAATGAAATGGGACCCCTATTTGGAGCCATATATGGGGCACCAGTTCACCCTGGTCGGTTTGGTGCATTTTCTCCTCTCTTTCTACACCACAGAGAGGCAGGCATTGTTTTCTTGTCCTGTTAATCTTTACACCTGAAATCATCCATATGGTTGAGTCAGGGCCATCAAGTCCCTTGTTTTAATAGTTAAGATAGAACTTCAAATAAGCAAAAATGTGAATAAACATAATGGAAAACACTAGATAACGAAGATATGTCAATTCAGTGACCACTCTTGAGTTACACACTCCAGTGATCAATAAGCCTTTTCCATTTGGCTAAAGCTTGTGTTGTGTGTTCCTCACTTTGTCCACACAGGACTTCTGTAACTTTTTCCACTTCAACAATGTCGAGAATCTTCCTTAACCACTCCACAATAGACGGAAGAAGGTTCATTTTCTGGTGTCTCGCCCAAACTATTTTGGCTGCAACTAGTATGGTTTGCCAAAAGTGTGTTTTCTGTGGACAGCAAGTGATCAAGTACATTCAGCACATGAAAGAATAAGTAATTCCAAAAATTAAATGTACCATTTAATAAATAGCTTTGCTGTACATACAAGCAACTCCACTGCAAATGAAAAGTAACTGGTGCCCTATCTGACATGTCCAGCACTTCAACAAATGTATATGGAATAGCCCATTAAGTTTGATTGGAGCGAGATACCATAGAATGCGGACTAGGTTTAATAAAGTTTGGCCAATTCACAGCAGAGGTATGCATAACTGGAAAAAAAGAACAGCTTAGCTGAAAACTGGTCTCCAGAAGACGGCTTTGAGCAAACTCAATGAATGATTCAGCAAAAGTGGCTGGTGCGGGTGGGGAACTCTGAGATGTCTCTTCAGGTATGAACATTCTCGGTTAACTGACATGAGAAATATGCAAAAACTTTGGTTAATCATAGTTTGGGCAGGCAGCTGTCTATAATGTGGACCTCATGGCAGAGTATTTCTGCCAAGACTAGGAGGAGACGGTTACCTCTTCGAGCAGAAAGAAGCACATGCCCTGACATGTGCTGTCAGTGACTCCCTGTCGGGGCTTAAACATGAATAGTTTGGAACTGTATCTCTACTGCAAGCTTGAGAATGTCAACTCTAAGAGATAAAATGCTCTGGTCCTTATGAATCCATGCCCCTGTGTGTTGCAGGGTCTGTATCTCTGTATGTGTGTGTGTGTGTTGTTTCGTTTAGCAAATTTATTGACCACCTGACTTCCACTGACTCGAGGCCATTTACATAAATTAACCATGAAAACAAGAGGAAACAGGGAAAGACACACAGACCTAAAAGCCTGGCAAAACAGATACGTTTTCAAAAGCTTCTTAGAGGTCAGAAGGGAGGTGGCATTACGAATCTCAGGAGGCAGGGTGTTCCATAAGGAGGGGGCTGCCACAGAGGAGGCCCTCCCACGCGCCTGGGCCCCATGCACCTCCCATGGACCTGGAACTCTGAGAAGGCCCTCCTGAGAGGACCTTGCAGGGCAGAGAGGCTGGTCCTGAAGGTGCATGCCTCTTTCCTTGAAGATTCTAACCCTAAGAAGCTTCTGGCCCTACACACTCGAGACTTGTGTTTTGGGCGGTATATAAATGTGTTAAATAAATAAAATGATAAATAAATCCACTTGCAGTTTGGACGTCGGGAGTTCAACAACAGCTGGAGGGCCAAGTCTGCCCACCACTGTTTTAAACGCATCACCCATGGCTCTTGCGCTGAGAAGCTCCTTGTAGTTAAGAAGACGACACCTGGTGCGGAGAAGCCATCCAGTCTGGGATTGCAGTGCCTAGAGGGAAAGGTTCATAATAATGGGTTAATAATAAATAAAAATATATTTTTTATTAGTTAGTAGTAGTAGTAGTTTGTAATCTGCAAGACATGATAGAACTTCCTGCTCTGGATGGGGTTAGACTGACTCCCCCAGAAAGAGCAGGTTCCTGGCTTGAGACTGTTCTTGGACCCGGTCTCACGCTGGTGCCTCAGGTTGAGGCCATGGCCAGGAGTGCTTTTTACCAGCTGTGACTGATTCGACAACGAATCAATCAATCAATCACTATTCCTTGAGGAGAATGACCTGAAAACAGTGGTAACCTCCAGGCTGGACTATGGCAATGGGCTCTAATTAGGGCTGCCTTTGTACGTAGTTTGGCCACTTCCGTTAGTCCAAAGTGTGGCAGCCAGATTGCTCTCTGGGGTATCCTGGAGAGACCACCTTATGCCTGTTCTTAAATAGTAAAATAACTATAGCGATAAACGTAATATGAAGTATAATCAAACAGACACAATATAACCAAAAACCAGTACATATTGTGTCTGTTTGATTATACTTCATATTACATTTAGCATATTGTCTGATTAAATTTCACATCATGTTTAGTATTTAGTCCAATGTTATTTTACTTTGTTTATTTAGAGTGGTGATCATTCTGTTCACGGGTTGGGCTTGTCTTTCTCCTTTGTGGTGCCGTGGATTCCCCCTTCTCCTTGTTCTTAAATAGTTGCACTGGCTGCCGATGTGTTTTCGGGCAAAGTACAAAGAGCTGGTGATTACCTTTTTAAAGCCCTGAATGGCTTAGGTTATCTGAGAGAGCACCTTTCTCAACAAGATTATTATTATTTTTCACACTGCTCATTAAGATCATCGGGAGGGGGTTGTCTTCAGGTGCCACCAGTTTAGCTGGTGCTGACCTGGGATCGGTCCTTCTCAGTTGTCCCTCCCTGTGGGTATAAGACGGTTATCTTCCTTGGAGGCCTTCAGGAAAGCCTTAAAGACCCATCTTTTTAGCCTGGATTTTAATATCATCTAGTTCTCATTTTTAAATTGGCTTAAACGTTTTTTTAAAAACAAAATTTCAATTGTTTTACTGTGTGTTTGGTTTTAATGTAAACCACCCTGGGCTACTGTAGAAAGGGCAGTATATGAAGGTCTCACACAGTGTCATTTTCCCGCTGAAAATCTCCCCCCCCCCCCGAAATCTAGTATATCTCTGAAGTGCTGATTTGCAGCAAATAACCGCTGGGGTGTGTGGTTATTTGCAGCTCCCTCACCACTGCTTAAATTAGAAGAGTGTTCAGGTGTATGCATGTCTGTGAATGGTGCATTTTTAAAGTTGGGGGTTCCCATTCTTGGGTCCCCAAATGATGGTGGATTACAGCTCCCATCATCCCCAGCTACAGTGGTGCTGGTGTTTAGTCATTGCAGCTGGGGATGATGGGAGCTGTAGTCCACCATCATTTGGGGACCCAAGGTCGGGAACCCTTGATTTAGTTGCTTATCTTTTCAGCCCTGCTAAGGGTCTCATTCCAGCTTTCTGCCTTGGGCACCAAAATGTCCTGGCCCATCTCTTTGCCTCCCAAACTTCATGACGTGGTCTTTGTGGCCTTCTCCTGTAGGACGTTGTGAGAACTCGGGATGACAGCCAGAGTTCGCTGAGATCTTCTTACTCCAGCCCTGCCTCGATCAGCCCACGGCCGAGCAGTCCGTACTCGCCTTCATCTCCTGGATACCGAACGTGCAGCCCACACAGCCCCCAGAGGCCCAGCCTCCCCATTGAGGGCAGAGGGGACTCTGCTGTGAGCAGCCGCAGGTATGTGCAAAGCGCCCCTGCTGGATCAGTCCGAGGGTCTGTCTGCTTCAGCATCCCCTTGGCCACCCAGATGCCTCGGAAAAGCCCACGAGTGGGATTGAGGGCAACTGCCCTCTCTCGTTAGCCCACCAAACACAGCTGTTTCAAGGTTTATTGCCTCTGAACATAGGCTTCGTTTAGATATTGTGGCTAATAACCATTGACAAACTTCTCCATGAAATGCTCAAATCCCCTTTTTAAAGCTAAGCTACTGGCCTTCACTACATCTTGTGGCAGTGAGTTCCACATATTAATCATGTGGTGTATGAAGATTTTCTTTTCTCTGTCCTGAATCTACTGCCAATCACTTTTCATTGGATATCCCCATGTTCTGTTATGAAAAATTTCTATGAACTTTCTCCACACAACTCATAATTTTATAAATCTCCCCCCGCCACCCCACAATGTTTCCCCCCTACCATAAAAAGCCCCAGGCTCTTTAGCCCTTTCTTGTAGGAAAGATGCTTCAGCCCCTTGTCCAACTAAAGCTAAAGGGTGCCGTCAAGTCGATTTTGACCCACAGAACTCTGTGGTTTTCTTTGGTAGAATACAGGAGGGGTTGACCATTGCCTCCTCCCGTGCAGTCTGAGATGATGCCTTTCAGCATCTTCCTATATCGCGGCTGCCCGATATAGTAGCAGCGGGGATTTGAACCGGCAACCTTCTGCTTGTTAGTCAGGCATTTCTCCACTGCATCACTTAAGGCCAACTGGTTTGCCCTTTTTCTAGACCCTTTCCAGTGCTGCTGTTGCTCTTTATGTGATCAAAGCTTGTACCCGCAGTCGCCAAAATGCACTCAGGATGTATATAGAGGCATTCATGATGCCAGCTGTCTCATTTTTCAGTCCCTTTCCTCATAATCTCTAACATGGAATCTGTCTCTTTCACTCTGCAGGTGTTGATGGTTTTTATTGAGCTATTTCCCTGACACCTTAGAACCTTTCAGAGCACGGCCAATTCACAAAACATCAGTGAAGTTGGAATTATATGTGAAATTGGGATTTTGGGGGGGGGGGTGCATTTTACACTAGGGTCATTCACATAATGGAAAATTGGATAGGAGAAGAGTTCTACCCAGTTGGGGAATTTGTGCATGCTCCTGTGTTCAGCTCATGTGCAAGGGAAAAACAAAGCCAGCAGTGATTATTGGCTGGTTAGGGTGGCTTTTCCTCCTATATCATAGAGCTGCTGAGTAGGATGGAACCCTCCTACCCTGCAGGAGGCTAGCTGACTATCATTGCTGGCACCTCCAACCTTGTTTTTCCCATGCACACAAGCAGAAATGGACATGTGCACGGCATCCCAAATGGAGTAGGATGCCACCCAGTTTTCCATCATGTGAATGGGTCTACTGTCTGTCGTTTGGTGGTTGAGATTATTTGAGGGCTCTTCCCTGTCCTCTTGGGACTTCATCACCCTAAACAATTTGGTGCCATTGCAAACTAGCCTACCGCACTGCTTACCCCCGACTCAAATTATTTTAAAAATGTTCAACGGCACACATTGATCCCTGAGAGACCCCCACTACATATTTCCTTCCATTGTAAAAGCTCCATTTGTTCCTGCGTCTGCTTCCTGTTCTTCTCAAATTGCATTTTTTTGCTTGCCTGATCGTCAGTCGCAATTGTTTTTTGCTAGAATTTGTGCTCCTTCTGATTCTCCGCCATTGGGCAAGACTTCCATTTTCTGAAGGTAGCCACCTTGCCTTTATAGCTTCTGCAAATCTTAACCACACCAGCATCTCCACTGACCTCTTTCTGCCTTCTGTAACTCCATGTTGCATCCTGCCTACAGTCGACCAGGGGTAGGCAACCTTGGCTCTCCAACTGTTGTTGAACTACAACTCCCATCATCCCCAGGCATAATAAATTGTGACTGGGGATGATAGGAGTTGTAGTAATAAGTTTATTACTGTCACAGACCAGATTAACAAACAATAACGATTAATAGCATTGATAAGAAAATTCAAGAAATTTCAAAGTTTACAAAATCACAAACTGTTCAAATTACTAATACAATCTTTAAGGAGCTTTGATGCCACGAAACAGAACTTTGCCACATTATCTGAAATTACAGGTTTAAAATTGGTCAGGAGTTGTAGATGAACAGCAGCTTTAGAACCAAGGTTGCCTTCCCCTGTTCTAGAGGACCGTGTGTTTGGACAGGTGTGTAAGTTATCCTGCTTGCCCACCCTGTCCTGACACCTGATAACCCATACAAACCAGTGAGCTGTGTGTAATTCTGGTATCACCTTTGTTTATCATCTCCTGTTTTCAGATGCTTCCCCCCATAGTATGCAAATAGTATTTTGTTTTTAATTTCTGTGTTTTGATTTTAATTTCTAGCTTCCAGTCCCTGGGAAATACTTCAGGAATTTCTGATGAACATTTTCCACCACCCTTTGGGCAGCAGTATCCAAGCAGCCAGCAGGTGAGGAGACAGAGAAGCCCAAACTATGTGGGGGACTCTTTGGGGTCCTGTTGATGAGATGGATGTAGCACCATCCATGTTGGTGGTTTGCCACTTTGAGCATGTTGTTTGGGCAAAGTGAAAGGTAAGTGACATAAATCAAATGGGTCTCTGCCCCAAAGGTGTCTACAGTCTGAAGTTTGCTGGTGGGGATTGAGCAGACTGAAGGGAGAGGGAAAGGCAAAAGGGAATTAAATGTGAGTAGATGCAGTTACACATGTTTACTTTGTGGCTGGGCTTCTGTGCCTTTAACAGCCGCAGAACAAGTGAAGCTTTTCTTGCAATGTAATCTGCATGCCTGGAAAAGCTTCAGCTGCTGATTTTTGTTACTTGCCACCTATAAACCCCAGCCAAACGCAAACCAAGCGGCACTGCTTTCCTTTCTCAGCCCTCTCCTTCTGCTCAGACAGATCTTCCTCCAGCAGAAATCACATCTTGGTTTCTTACTCAAAACCCTCCTGGATGTTGAAGCCTCTCCTACAAGCGTGAGGGTTTGTTTTCCCCCCTGCCTCTGCTGCCCCCTTGGGGTCATGGGCTTCACTGCTCTCTTGCACGTGTCCCTGCAAGTACTAGCGGCACACCTGGCTGGGAAGATGTTTGCTTGTTTCTACCTGGCGTCTCCAAGCAACAGCTGGGAGCTGGGGAGGTGGAACCAGTTTGGGGCGGTGCTGCCTACATCTCATGGACACGAGAGTCAGGGTATTAGCACGGGAAGGTGGCCTGCCCGCCTCGCCTCGCCTCACCCTGGGACCGATTAAAGCATCTATTCAGAGCATGCCTGCCTCAGCCAAAGGGACCTGTTGATGCTGATGTGATGTGAAGCCCCACTAACGTTTCACTTGGGACCCCACGGCTTGATTTTCTGCAGCACCCTTCAGTCCTGGGACAGCTTTGCAATGGGGTCTGGAGAAGCTGGTATGCTGTTCAATCCAAGCCTTCTGTGCAAAGTTATCTGCTGGGGGGCATCATCGCTGGTGAGAGAATGGCTGGTCTCAAGCGTGAATGGTTTCCTTTGCTAAGCAGGGCCCTCCATTTGCATTTGGATCAGCATCTCGAGTCAGGGCTGGGAGAGACTCTTCCCTGAAACCTTGGAAACCCGCGGCCAGTCAGTAAATGACACTGAGCTAGACGAACCCATCATGCAACTCGCTATAAGGCCGTCTGTGTTCCTAGCTCTCAGTAACTGCCCAGCGAACTGGCTTCTTCCTTCTCCCTCTTTAGAATTTTCGATTTGTCTTTATTTTTACACTTCCAGCCCCATCAAATGTAGACACACAGGATCCTTTCACTAGCCTCTTGACCCAGTTTCTGTTCAGGTATATTTCTCAGTAGCTGCTGCTTTTGAATGATGATCATTTTATGTGCCACTTTTCAACAAGCAAGTTACCAAAGTGGTTTGTGTAGAAAAAGAATAATATGGTTCCCTGTCCACAAAGGGCTCACAATCTAAAAAGGAAACATAAGAGTGACACCAGTGACAGCCACTGGAGGGATGCTGTGTTGGGGTTGGATAGGGCCAGTTGCTCTCCCCTTGCTAAGAGAATCGCCACCACTTTGGAAAGGCGCCTCTTTGCCCAGTTAGCAGGAGGAACTGAGTCTCCTTTCTACTTGATAAAGACCAAATCTGGCATCAAATGTTCACATCGACCACCTTGAATTGCGGCGAATGACATTGCAAACTATGCCACTGAGAGAGGAGAGCTGGTCTTGTGGTAGCAAGCATGACTGGTCCCCTTAGCTAAGCAGGATCTGCCCTGGTTGCATATGAAAGGGAGACTAGGAGTGTGAGCACTGGAAGAGATTCCCCTCAGGGGATGGAGCTGCTCTGGGAAGAGCATCTAGGTTCCATGTTCCTTCCCTGGCACCATCTCCAAGATAGGGCTGAGAGAGATTCCTGCCTGCAACCTTGGAGAAGCCGCTGCCAGTCTGTGTAGACAACACTGAGCTAGACAGACCAATGGTCTGACTCAGTATATGGCAGCTTCCTATGTACTCCGCTTGGTAGACCAATGGTCTGACTTAGGAAACTGCCTTTAAACCATGTTTCCAGGCTATATTGCATGCCCAGTTGTGCTGTCATAGTCAGGGGATCATCCATGAACCTCTGTGGCGAGAGGGAAAGGCAGCCTTGAAAGGTACGGGGTGGAGAAGTCCATGTGGCTGTAATTGAACCATTGGACATGGAATAGTGTCCCCAATGTAGCACCTGGTCAAAACTCTGCAGAAACTGCATAGTTTTAGTTAAAAATAAGAACAGCGGCCTTCTTGTCCTTATGATAGAGACCTTGAATATGTGTGGGTGGTTCTGTTTAAACACTTAGAAACCAGAAGGTTCTTGGTGGCTGTGCTCTCTGGACCTTCTTCCCTAAGATGATTTCCCAGTACTTTTTTCAGTGTCGCCCTGTCCCTCTTGATCGTACACAAATATTTTCTCTTCCTTGGACCCTTGTTTGTTTGAATGCCAGTGCTGCTTCCTGTTGGGAAAACAAACACTCTCTCGCAGAATTCCAGATTGTCCAGTGGAATAAAGCACGCAAACTTAAATATACTGAGGCAAGTCCGTCCTGTTTGCATAACTTCTGAGGGTGGAATCTTCGGTGGCAGAGTACTGTCTGCTTGTTAGGGTCTCTAGCTCATCCTGATCGGCAGGCTTTTGGGCAGGTAGCAAAAGCGTGGCCCCTCGCCCCAGAAAAAGCAAGTTAAATTATCCCCTACCCTTGGCCAAAGCCCCGCCCAGACAAGTCAGGCTTAATGCTTCCCGAAAGTGCTCAGGCTGGACTTGAGCACCTTCTCATGGGCAGAGTTGCCAGAGGGCTGCATCTTTGCCCCCATGAGGTCTGAACCTGGCACATAGACCCAACAGGGTGCTGGGATGGGTGGAATTTGTGTGTGTGTGTGTGTGTGTGTGTGTGTGTGTGTGTGTGTGTGTGTGTGTGTGTGTGTGTGCGCTCTGAATACAGCTTCCCACCATTGCTGAACAGCTGCATTGGTGTCTTTCCTGGCCCCTCAAGTGAGCTCCATATAGCCAGTTTCCCGGGGTGACCATGCTGGAATGTCCACATCCTCTCTCAAGAAGCCTGCTCCTTGTCTGCAACCCAGGCAGCCTGGCACCTCCCTTGGCTGTTGCTCTGGGCTGGCTTTGCTTGCTTGTTCTGGCTCCAGGGGCTGCCCACCCCCTCTGTGTTTGCTGTGTTCTGGGGCTATTTTTCAAGCCCAAATTGGGAAGCAAAGTTGGCCCCAGAGCACGGTGTTTGCCAGCTGGCATTGCTCGCCCGAGCCCCACAGCCCCTTGGCTTCTCAGTCGTGTTTTTCTTTCCTTCCTAGCGTTTGTTTGCTTTAGCTCTTGGCCCTGTCAGTTGGCCGCCTCCCTGCCCAGCGGTTCCAACAGTGCCGGGGTTGTGATTTGAGTCTTGGAGGGTGGTTAGCCACAGCTCAGGCCTGCTTGGTTCTCCCTTATCTCGTTTCCCCCAGAAGAATTCCTTAACCATGCAGTTTTCCATATTTGGGGTGGGCGGATGGAATAGCATTTAACTTGGAGTGCCCCTTAAAGGAGGAACCTGTTTCGGGCTGTCAATCTACTCCTTTCCTCTCCTTCCTGATGTCTTTTCCTCGTGTTGGTGAGTGGCTTATGCTCAGCGTGATTAACTAGGAGGCAGCTACGCATGAGCCATCCCTGGGCAAACTGAAGCTCTGCTGGATTATACCAAATGTCCTCTTAGTCTTGCATTGTGCTTCCCACCGTGGCCTCTGGAAAGGTTCGCAAGCCAGGCAAGCTTGACCCGCAGCTGTTGCCATCCAAACCTTGGCAGCATACTGACCCTGAACCTGGAGGTTCAGTTTAGCTATCATGCCTAACCGTTGATAGATAGGCCTATCCTCCATTAGCTTAGCCAATCCCCTTTTCATAGAAACGTAGACTATTTGGAGTTGGAAGGGTCCTTGGGCGTCTTCTAGTCCAACCCTAGGCACAGTCCAGGCAAACTGGTCCAGCCTCTTTGACAAATGGTCTTCCAGCCTTTGTTTGAAAGTCTCCAGTGAAGAAGAGCCCATCACTGCATAAGGCAGGCTGTTCCACAGCTTCCAGTTAAGAAATCCTTCCAAATGTCTAGCCTCATTCTGCTTCCTTGTACTTTCAACCCATGGGTTCTAGTCATAGGAACATAGGAAGCTGCCATCTACTGAGTCAGACCATTGGTCTATCTAGCTCAGTATTTCCTTCACAGACTGGCAGCGGCCTCTCCAAGGCTGCAGGCAGGAATCTCTCTCAGCCCTATCTTGGAGATGCTGCCAAGGAGGGAACTTTGAAACCTTCTGCTCTTCCCAGAGCAGATCCATCCCCTGAAGAGAATATCTTGCAGTGCTCACACTTCTAGTCTCCCATTCATATGCAACCAGGTTGAACCCTGCTTAGCTAAGGGGACAAGTCATGCTTGCTACCACAAGACCAACTCTTCTCTGCACTCTTTTTCTATGCGGTGGTGGCCCTTCAGATATTTGAAGGCATTTATCTCTCTCTAGTCCTCCACATAAACATACCCAGTTCCTTCAGTGGTTTGTTCCTCATAGGATTTGGTTTCTAGATCTCTCACCCTCTCTGTTTCCTTCCTCCAGACCATTTCTAGTTGATCATTTTAAATATCAGGTTTATGCCTTCCAAGAGATGCATTTCTGAATGACCAATTTCCTATTTCAAGACCAGTGAGGTATTTGAACTGGAAAATGGTGTCAGCATTTAGAAGAGTTTTGACCCTTGCCCAATTTCTAAATGTCCTTCCTACAGCCTTATTAGAAAGGAAGTATAAGAAAATTCCTTATGTAGCCCAGCTATGCCCTTGCGGTTCAGGTGCTATTGAATCAAACGCTCGTGTCCTCCTATACTGCCTCTTCTATAAGGATATCCGAACTCGGTTCATCACCCCTTTTTAATAGTAAATGTTCCAGGCCAGTGGTAAAGTGAGGATGCCAGAGGCCCCTGTCTAGTAGAGGTTCTACTGGCCACACTGCAAACATAGCAGCAGCTGAAGTTTCCTTGCAAAAGGGGGCGTGGCCCTGTTTGCTAATGTGGCCACACCCTCTGCAACTGACATCAGATGTGGAGGTGTGGCTGGGGTCCCAGGCACGACCCCCGAGTACCGCGGCCCGGGTTCTTTTAACCTACCCATCCCGCACAGTGGTGGCTCCACCCCTGTTCCTGGCCATACAGATCTATTTTATCTTCATTATCTACTGTCTGAGCAGAATGATTTAATTACTTTAAACATGGCAAAATTTTGTTTCATAGCTTGTAAAATTTGTCAACGCTTGGTTAACTTACCTTACTTACCAATTCAGTGTAATGGCTGAAAACCATAGTTTTGCTTTGCTTACTACTTGTTGTGCTCTGCTGGTCGATGACCAGATTGATGGATACGTTTTATCATTTAAGTGCTATCTTGAAATATGAGGCCTGGAGCTGGACAGATGATTGCAAGTGATGTCTGACCAGTACAGAATGGAGTGGAACTATACCTTCTCTTTATCTGGACCTAATGCCTCTGTTAATACAACCTAAGATTGCGTTAGCTTTTTTAGCAGCTGAATCACACTGTTGGCTTATGTTCAGTTTGTGGTCCACTGAGCCAGAGGTCATCCCTGCATCTGGTGTCAGCAAATTCCACATCATAATTATCTGTTATGTGAGGAAGTGTTTTCCTTTGTCTGTCCTGAATCTGCAGCCAATCGGTTTCATTAGGTGAACCTGAGTTCAAGTATTCTGGAGGAAGGCGTAGACGCTCTCTCTGTCCACTTCCTCCATACTCTGCATATTTCTATAAGCCTTTGTCATGTTTCCCGCCACCCTGAGTCGTCATTTCTTTCTCAACGAAAAAGCTCGGATTGCTTCCGCCTGCCTCCTTAACTGCGTTGGCTGCCCTTTTCCTGCTCTACCTCTTAAAAACTCTGCGATGACCTTTTTGAGACAGGATGACCAGAACTGCACGGAGAATTCCCAAAGAGGCTGCACTGTTGACCTGTAAAAGGCCATTGCTCCTGGTTTCAGTCCCTTTTTGAATAATCCCTGGCATGGCTGAGCAAAGCATGGCGAGTTTACTAGGGCTGGCAACCAACCAGTCTCTTGCTGGTCTGACCAGTAAAGCCATGTTCCGTTAGATAACCAGTGCTGTGGTGAAGCGGCAGTGGTCAAAGCTCTGTCCTCATTTGGCCCTTGATCCATCGGATTCTGCCTGCTTTGGCTGTGCTGCTGGTGGTGGGCAGGAGGCCAATATCTTTGGAATCCCAAGCTGGCAACCCTAAAGATAATTGCTCATGTGTTTGTGGGTGGGGATTGAACTGGTCTCCAGAACTGGAGAGTCGGACAGATTGGGCCATTTAGCAGAAATCCTGAAGGGTTGGTGAAGTGTCTGGGGATTTCATTATCCTCTGGAGTTGGTGGGGTGTGTGTGTGTGTGTGCGCGCGCGCGTGTGTGCATGCTCATGCGCACGATGGGTGGGCCCTCTGGAATCAAAGGACTGGACTTGGTTCGGGAGAAAAGGGAGTATAGCGAGATCCATCCAGGGAATCTCTCTGGATGAAACACGGCTGATGAGCGCTAGGAGGGGAAATTACCCCTGTTAAGTCAAATAGGAGAGGAGGATGGAGAGACTGTGTACAATGCTGTTTAATGTTTTCTCCGTCGAGTCTCTTACCCTCAGCTGCTCCCAGAACATTTGCTTCTACTTAGGCTGAGGTTTTTTCTTTCTTCCACCTCCAAAGCCTTTAAACAGGAGCAGATGGGATGGAAAGGGGACATGGCTGGGCTAGGCATACTGTGCCTTTAAAATAACAAGCTGTTGAGGAGTAAAAAGGGGAATGTTGGGAAGGACACACAGGTGAGAGTGACTGGTCAGTGCCAGGAGACGGGAGGGAAGGGGGTCCTGGGGGAGGGCCCTTGTGCCTGCCAGCTTGCTGCCTGCTGCTCCTAGCCAGATGTGCATTGCTGACTTGGTCTTGGGAGGCTGGGAAGAGCCCTACAGCCAGTGTGTTCCACTTGGGCATCTGCAAAACCCCTCACGTGGCGAATGCCCCCAGGCCTCTGACAAGCAGGACACTCAACACCACACACATCTCCTCCCCAGAGGTCTCCTTTCCGCTGCCATTTTTGAGAAGGGAAGGAACAGCAGGAATCCCTTTCTGAGCAGGAGGGAGCTGCCTTATACGGAGTCAGGCCCTTGGTCCATATAGTTCAGTATTGTCTGCACAGACTGTCAGCGGCTTCTCCAAGGCTGCAGGCAGGAATCTCTCTCAGCCCTATCTTGGAGATGCTGCCAGGGAGGGAACATGGAAGCTAGATGCTGTTCCCAGAGCGGCTCCATCCCCTGAGGGGAAGATCTTCCAGTGCTCACACTTCTAGTCTCCCATTCACAATCAACCAGGGTGGACCCTGCTTAGCTAAGGGCATAAGTCATGCTTGCTACCACAAGACCAGCTCTCCTCTCTCAGTGGCATAGTTTGCAATGTCATTCACCACAATTCAAGGTGGTCGATGTGAACATTTGATGCACAAGTGTGCTAAGTTGTGGACTGTCTAACCCAATTTGAACCAAATTTGCTAGAGGTGTAGGAAAGGAAGGGATTGATGGGGATTGTAGTCCAACATCATCTGGGGGACTCAAGGTTTAGAACCCCTGCTCTAAGAGCACTGTCGCATAAATCTTATGTCACTGTGTTTGTATCTCCATTCTTCTATAAATTATTTATTTTTATTTATTTATTTTTATATTTTACATTTTATATCCCGCTCTTCCTCCAAGGAGCCCAGAGCGGAGTACTACATACTTAGGTTTCTCCTCACAACAACCCTGTGAAGTAGGTTAGGCTGAGAGAGAAGTGACTGGCCCAGAGTCACCCAGCAAGTCTCATGGCTGAATGGGGATTTGAACTCGGGTCTCCCCGGTCCTAGTCCGGCACTCTAACCACTACACCACACTGGCCGGCTGACAAAATTGAAGACTATAAAAATAATCTAGTGATAATACATGAAATATCAATTAATAGATTAAATATCTATTAAAATAAGAAAACATCACTGTAAAACATAAACACACCGTATAGCACCCAGCCTCCCAAAACCGCAGCACAGTCATCGGCAAACGTGAAACGCTTGCTGAAATGAAAACATGCAGTCTGTGTTGCACACCCAAATGTGAGCATGTAGCAAGGCAGTGCTCTGCCACTGAGAAAATTGTCCAGCGGGTGAGGTGGCTGCATTCTGCTGGGCAAAATTGGTTCTAGGGAGCTGGGGGTGTGTTTTGGGTGGCCGTAAAGTTGTGAGGAACAGGATATGCTGGCCCATTTTAGGAGTTTCAGGAATCCCATCAGCAAAATGGCATGGCATCCTTCTGTGCAGCATCCCTATCTGCTGCTCAGTTCCCGAGGCCATACCTAAATCCCCCAGCCCCCATTTTGCTGTTAGCCCTTGGCCTGGGTACCACACTCCTGTGAGCTGAAGTCCAGCAAAGGTATTCAGACCTGAGGTTAGTGCACATAGGAAGCTGCCTTATACGGAGTCAGGCCCTTGGTCCATCTAGTTCAGTATTGTCTGCACAGACTGGCAGCGGCTTCTCCGAGGTTGCAGGCAGGAGTCTCCCTCAGCCCTATCTTGGAGAAGCCAGGGAGAAAACTCGGAATCTTCTGCATGCAAGCCTGCAAAGTGCTCCTCCCAGAGCGGCCCCATCCCGAACGGGCTGCCAAGTCCCCAAGGTTAGCGAGAGGGGAGAAGCAAGTAGTCTTCTCTCTGCCCTTTGCCACCCCAGATGCTGCACTTGTGGTTCAGCTGTGCTGCTCTTCTCTCATTTGCTGCTGGGACACGAGTTCCAGCATCTTGAAGATTGACCAGGGGCGCCCCCTTGTGGTTGGTCCATGCCCTCCAGCAACCAGATGCAAATGTTGTGGAAGAATGACTTTGGATAACACGTCACCCCTTTGGGCAATCAAATGTGTCCACCCAGAGTCTTTAGGTGCTGGCTGTCAGTGCTCAAGGAGGAGTAAGCACAAACATGTGCAAATGTCAGCCTTCCTTTGCCCCCCCCCCCGCCCCTGGGAAATGAGCTCAATGTATCATTAACCTGCCCAGTTTAAGAGTCAGTCTGCACATGACTCTGAAACCATCCCTGTATCCCCAGGGCAAGCTGCTTATACATGTAGACGCCTAATGCTTAGCACAGCTTGTCATGTAGATCCTCGCCTTATTGCAAGGAAACTCCCCACACAATTGCAACATGGACTCTCCCTCAATGCTATGTGGGATGACAAGCACAACAGCTGTTTGTCATGTTGCTAGGGCTATCTACATTTTACTTTGCAATGTGGTTTACAGTCTGTTTTTTGTATGCTGCCCCCCACACACACACACACTAACAGCCCTGGTGAGCCACAGTCATCTCCATTCCACAGATGGGTGGAGAGAGTGCTTTGTCAAGGGTGGACGATGTGTCCATGGCAAAGACGGAATTTGGAACCAGGCCTCCAGCTCCCTGAGCAACTGCTTTCATCTTCTGAATCCCCTGGGCTCTGAAATGTGCAAAATGTCACGGGATGGGTGGAGGGTCTCAAGGACTCGAGGATTTCCAGTGGTTGAAACTTCAGTGTCTTGCAGAGTTGTTTACTTTTTGTCACTGTTGTTGGAAAGAAGCCAAACAAATATTGCAAAATAAGCAAATTTGCTTGATCTCCTCCACTCCACCCACCCAGGATTTATAGTTAACAAAATCCATAGGATCAGCCCTGCTGCATCAGGCCCAAGACCTATCTAGTCAAGCATCCTGTTTCATACAGTGGCCCACCAGACACCTCTGAGAGCTCACAGGCAAGAGCTCTCTTTTGCTGTTGCTCCCCTGCAACTGGGAGTTAGAGGCATCTTGCCTCAGAGACGGGAGGTGGCCTTTAGCCACCAGACTAGTAGCCATAGATAGACCTGTCCTCCAGGAATTTGTCTATTTGTCTAAACCCCTCTTAAAGCCATCCAAGCCAATGGCCCTCACCTCATGTCGTGGCAGAGAATTTCATAGATCAATTAGGTAGTGTGTGGGGAAAGTGCTTCCTTTTGTTGTAGTTAAAATTTCCAGGCCATCAGTTTCATGGGATGACCCCTGGTTCTAGTGTTGTGAGAGAGGGAGAAAATTTTCTCTGTCCGCTCTCTCTACTCCATGCATAATTTTATACACCTCTATCTTGTCTCCTGTAGTTGCCTCTTTCCCCCCCAAACTGAAAAGCCCCAGACACTGTAGCTTTGCCTCACAAGGAAGGTGCTCTGGGCACCTGATCATCTTGGTTGCCCTTTTCTGCACTTTTCCTAGTTCTACAATGCCCTTCTCAAGATATGGTGACCAGAACTATATGCAGTACTTCAAATGTGGCCGCACTATAGATCTGTATAAGGGCATTTTTATACTAGCATTTTTATTTTCAGTCCCCTTCCTAAGGATCTCTAGCATGGAATTTGCCTTTCTCACCACTGCCGCACACTGAGTCAACACTTTAAACAAGCTGTCCACCACGACCCCAAGATCTCTCTCCTGGTCAGTCACCGACAGTTCAAATCCCATCAGTGTATATTTGAAGTTGGGGTTTTTGCCCCAATATGCATCACTTTATACTTGCTTACATTGAACCAAATTTGCCATTTTGTCGCCCACTCCCCCAGTTTGGAGAGATCCTTTTGGAGCGCCTCACAATCTCTTGTGGATGTCACGACCCTAAATAGTTTTGTTTCATCTGCAAATATGGCCACTTCATTGGTTACCCCCAACTTCTAGATCATTTATGAACAAGTTAGAGCGCTGGTCCCAGTACAGTTCCGGGGGTGGGTGGGCACTTCTTACTTCCATTGTGAAAACTGTCAATTTATTCCTACTTTCTGTTTCCAGCTACCAATCCATAACCTATCCCCTTATCCCATGACTGCTAAGTTGACTTAGGTGGGGGACTTTGTCAAAAGCTTTTTGGAAGTCCAAGTATACTATGTCAACCGGATCACTTTTATCCACATGCCTGTTGACACTTATCAAAGAACTCCAAAAGGTTAGTGAGAAAAGACTTGCCCTTGCAGAAGTCATGCTGGTTCTCCTTCAGCAAGGCCTGTAAAATCTAGCTTTTATTAAGCAGGTTGTTTGTTTTTAACACACTGTCCTGCCTGTGGCTTCCCTCTGGTGTAATATGACGACAGACTAGGATGGGAAGGGATTCTCTGTGTTGTATGTTCATTGCTTACCCAGCTCCTTTCAAGTTAGCCGCTTATGAGTCTTTGAGATGGTAGCTTATTCCAACATGACCTCTGATTCTTTTGCACAATTTACCAGGGGATCCTGATGATGTTCACATTCTGTAACTTGGTTGCATCATCTGTATGACAATCAGTGAATTACCACTGCCTTTTCGTACTACACTTATTCTAACTTGATTGCAGAAGGGGGGGAATCTTGTGCAAGAAGGAAAGGTGTAGATGGGCTATAGTGCCCACAGTAGATGATTGGTTGTCTGCATGGGTGGTGACATATAGTGGGGTTGACTCCAAAGGCTGCATCCCCTCACTTCTGCTCCCAAGCACACCTTTGTCCCTGAGACCACTTTTCTTCTGGTTCTTTCCTCATGCAGTTACCACCACTACCATTCCCTCTGATGCCAGTCTGATGATACGATTTTTCAATTGTCCTGTTAATTTTTGTTGATCATTCTTGCACCATTTTCCTCTTATGATGATGTTGTTTTTGTTTCTTCCACTCTCCACGGAATACCTTTTGGGGTTAATTCTTGTTCCTTTTTCGGTGTTGAAGTAGTGTGTGTGTGTCATTTGTCAACCGCCCTGAGCCATTTTTGGAAGGGCGGTATATAAATCAAATAAATAAAATTGTGGGAAGTATGGAAAACTACATGTCTTAGAGGTGGAATGGGTGAGCAAAATTGCAGAAGTCTGCAACAGAAAAATGTGAATGCAAAAGTGATCTTGTTGTCCGTGCATGTGCACATTAAATGGTGGAGGTGATGCCAATGGAAGGAACGGAGAAGGGATCCCAGTCTACAGTGTTCCCCAGCACTCTACCCCTAGTGTAGACAGAAAATGGGATGATCTAGTGCAAGAATTGCTAGGTGTAGACACCCAGCCATGACACCGCACTCAGTTCATTGTGCAAACTCTCAGCAGCTAGTGCAAAAAAGCCCACTATCTGGGAATATGCCATGCCACCAGCAGTGTGCATTTCACTGTGCAAACAAGTATTTGGAGGGACCAGTGAGGGATATTGATGGGAACAGGACAGAGTTGCGGTAGCTGATTGCACGAGTGAATTAAGTTTGGGATGGTGTGTGTGTGTGCATGCCACAACTGTGTGGGAGCACAAAAAGGTGCAGAATGCAGTATTGGGCATGCAATGTATTCTTCCTAAGAATCTCAGTTGTCATCTTTAAAAGAACAAGTTCCTTGCTAATATGAATGCAGAGTTATGCTTGAAAGGTTGTCAGTAATGCCTGCTGAAATGTCAAAATCCAGAAAAATAGCTTAACAAAATTCCTGTTTGGGGGAGTGAAGCTTTGTTACCCTGCATAACTTCTTGTCCCTCTTAATTTCCCTTTGTTAAATTTATAAACTTGACCACTGGTATATCGCTTGCAGAATTGGGATTGCCTGGGTATGCCTCCTACCTTGGGCAAGTAAATGTCAGTTGCGTGGCAGAGCGGCTTCTTTTTGTGGGACAGACCCCTGAAATGTATGCTCATCAATACATCTCTCTGAAGTTCAGTTAGTCTGAGTGCTGCTGATGTTATGGGAAGTCCTCCAAGTAGCCTAACGGACTCCATGGGAGAGTGAGCAAAGCCAGGCTCTAATAGCTGGCAAACAGCGATTGCACAAATGAGTGCACCGTCCTGTGGCGAGGGATGTCCTGTGCCCTGGCCAGCTGCACCCTGTTAATGCAGCATTCCTCTTTCATTTTGGTGCCACCCGTATGGAAAGGAGGCGGCTGCCTCTGATTGCTGAGTACCGCTCATGGACCGCAATAAAGATTGGCTTAACAGCTGCCATAATGCACTCGGTGGGACTCTGGAAACGTCCCCCTTGTGATTGTCAACCCAGCAGTGCTGTCCTTCCCCCAGAAGAGTCTCTCGTCCTCTAGTTTCCTGCAGAACATCTCACAATCCTGCTCTCTCTCTCTTTTTTTCCCTTTTTGGCCTGTTGCAGGAGCAGAGAAGCTTCAGTCACTCCAGTAGATCTCCAGTTGTGCCTCCTTTGAACGGTTCTCCGTCCCCAGGATCGTATTCGCTCTCCAGCCCTTGGGAAGTCAGGAAGGACCAGGATAGGAGTTCCCCCTCTTATTACCGACGTTACAGGTAACATGCTTACCTAGTGTGGCATCGTGACTAAATGGCAGCGTAGGGAGTTCCTGGTTCACATTTCCAGTCCCCTGAACTCTCTAGGTAGGCTTCAGTAAGCTTCTGCCCTCTCTAATTTTCTAACCCCTCCTCTCCCTTAATGACATATTTGAGTTCTGGCAACTGCTTCTCATGAAGACGTAGCTGGCAGGGCCTCAATGTGGAGAAAGGGGGATGTTTACTTCAGCTAATGCTTGCTGATTGAGCCAATAGACACCTTCTAAAGGTGGTGATCTTATATTTAGCAGGGGGAGAGCAACTGGCCCTATCCAGCCCCAGCACAGCATCCCTCCAGTGGCTGTTACTGCTTTATAGCGTATATATTTGTTTTTAGACTGTGAATCCTTTTGGAACAAGGAACCATCTTTATGTTTCTCTCTAAACCGTGTTGAGAGAAAGTTTGTTGATTGATTGATTAATGTAATTAATTTAACATATTTGTATACCGCCCAAAACACAAGTCTCTGGGCAGTTGACAACAAATAAACGGTATATAATTGTTCGTAGTAGTACTCTTTCCTGTGCCATTTCCTGCAAGAAGTTCCCATCCTTCAAGCAACTGTTTCTTGACATGGTCATTTTCAGAGTTAAATAGCTGCTTTAGTGGGGGGGATTTCTGGTGCAGGGGGAAAGGGTTACACCCCCCTCTCCCTGTGTGCTGAAGTCTTGACTGGGGGCCCTGCAGGCACTGTGTGTCAAACCAAAAAAAGAGCACGTCTCTTAATCATGCATTCTACATAACGTGTAGTTAGGCCCAAAGGCTCACAGCTCTTAAAAACCGTCTCTAGGTCATCAAGCTGTAATCCCTGTCTTGGCTAGAGTGGTCCGCCAACTCTTGAGTACAATCCCTTGGTGATTTTTGTAGCTGGGAACTGGTGCTGTGTGGAGAGAAATCTTCCTTTCTCTCCAGTGGGTAGTGGGAAGCCCACTCTGGAAAGCAAGAACCCTGCTGCTAAACGGAAGAGTCCGCCCCGGATATGCGGCCTCTGCCTCCTTTCCTGATGGGATAGGGCTTACCCAGATCTGTGGCTGGCCTTATCTGTGTTCATTTTTTGCACCTGAACCGAGCAGAGTGAGGGTTAATTCAGAGCTGCTGACGAGTCAAAAGGCTGGGCAGGTCTGGGCCTCATCAGCAGGGTGTGTTCCACCTGTGCTTAGAAAGAGGGAAGGAACAAGAGAGAGAGAGTGTCAGGGCCTGGGAGCAGGAAGAAAGGCAATCAGATGAGAGGACAGCAGGATTAGTCACTGCAGAAAGAATCGGTCCTTGGGATTGATAACGTGGTCTCCCTCTTAGCACTTGGGGAGCTGCTTAAGTAAGAGCGAGGGGGTTGCTGCCCTGCTCACTCTCTTCCATTTCTCACAGGTGAGTCTGGACTTTGGAGGACGCTGCTGTGAGAGGGACTGCTTGTTCTTGGGGCTGCTTTGGTGGATTTCCCTAGGATTCTAGCTAGTGGGCTTCCATTTACATATTGTACATCCTTTTTTGTTTGTTCGTGGTGGGCTGAAAGCCCAAAGAATTGGAGTTACTTATTTACGAACAGGAGGGAGTGTTTCTGGGGAGGTCCCCGGCGTTTCTGTGTGAACGGCCACTTTCTGGCATGCTTTCTACTTGGAGTGTGTGGATGGCTGTGTGGTGAGGAGGTTCCTGCCCTCCCCTAACTCTCAAGGCCTCTGACAATCCCATCTGATCACGTCCTTCCTCCGAGGCCCCTGTGCTAGGTGCCTAGATTCCTTGGTGTTTGTCTGTCCTAGTCCCACCCTTTCTTCCAAGTCTTTCTTCCTCTCGGAGAGAAGAGCTGGTCTTGTGGTAACAAGCATGACTTGTCCCCTTGGCTAAGCAGGGTCTGCCCTGGTTGCATTTGAATGGGAGACTACATGTCTTTGCGCTGCAAGGTATTCCCCTGAGGGGATGGAGCCGCTCTGAGAAGAGAAGGTTCCAAGTTCTCTCCCTGGCTTCTCCAGGATAGGGCTGAGAGAGATTCCTGCCTGCAACCTTGGAGAAGCTGCTGCCAGTCTGTGCAGACAATACTGAGCTAGATAGACCAATGGTCTGACTCAGCATATGGCAGCTTCCTATGTTCCATGTTTTGTGGAGGGATCCTGGTGGCGGAAGGGTGGCTTGTTCCATTTCCCTGGATACAAACTTCCAAGTATCTTTCCCTTTCTGATTGCACTTGTCTTTTCTCTAGTCTGGACTCCGAGCCAGCCATGCGCCGTTTTGAAGGAGACTCGGAAGTCTACAAGATGATGCAGGAAAACCGCGAAACCAGGGCCCCGCCACGGCAGTCTAGCACTTTCCGCTTGCTCCAGGTGGCTCTGGAGTTGGATGAAAAAGGTGAAAGGGTGACTGGGGAGGGAGACCTCTGTGTGTGTGTGTGTACACATGTGTGCACTTGGGGGTAGTTAGTGCAAATGTACTGAGCACCAAGACATGGGAAGCTCATTCCTCTGCTCTGCCATCCTCTTCCACGCTGTTTAGAACCTTGTCTGGGTTGGTGGAAAGATGTGAGTTATTGTAACAGCATATAGCGAGTGCTCTTGTGGTTGGAGGGAAGACTGCTGTGATCAAAGGGCCTCTGGCTGATGTTTTCCAGATAGGGATTTAGCCTTTAATTTTAATTAAATAGCTAAAGCTTGATTTGTAAGGGAAAACAGTTGGTAGTTTGGTGAATTAAGGACACACTTGTTTGTGGTGGTCTGATCCTGGTGTGTTAGTATAAAGGGAGAGAAATAAACACCACCCAGAGATGAAAGTTTGGGGCAGTGTACAAACTTGATAAATAAATAAATTAATTAAATTAAATTAAAATATAGAAACGTAGCATCTAATGATATAGCATCTATATTTCCCGATCCACCATACTGGAACATTACTGGAAAGTGTCAGACAAAACCGTCAAAGTATATTATGGTCCTCTACATGCATTATTTTTAAAGGTCCCTGTGGTTTAGAGAGGCCCCATCTACCCCAGAGCAAGCAGCAAAGGGGCAGGTAGGAGCCAGGCCAACCCCAACCCCCGTTAGCTTCCTTCTTGGCCAGAAACAGGACTGGGTGAAGCCATGTATGCCGAGGGGTGCAGAGTCATTTCCTGGAAGACTTCGCTTGGTGTGGTACTGACCTCTCTCCCCACCCCAGCCTTTCCTGCCACCTGGTCTTGGACAGGAAGAGAAAACTAGCCTGGAAAGCAGACTGGAAAGTTTGACCTAATCCTAAAAAGACAGTATTTTCTAAGAAGCATCTGGCCCATTTTCTGAACAAGTTTGAAAATGCAAAGCAAGCTTCAATAACATGGTGAATGAGCTAATAGTAATTCTTCTCTGAGGGAGGGCAGGGTGCCTCCTTGCCTTAAGGAGGCAATTATTAGAGCTCTTCTGAAGAAGCCTGTGTTGGATCCCTCAGAGTTAAGCAACTATAGGCCAGTCTCCAACCTTCTGTGGTCGGGCAAGGTAATGGAGAGGGTGGTGGCCTCCCAGCTTCAGGCAGTCTTGGATGAAACTGATTATCTAGACCAGGCCTGCTCAACTTCGGCCCTCCTGCAGATGTTGGCCTACAATTCCCATAATTCCTGGCTATTGGCTGCTGTGGCTGAGGAGTTGTAGTCCAAAAACAGCTGGGGGGCCTAAGTTGAGCAGGCCTGATCTAGACCCATTTCAGACCAGCTTTCGGGCAGGCTCTGGGGTGGAGACTGCCTTGGTCGGCCTGATGGGCCTAGGGAGGAGAGCTGGTCTTGTGGTAGCAAGCATGACTTGTCCCCTTAGCTAAGCAGGGTGCACCCTGGTTGCATTTGAATGGGAGACTAGACATGTGAGCACTGGAAGAGATTCCCCTCAGGGAATGGAGCTGCTCTGAGAAGAGCAGAAGGTTCCAAGTTCCCTCCCTGGCCATAAGACGTAGATTGTTATGTAGATTGTTAACATCTACATAAAACCTCTGAGAGAGCTCATCAGGAGATTTGGTGCAGGGTATAATCAGCATGCTGATGACACCCACATCTTTTTCTCCATGTCAACATCATCAGGAGAAGGCATAACCTCCCTAAATGCCTGCCTGGAGGCGGTGATGGGCTAGATGAAAGATAACAAACTGAGACTGAATTTTATTTATTTATTCATTCATTCATTCTGTTTTTATACCGCCCTTCCGAGCTGGCTCAGGGCGGTTTACAATTAAAAAACAGAAATCATTTAAAACAATTAAAACAGAAATACAAACACCAATTTAAAAACAGCTTAAAAACAATTAGACTATCAAAACAATTAAAACCCTGAAAACCAGGTTAACATTAAAATAATTAAAACAAATTAAAAACCCTGAAAGGCCAGGCCAAACAGATGGGAAGTACTTATTGTGCGGGGTCAGAACTCGAGAGATAATTTTTATCTGCCTGTTCTGGACGGGGTCACACTTCCCCAGAAGGAACAGGTACACAGTTAGGGGGTGCTTCTGGACACAAACCTCTTCCTGGTGTCCCAGGTTGAGGCAGAGGCCAGAAGTGCCTTCTATCAGTTTCAGTTGATGTGCCAGCTGCATCCATTTCTTGAGATAAATGACCTCAGAATAGTAGTACACCTGCTGGTCACCTCCAGACTTGACAACTGCAATGCGCTCTATGTGGGGCTGCCTTTGTACATAGTCCAGAAACTGCAGTTGGTCCAGAATGCGGCAGCCAGGTTGGTCTCTGGGTCATCTCGGAGGGACCATATCACTCCTATCTTAAAAGATCTACACTGGTTGCTGATAAGTTTCCGGGCAAAATACAAGGTCTTGGTTATAACCTATAAATCTCTAAACAGCTTAGGCCCTGCATATTTAAGAGAACGCCATCTTCGCTATGAACCACACCGCCCATTGAGATCATCAGCAGAGGTTTGTCTGCAGTTGCCACTGGCTCGTCTGGTGGCTACTCAGGGATGGGCCTTCTCCATTGCTGCCCCGAGGCTTTGGAACGCTCTCCCTGCTGAAATAAGAGCCTCTTACAACTTTTAAAAAGGCACTGAAGACACATTTGTTCACCCAGGCTTTTAATTAGTTACTGAACTGAACTCATTTATTTACGGTCAACGACCAAATAAACACTACAGCAAAGAGGAATACTGTATAATACAATAACATAAGTCAAAATTTAAAAACCAGTTTGCAGACACTTTATTTAGCATGCCTCTGAACAAAAACAAGCAATCCTATGAGTAACTTTTTCATGCCTATCTCCTAAAAAATAAACAATAAAATGTTCCTCAGACCAATCCAAATGTTTCTTTTGATAGGGGTTGATAGGGGGTGATCTGAATGGAACGGGCAATATCATAGAAAGGACAGTTTAAATTAGATACTGTTTCAATAGTTTGATGGTTTTTAATAGTTTTAACATTGTTTTCAGTTTTAAATTGTTGCAATGTGTTAACCTTTTTACCTGTTTTTATTGTTTTGTTGTAAACTGCCCAGAGACTTGTGTTTTGGGCAGTATACAAATAACTTCAATACATTAGACAGATAGATAGATAGATAGATACCATTCTTCTGTAAGAATTTAATGTGTGGCAAAATCCTTGCTCCCCAATAACATCCTTTGCTAGTCGTTTTAGGGTTGCCCCTGTCATTTTGGTTTCTTAAGTTGTAAGTTCTCATGTTTCCTTCAGTACCATTAAAAAGGCACCGCTATTAAAGTTTTGGTAATATGCCAGTTTTGTTCCAGTTTCACGGATGAACTGGTCTATGAATCAGTTAAAGGGCCGGTGATTGATCAGCTAAGTGTTCTTTATACTTGGCTGGTGGCTGTTCTTGGAATTCTAACCTATTCTCTTGGTTGCTTTGTCAGAGGGCACCACTGCTCCCTTCCCTAGCCAGCTCTCTCCCAGCACTTACAAGCCAGTCAGCAGCTCTGTGGCCGGCGGCGTCCAGAAACTCCATGTGTGCGAAAAGTGCAGCGGCAGCATCACGTGAGTGTTGCAAATCCTTGGGTTAAAGAGGTGCAAATGGAGAGGCCGTGTGGTGTTGTGGGTAGAACGATGGACTAGGAACAGGGAGACCTGGATGCAAATCTCCATCCAGCCATGAAGCTCACTGCGTTATGTTTGAGCTAGAACACGCTTCCACCCTCATAGGATCGTAGGAAGCTGCTCTATATAGAGTCGGGTCATTGGCCTATGTAGCTCAGTATTATCTACACTGATTGTCAACAGCTCTCCCAGCAATACCTGGAGATGCCATGGAATGAACCTGGGGCCTTTCTCTTGGAAGCAGATGCTCTTCCACAGAGCCACAGCCCCATCCTCCCCCTGCGCCCCAGGAGAATAACTTTCAGCAGACAGAGTTCACATGTAGTCAGTCAGGGCAGATCCTACTTAGCAAAGGGGACAATTCATGCCCACTATCACAAGGCTAGTTCTCCTAGCTCTCCTCTCCAAATCCTAATCCACCTCACAGGTTGGTTGTCGGGATACATTCGGGTCGCCCATGTCTATGTATCTCTCCCTTGGTGCAGGAAGGATGGGATGCAAAAGTTGTTAATAAAATGTGAGTAGACACTTGTCTTGGGGGAGTAGGTGTTGTGGTGCTCTGGGTGGAGGAGAGATCATGGTAGGATGTAGTTCATGGAATGAACAACAGGGGGCACAGCTGCTGTTCTTACACGAATGTTGGTGGCGAAACGTATCCTCATCTGTTGGACAGAGATGAAAGCAGCTCTTTGTGGGCCTGTGAAATTCCAATTTGCTGTGGCAATTTGTAATGAAAGTCATGCCTGAAGAGCCAGGGGAAATAGCCAAAGATAGAAAGGACATTAATATAGGTTTGGGCTGCCCCCTGCCCCTTTCCAATGCATTTTGCTTTCCCAGAACCAGACCTCGATGCGCGTGCGTGCGTGCGTGTGTGTGTGTGTGTGTACTCACATCCAGCGTGTGTGTGTGTATGTGCGCGCATATGTGCAGTGCTTCTAAATGGATTTCTTGGCACTGCACATATCTTTAGAAGAGGGGGAGGAACCAAATCCAGGTCTCCAAATCCTCTCCCACAGGTGATCATTGCCGTTAGAGATAACGATGACAATAGTTTGTCAGGGCAATGCATAGATCAGCGGGTGCAAGGGCATCTCTGTATTGTGGCCTGTTTGTCTACTGTACCCAGCAAGAGAGAGGAGGCGTGAGGTGGGGATTTAGAGCTGAATAAATTCAGACTTGCTGCCCTCAATACTCTGTGTGTCTGTGTGTGTAAGTATTTGCTCTGCGTAAATCCTTATGGCTTCCAAGCCTATGCCCCCTGCCCACACCTTTTATTTGAACGTGATTCTAGGTGAGGCTGGGATGATTCCCAACTCTTTGCCAAGTGCTGCCACAGGCTTCCAAGACTTTCTTGCCTTCGGGATTGCGGAGGGAACGTCTTTTACTAGGGTACCAGATTCTAGATTCTGTGCCACTTGCGTCTGTGTGGTGGATTGTTATTGGCCCTGATCATGCCCGTCCGTACCCCTTCTTCTTGATCGGCTGTATCCCCCGTTGTGTTCTCTGCAGGACCCAGGCAGTGAGGATCCAGGAGAACCGCTACCGCCACCCCTCCTGCTACGTGTGCACCGACTGCGGCCTCAACCTGAAGATGCGTGGCCATTTCTGGGTGGGCGAGGAGATGTACTGCGAGAAGCATGCCCGCCAGCACCACCAGGGGCGGGGAGGGGACGGCACCGTCACAGCAGTCTACTCCCAGTCCTAAACTCCACCGGAGCATGTGGGCGCTGAGCAAGAAGGGAGCTGGCGCTGCCACTTTGGAGGCTTCTTCCCAGTATGCCATCTTGGTCCCTGCTAGAAATTCCCTTGGGTCTCTCTTGATTAGCCACACGTACCTTCTCTTGCACCATCCAGCCAATGGGGATTCAGCCAGTTGAGACACACCCAGGAAAGAGCTTCCAGCTCAGAACTGAAGAATGACTCCAGGATTTGGAGAACAAGCATGGAGCTTCTCAAGGGACATGGTATTCCCATTAGCTGGGCAGGTTTTTGGTCTCTTTCTTAGAAGGGCGAATGTCCATATAGCACAAGCATTGCATATTCAGCACTAAGAAGTTTCCGAGGGATGCGCTGGGAGAGAGACTGAACTTCCTACTCTGCCAAATGTGCCTCCTGGGGGTCACTTATGGGGTACGCTGTGGGGTGTTAGGATCATGCCCACACCATTCCTGTTCTGAAGTGGAAGCCAAAACTAGCCATCTCTTGCCATCTCCAGAGACCAGTATGGTAGGTGGCTGTGTTGCCCCCTTCTGTGCCTGCAGCACCTCTTTCTCACCACAGCTGCCACCATCCCCACATCCATGTCAAAAATGGAAGAGTAAAGGGAAAGTGGGGGGGGGGTGTCACTGAAAGCACTAGGTACTCCGATGGCATGGGTGTGGCTTTGAATATTGACTCTGTAAAGCTTCCCTAAGATATTAAGCCAGATCTCTATGTGAAATATAATATATGTATAAGGCATTTGGCCCACACTTGCATTTGCTTTATGAAAATGGGTGGTGAAAGAAAAACCATTTTTGTGACTTTTTCCATTATACTTTGGGGTTTAGAAGAACATAGCACTCTTGCCCCAGGACTCTGGATACAACAGTTTTCATGGCAGCCTGTGGGGACTTCATAAAGGTAAAGTGTGCCATCAAGTCTCTGGCTCTCAGGGAACAAATCCGTTCCCTTGAGACCAAGGTGGCGGGCGGATCTGGAGAAGCTCAGAGAGACAGAGAGGCATGTGGACGAGACCTTCAGGGATGTGATAGAGGCATCCCACTCCAGGGCTGGTAGCTCCTCTGCTGTCAGGGAGAATGAAGGTCTTGGGCGAGGAGGACATCGGTCTAAGGAAGAGGGAAATGCTCCTTTAGAAGGGACCCCTTCCGTGGATGATGAGCCCATATCCTCTCACACAGGGGATACTGCTCTGAGGGGTGGGGGCCTCCTTCTAGTTGGTGATTCGATCATTAGAGGGACAGAGAGATGGGTTTGTGACACGCGTGTTGACCGCACGGTGACTTGCCTGCCTGGTGCGAAGGTTGCGGACATTACGCAGCATCTAGACAGGCTCCTAGGCAGTGCTGGGGAGGAGACAGCTGTCGTGGTGCACGTCGGCACCAACCATGTGGGGAAATGCAGTCGGGAGGTCCTGGAAGCCAAATTTAGGCTGATAGGTAGCATTTTGAAGTCCAGGACCCCCAAGGTAGCATTCTCAGAAATGCTACCTGTTCCACGCGCAAATACAGTGAGACAGGCAGAGCTGAGGGGTTTCAGTGCATGGATGAGACGTTGGTGCCGGGAGGAGGGGTTTAGATTTGTTAGGCACTGGGACACATTTTGGGGCAAGCAAGGCCTGTACAAAAGGGACGGGCTGCACTTGAACCAAGATGGAACCAGACTGCTGGCACTTAAAATTAAAAAGGTTGCAGAGCAGCTTTTAAAATTACACCTGGGGAACAGCCGATGGGAGCTGGGCAGTATCCCGTTTGGCAAAAGCCATCCTTTAAAGTGTGAGGCTGCAAAGAATTCAAATAAAACAGAAGGGGACAGAGCAGAACCGCATAAAGAGCAGACGGGAGGCTGTGCCAGCAGGTCAAAGAGTCAAAAGAATAGCATACATCAGGGGAGAGATTCCGTGTATAGGTGCTTGTATGCCAATGCCAGAAGCCTCCGAGCTAAGATGGGTGAGCTGGAGTGCTTGGTTGCTAATGCAGAAATAGACATAGTGGGCATAACAGAAACATGGTGGAACAGTGAGAACCGGTGGGACACTGTTATCCCTGGGTATAAACTCTATAGAAAGGACAGGGAGGAGTGCCTTGGAGGAGGGGTAGCACTGTATGTGAAAGAAGGGATAGAATCTAACAAGCTAGAAAACCTAAGTGGACTGGAGTCCTCCACAGAAACCCTATGGGTGACTATACAAGGCCGGAAAGGGAACGTGCTACTAGGGACGTGCTATCGCCCTCCGGATCATAATGCCGACAGTGACTGGGAGTTGTAGGAGGAAATCAGGGAGGCATCAAGGAGAGGCAGGGATGTAATTATGGGTGATTTCAATTACCCACACATAGACTGGGTAAATTCACATTCAAGTCAGGACAAAGAGGTCAAATTTCTAGATACGCTAAATGACTGTGCCCTAGAACAGTTGGTCATGGAACCGACCAGAGAGAAGGCGACCTTGGACCTAATTCTGAGTGACACCCAGGACCTGGTGCGTGATGTCAGTGTCATCGACCCTTTAGGGAACAGTGACCACAGTGCCATCAAATTCAGCATACATGCGGGGAGAGAATCACCAAGGATGTCAAACACAGACATTTTGAATTTCAGAAGAGGAAACTTCTCCAAAATGAGGAGTATGGTGAAAAGAAAGCTGAGGGGGAAAATCAGGAGAGTCACTTCGCTCCAGAGTGCATGGAGTTTACTCAAAACCACAATACTAGAAGCCCAGTTAGATTGTATACCCAAAAGGAGGAAAGGTACCACTAAGTCCAGGAGGATGCCAGCATGGCTAACGGGTACCGTCAAGGAAGCCATAAAAGGGAAGAAGACTTCCTTCCGAAATTGGAAGGCCTGTCCAAACGAAGAGAACAGAAAGGAACACAAACTCTGGCAAAAGAAATGCAAGGTGACAATAAGGGAGGCAAAAAGAGAGTTTGAGGAATATTTAGCCAAAAGTATCAAGGGGAATAACAAAAACTTCTTTAAATACATCAGAAGCACGAAACTTGCCAGGGAGGCAGTTGGACCATTAGACAATGAGGGAGTGAAAGGGATTGTTAAGGAGGATAAGGAGGTTGCAGAGAAGCTGAATGAGTTCTTTGCATCTGTCTTCATGGCAGAGGATACTGAGCATATACCTGTTCCTGAACGAGGCTTTTTAGGGATGGAGGCTAGAGAGCTGAGTCAGATAGAAGTGACAAGGGATGATGTTCTAAACTGTCTGGAAAAACTGAAAGCTAACAAATCACCAGGGCCGGATGGCATCCATCCAAGAGTCCTCAAAGAACTCAAATGTGAAATTGCCGACCTCCTTGCTAAAATATTTAACTTATCCCTGAAATCAGGCTCTGTACCAGAGGACTGGAGAGTAGCAAATGTAACACCGATTTTCAAAAAGGGATCCAGGGGCGATCTGGGAAATTACAGGCCGGTTAGCCTAACGTCCGTTCCAGGCAAATTGATAGAAAGCATCCTCAAGGATAAAATTGTAAAGCACCTACAAAAACAGGCCCTGCTGGGAGTGAGCCAGCATGGCTTCCGCAAAGGTAAATCTTGCCTCACCAACCTTTTGCACTTCTTTGAGAGTGTCAACGAGTGTGTGGATCAAGGTGATCCAGTTGACATAGTCTACCTGGACTTCCAAAAAGCTTTTGACAAAGTTCCTCATCAAAGACTCCTGAGGAAACTTAGCAGTCATGGGATAAGGGGACAAGTACATGTGTGGATTGCTAACTGGTTGAAAGACAGGAAACAGAGGGTAGGTATAAATGGAGAGTTTTCACAATGGAGGGAAGTAAGAAGTGGGGTCCCCCAGGGATCTGTACTGGGACCAGTGCTTTTTAATTTATTCATAAATGATCTAGAAGCAGGGGTAAGCAGCGATGTGGCCAAATTTGCAGATGATACCAAACTCTCCCGGGTAGTGAAATCCAAAACGGATTGTGAGCAGCTCCAAAAGGATCTCTCCAAACTGGGGGAGTGGGCGACAAAATGGCAAATGCGGTTCAATGTTAGCAAGTGTAAAGTGATGCACATTGGGACGAAAAACCCCAACTTCAAGTATATGCTGATGGGATCCGAGCTGTCGGTGACGGACCAGGAGAGGGATCTTGGGGTTGTGGTGGACAGCTCGTTGAAAGTGTCGACTCAGTGTGTGGCAGCTGTAAAAAAGGCAAATTCCATGCTAGGGATCGTTAGAAATGGGATTGAAAATAAAACGGCTAACATTATAATGCCCTTATACAAAACTATGGTGCGACCTCACTTGGAGTAATGCGTACAATTCTGGTCACCACATCTTATAAAGGACATTGTTGAACTGGAGAAGGTACAGAAGAGGGCAACCAAGGTGATCAGGGGCCTAGAGCACCTTTCTTATGAGGCAAGACAACAACACCTGGGGCTTTCTAGTTTAGAAAAAAGACGACTGCGGGGAGACATGATAGAGGTCTATAAAATCATGCATGGTGTGGAGAAAGTGGAGAGAGAAATTCTTTTCCCTCTCACACAACACTAGAACCAGGGGTCACTCCATGAAATTGATTGCCAGGAGGTCTAGGACCAACAAACGGAAGTACTTTTTCACACAACGTGTGATCTACTTGTGGAACTCTCTGCCACAGGATGTGGTGACAGCCAACAACCTGGATGGCTTTAAGAGGGGTTTGGATGACTTCATGGAGGAGAGGTCTATCAATGGCTACTAGTCAGAGGGCTGTGGGCCACCTCCAGCCTCAGAGGCAGGATGCCTCTGAGTACCAGTTGCAGGGGAGTAATGGCAGGAGAGAGGGCACGCCCTCAACTCCTGTCTGTGGCTTCCAGCGGCATCTGGTGGGCCACTGTGCCAAACAGGATGCTGGACTAGATGGGCCTTGGGCCTGATCCAGCAAGGGCTGTTCTTATGTTCTTAAGTCAGTGTTGACTCCTGATGACTACAGAGCCCTGTGGTTGTCTTTGGTAGAATACAGGAGGGGTTTCCCATTGCCATCTCCCGTGTAGTATGAGATGATGCCTTTCAGCATCTTCCTATATTGCTGCTGCCCAATATAGGTGTTTCCCATAGTCTGGGAAACATAGCAGCGGGGATTTGAACTGGCAACTTGTGGCTTGCTAGTCAAGTCATTTCCCCGCTGTGCTATTAGGAACGGTGAATTGCCTACCCATTCAGAGGAGGCTTATGTCAGGAGCTTGGAGTGCTCTTCAGGGCATTCTTCCAGGTAGTTCTGAGGCAGAGGAATAGCTCAGGTCCCAGAAAGTGGCTGTCGCATACGCAGAAGAGGGGAAGAGGCCCTTTCCCCATCTCCCAATTAGGCATTGATGAACAGTTGCAGGTCACCATAGGGCACTACGGCTCACCTCTACAGGTGGTGGCTATTTGAACACTTATCCCCTACAGCATGTCTGGTGTTGCAATGGTGGTCCTCAGCTATGAGATAAGTGAAGGTCCCACTGGAATGTAAGCAGTTGGGCATCTTGCTCAGATGGGCTTCTGGACCAACCGGATTTCGCTTCATAATTAGGTGCTAGCTGCATGCTGATCCACCAACCACTTCGGTGCGTGTTTCTGGTGAAGTGAGAGATTGGCATTAGTTCCTTAGTCTTCAAGATGCTGTAGAAGCGACATGCTTCCTCTCTGTTGGAGTTTTGTCATGGGATTGCTCTGTTCTCAATGGGGGTCTGGGAATAGCTAAAACCATTACTGGAAAAGTGTTTCCCTGCAGTTTGACACTGTGGTGTTGGTTCTTGTAGCACAAGTAAAGACTGTACATTGTAAGTGTGATTGTTCGTCTCAAGCAATGTTCCCTGCAACAGGGACTCCCAGATGTTGTTGATCATAACTCCCATAATCCCCAGTTGCAATGGCCTTTGGCCAGGGATTGTGGCAGCTGCAGTCGACAGCACCTGGGAATCCCTGTTCGAGGGAACCTGTCCTGTCCTACAGCATATTCTCTTTCCCATTGTAACTTAAAACACCTATCCATGATTGAGTGTCATTAACGGTTGCTGAGGTTCTGTAATTGTGATTAAGTGCCATCAGGTCAGTGTCGACCCTTAGTGACCACATAGATAGATTCTCTCCAGGATGATCTGTCTTCAACTTGGCCTTTAAGGTCTCTCAGTGGTGCATTTATTGTCCTAATCGAGTCCATCCACCTTGCTGCTGGTCATCCTCTTCTTCTCTTCAATTGTAGGCACATTCCAAATATGGCAGCCAGAATAGTGTGTGGGTGCACCACCAGTTTGTGAGCAGATGAGCACAACACCCAAGATGTGTTATTTCTATTGCTGTGACGCAGTAAAGTACAACAAAACTTGAAACTTTAGAAGTTGGCATTGCAGAGCAGCTGGACTCTTACAGTAACTGAGAGCAAAAGGGATCAGTGACTGGCTACCAGACAGCTCCTTCTCCTTTAAAAAAGAAAAAAGAAGCCCATCTCTTTTATCACTGACAATGGAACAAATAAGGATGTAGTATGACAGCACAGACTTTGAATTCTCATGGACAAGGCACTAGAACAGGGAAGTTGTCACCAGCCTGGAAAAATTCATAGGACGGCATCTTAAATAGAATATGCATAACTTTGCCCCAAGAGTCTTTCCATTTGATCATAAGAACATATGAAGTGCCTTGCTGAAGGTGGGCCTAGAGTTCATCCAGCATTCTGTTTCCAACAGAAGCTTGACAGGTCCTGAGCAGCAAAATCTCTAGCAAAAGTTTTATCCTTAAATGTAATATAGGAAGCCAGCCAGTAGAGGGCTCCAGATGCACTTCAATACTTGAGTGTTTCCCTCTGCCTTTTGCTTTCTGTGGGATTTGCAGTAGGTCTTAACTGTTTTCTCTTTAAACTATGCTGCTGAATAGAAGGCACCTTGATTGGTGGGGGTGGGGAGTGCACCTTGATCTCAACAGGACTTGTGCACACTCAGTTATGTTACTGAAAACAGGTTGCAGGGCTGAACATGTGCTCAGAGACACCAGATCCCTTAATTCTATGTTAATCCCTCTAGGCCACTATTTAGCACCTGGCTTGGGTTGGTGGACTTCAGAGTGTGTGTGTGTGTGTGTGTATCAGCCCAGCAAGGCTGGAGTATACCCATGGGGTCTGCAAAGTGTAGTGCTGGGTTTCTCAGTCTCATGTTTTGTGCGTGGATATACAGTACTAAGGATATGCTTTGTGTCTTATTACTGTGACGATGCTGTGAGAGGAAGTGCCACAGAGGTCCGTGATGGGCCACATGCTTTTACACGTGGAAGGTTCTTGCTTTAGTCCCTGGGACCTCCAGTTTAAAAATCTCTGAGTAATAGCACATCTGGGAAAGGCCTGATTGCCAGTGAGAGTAAGCCGTGCAGGAATAAATGGGCCAATGTCTGTCTCAGTCCAAGACAGCTCTGTATATTAATGCATATTGTGGTTGCTTCGTCAGCTAGGGTGAGCATAGGGGCCCAAGAGCCCACTTCCGACTCAGCTGCCCCTTGAAGCTTCTGCTGCTGCACAGTAAGCCCTACCCCATTGATGCCTGACTTACCAGGCGGGGGGTGGATGTTCTTCCGGGCAATGAGATTTCTACCCCCCACTCTCCTGGCGTGTTACTGAGGGAGGAGAATCTCTCTGCTTTGCTTTTGCCTTAGGAACATCGGAAGCTGCCATATACTGAGTCAGACCATCGGTCCCTCTAGCTCAGCATTGTCTACCCAAACTGGCAGCGGCTTCTCCAAGGTTGCAGGCAGGAATCTCTCTCAGCTCTGTCTTGGAGATGCCGCCAGGGAGATGCCAGCCAGGAACCTTCTGCTCTTCCCAGAGCGGCTTCATCCCTTGAGGGGGAATATCTTACAGTGCTCACATGTTTAGTCTCCCATTCATATGCAACCAGGGCATACCCTGCTTAGCTAAGGGGACAAGTCGAGCTTGGTACCACATGTCCAGCTGTCCTCTCCCTAATGGCCAGGCACCACTGGTGGTGGTGGGGTAGACAGGGGCCGGGGGTGCCATGAGGGCCCCAGTACAAAGCTTTGCCCTGGGACTCCCTGGGCCAACTCGGCATGCACACTGTTCTGCAAAGGACTTTCAAAGTGGCAAGGAAAAATGCTGCATCCCTTTCCTGGGTTGGTCAGCAAGTCTGCACTGTAAGCTAGGCTAGCCTCCCTGCTGTTAGAGGTTTTTTGACTTGGGTCTCTTGATAACTCTTGCAGATGAGGATGTAGTGATATTGTAAAGGTGCCTGAGGCTATCTGACAGTTGGTCCACATGGCTGCATTAGTCTGAACCCAGGTCTCCTCCTGGGTCCGTGGAGTTCTCTACCCATTGCACCATACTAACTGGCTAATACGATGAGCCCAGTCTTAAAGGTTGCAAGTGCTCTGTGGGAATGTTTTGAGGAAAGAGTGAGAAGCTGAAAAGACCAGCTTTTAACATGAGGGCCCCTTCAGGCAGCAGATTCTGAGCACGGGGGTGGGGTGGGGGGAATGGCCAATGGTATGTCCTTTGTGTCATACCTCCATGCAGAGACAGGGATGTTGATTGGCTTTTCCTCATGTGCAGGTTGGTCTGACTCCTGCCATTGGACTCAAAAGGGTTTGGGGGGGCCTCCTGGAAATTCTTTAAAATAAGGCTTCTCTGACAGTCTAGTCCAGCATTTGATAGATAGAATAATAGAGTTTTAGAGTTGGAAGGGACTTGTAGGGTTGCCATTTTCTGGCTCTCCAAAATCCGGGTGCCTAATTTGCATATTATGTAAATTGGCTTGAAAATAACTTTTGAGCAGAAGAGGGACTGCACGTTTTGCTCCAGAACTCCACTTCTGCAAGGTCTGGAGCTTAGTTTAAAAATAATGATGATGATGATGAAAGCTGGAATCTGGGTGGGCTAAGCAAGCTGGGTGTAAGATGCTAGAAACCTGGAATTTCGGGCAGGGGGAGGATGGCAGCTCTATTTGGAGGCCTCTTAGACCAACTTCCTGTTAAGTTCAGGAAACTCCTGCAGCCTCCCCGGCAGATGGCTGCCCAGCCTCCATTTGGAAACATCTCATGAAGGGGAGCACACCATGGTGTGGGACAGACTATTCCACCGTCCAACAGCAGTCGCAAGGAGGACATTCCATCTTTATGTCCAGCCTGAATCTCTTTTCTTGGAATGCCAGCCTTTTGTCCTCGCCCTGCCCTTGGAAGTCAGAGAGGAAAAGGTCCTCCCCTTGCCTGCCCGGGGGGGCAACCCTTCACATCTCCGAAGACTAAGCTCCTTCAACCGTGAGGTAACTTCTTGGTCGGATGATGCTAGAAGGGAGAGGGAGTCCATAACTGGGAAACAGATGTGGCCATGGGTGGTCTTTCACTGGGGCTGCTGTGGGGGTGAGTGGGGCATGACCTGGGCATGCATTTTCTCCCATCTTTCCCACCCTTTCCCCCCCAAACGTGAGGCCTTTGGCATGTCTGGAATGCTTTGGGGGTGTGGGTGTAGCGAGAGGCACTTTGGTGAGAGGGGAGAAGGACAATAGCGGGGTGTGGGTCCCTCCAAAGCAGGGCAGACAAAGGCATTCTGGGTGCTGCGCCTCTTCCTGTTCTGAGCAGCATTCCTGCCATGAAGTCGCCACAGAAACGGCCAGCCCGACATGCTCTGGAATGCAGCCAGCACATTCCCCACATTCAGGGACCCCCCCAAGCGAAGGGCGAGGCAGCAGGAGGCCGGGCTTTTCGCCACCAGGACGGTTCACCCAGAGAAGCTGGGCAAGCAGTGCAGGTCTCCTCCCTCCCTTGCACCGACTCCTCTGAGGCCGTCTTTGACGCTTACAGGGCGCGCATTGCATGCCGAGGCTAACAAACTCCTGTTGGTTTTATCTCCATGATGGTGGTTTTTACCCCCACCTCAAAGAACCCTGGGAAATGTCGTTTGGGTGAGTGTTGAGAATTTTCTGTAAACCATAGTAGCTACCCCCACCCCCCAATTAGAACTACAGTTCCCAGAACTCCCTGGGGAATCGTGATGTGTTTGGTGCTGAATTCTGTGATGAGCAGGATACACCAAGACAAAGCTGCCCTCTGCTGCTCAGCCAAGCATAGGCTCGGAGAGAGCAGCCCTGTTCAGACAGTGCAGAGTTCACAGCTACATGTGTTTGTGTGGATTTATGTACATATGTTCATTTTTAAACCAGTGAGAACCAGTGTGGTGTAGTGGTTAGAGTGCTGGACTGGGACCGGGGAGACCCGGGTTCAAATCCCCATTCAGCCATGAGACTTGCTGGGTGACTCTGGACCAGTCACTTCTCTCACAGCCTAACCTACTTCACAGGGTTGTTGTGAGGAGAAACTTAAGTATGTAGTACACCACTCTGGGCTCCTTGGAGGAAGAGCAGGATATAAAATAATAATAATAACAATAATAAAAACAACAATAATAAAAATGAACCCAAGTATAGGCCCCTCAAATGCAGGGTACAGATAGGAAGTGTGCTACTGTACATGTGTTGAACATCTATATATTTCATTCTCTAAGAAGGCATACCTGTGGCTAATCCCCATATGTGGCAGCTCTTGCAAGAATTCAGAGAGCTGCCGGATAGCCCCAGGATGGGTGGGAGGGAGGAAAATGGCCGCTGCGGCCAGCGAAAAAAACGTCGGCCGGACAGAAAGCAGGGAGGGGGAGAAGAAGCCGGCCTGCCCGCCAACCAGAAAGCGGGGTTGCGGGGAGACGAAGCTGGTGCCCAGCCAGCCAGAAACGAGGGGTGGCGGGAGGGAGAAGAAGCCAGAAAGCGAGTGGGGGGAGCAAGGAAAAGGTGGCATGCAGGCCGGTGGGGGGAGAAGGTGGTGGTGGATGGGTGGGCCGGCCAGAGACGCAGATGCTCTGTGCCCGGCCCAGCTAGTAACTATTATCAACTACTTGCATAGATGGTATGTGCATTGAACATAATCCTCTCTAATAAAACGCTTGGTGTCTGTCTGTGGACGGACACCAAGCGTGTGTCTGTGCCTTCCTGGCCTGTTCTGGGCATGCGCAGAGCGCATACCCAGAACAGAGCAAGGGAGACACAACCGCCAGCACCCAGCGGCCATCTTGGGCAGCCAGAAGCGGCCGCCCCGAAGAAGCCGGGTAAGCGGCGGTGGGGGTCACTGGCCGAGGCGGCGCAGCTGAGGCGGCGGTGGAGCCATGGCCGAGGCCTGGCCGCGCCGCCGAAGCCGGGTGGGGGGAGGAGGCGGCGGGGGAAGCCGGCTGAGGTGGCGGCGGAGCCAGGCGGCTGAGAGACCTTAGGGCCCTTGCCCGGCCGGGGAGACCGGCCGGGAATGTGAGGCGGGGGCGGGGGTGGCCTGGACCGGAAAGGCAGCTTGGCCATGGAGGCGGTGGCGAGGGGAAGACTGGGCCCCGGGCCCACCTTCATCAAGTGAGTGAAGTTGCTGGGTGGGTGGGTGGTGGGTGGAGCGCAAGAGTCTTCTGGGCAGGGGAGAGGGAGTGGGGGAGGGCAAGAGGGAGTGGGGGAGGGCAAGAGGGAGTGGGGCAAGGAAAGAGATGGAGAGGGAGAGAGAAGAAAGGAAGGGAAGGAAACAGAGAAAGAGGGAGAGAAAAGGAAGGAGTGAAAGAGAGAGTGAGAGAGAGAAATGGAACGGAGGGCGAAAGAGAGAGGGAGAAGGAATAAAGGAAACAACAAAAAGGTACTAGCGCCCGTTATTTTAACGGGCTTAAAAATACTAGTGTGTGAATAAGAAGGCTACAGAGTACGGCTGAACTGGAGCCAGCCCTCTACTCTGGAATTCAGGCATGAGGTTTGGAGCCTGTGAAGTCATTTTGACCATGGTTCTGCCAATGGGAAGAACCATATCTTCCCCTTGCCACTGACATAGCTCTCCTTACTGGGATCAGGGCTTTGGGGGAAGTCGTTTCTGGTGCGCTTGAACCTTGCCATCTTTGTTGATTTCTCGACCTTTTGGCAGTTACACTGATGGAGCAACTTCAAAACAGAATTGTGCGTGGTTGGGTGGTCTGCTTTCTGTTGGGGAGCTGGTCCTGCACTGTCCTTTCTGCTAAGCAGGTCCTACCCTGGTTTGCATTTGGATGGGAGACTACATGCGAACACTGTCTGCTATAAGACATACCCTGTAGCCACCTACTGTAATGTAGTATAAAAATATGTTAAATAAATAAATAACAAATAACTGTGCGGAGGGGAAATGACTAGCAAGCCAGAATTCCCACTGGTATGTTTCCAGACTATGGGAAACATCTATATCGGGCAGCAGCAATATAGGAAAGATGCTGAAAGGCATCATCTCAGACTGTGCAGGAGAAGGCAATGGCAAACCCCTCCCGTACTCTGCCAAAGACAACCACAAGGCTCTGTGGGTGCCAGGAGTCGACACCGACTCCACGGTACACTTTACTTGAAGACATACCCTTAAGGGATGGGGCTGTAGCTCAGTGGTAAAGCATTTGCTTTGCATACAGAAGGGCCCCAGGTCCAATCCTCGGCATCTTGAGTTAAGGGCTGGGAAAGACTCTTGCTTGAAACCTTGGAGAGCTGCTTCCAGTCAGCATGGACAATACTGAGCTGACTGGACAGATGGTCTGATTTGGGGTAAGGCAGCTTTTTTGCTGAGCCCCACCCTGCCCAATCTAATTTCTTCAATCCCAAAAGACATTTTCTCCCCCCCCCCGCAAAAAAGTATTTTCTCTCCCTCGCCAAAAAAATGTTTAAGGAAGAATTGCTGTGTGTGTGTGTGTGTGTGTGTGAGAGAGAGAGAGAGAGAGAGAGAGAGAGAGAGAACACATCTGGTTCTGTCTCTTGATTCTTTTGCATAGGGCTGTGTTGGTGAATTTCAAAGTTCTAGTAAAAATCTAAAGTAGATCCTGCAAGTTTGAATCCTCCCCACCACCCTCCGTCCAGGATTTTTAAAATGAGTGCTTATTATTTTATTCATTATTTATACCACCCACTCAATGTGTGTCTAGGCAGTTTACAAAATTCTCGCTACTGGTATATGTGAGAGGAAGATATACACGTTTCCCCTTTTCCGCTGAACTTACTTACCAGGACATCTTGGGAAATGTATGCTGTTCCGTAGTTACAAGCTACATATGCATAGGGTGGGGGGCACGGCAGAGACATCTGGACACCCCTTTACACAGAAGATGGGAGGAGTGCACAGAGACCTTTTATTTGCTAATGGAGAATGTGCTGCTTCTCAGCAAATCTGTATATATGAGGCGAAAGCAGGTAGTGGGTACAGTTGAGGGTTATGTAATCTTCCTATCGGGTGCTTGGTGCAGATGCAAATAGAGGTCCTATTACCCCCTGCCTCCCTTCCACTTTGGCTTTGTTTAGAAGACTGGTCCATCAGTTGCACCTGGGTAATCCAAAGGGCCTTTGATGAAGAAGTTGCTCTTTTTTTGAATGAGGTCGTGATTGTCCCTCCAGGCAGATGACATTGTATTGTCTCTTGTCCCCTTCTGAGAGGCGTTAATAGGGAATGTTATGGTTCCTAATGAGCAAGGGGGGAGGGGTGTGCCCTTCTCAGGACTAAGAGGGGCCCCTTTATCATGTAGTGTTTGGAGCAAAGGCTTCAGCCTATTTACAACTGAGGAAGTTGCAAATTGTCTCTTTATCTTTAGAGGCATTTTTCTTAGTGTCCACTTTTGCATGCCTGTTTCTCCATCTGGTAGGAAAACATACCTACCACTACCATTGCAAATACTTATATACCACTTTTCAACAAAAGTTCTCAAAGCAGTTTACCCATTTTCTTCTTCCTCTTTAAGAGAAATAAAACCTGTGATATAGTGGTGAGCAACAAACCTAATGAATCTGTGGTGCTAAATATTTGAAATATTCACAGGAAAATATAATGTCCGCTTTTCACTTAACCTCTCTGAAGAAGATGGGGAGTGCAGGGCCCCCCCCTCCGCTTCAATCTTGTTGCACCCCTGAGGCCAAAGCTAGAATGCATAACTGATACGGTTAGGAATAGGGTTGCCATATTCTGGCTTTCCAGATCCGGGTGCCTAATTTGCATATTTTGTGAACTGGCTTGAAAATAATTTTTGAGCAGAATCATGACTGCACATTTTGCTCCATAACTCTGCTTCTATGAGGGTTAGAGCTTAGCTTTAAAATAAATAAATAAATGAAAGCTGAAATCTGGGTGGATCTGGGTGGGCTAAGCACTCTGGGTGAAACCTGGAATTTCGGGAGGGCATGGCAGCTCTAGTTAGGAAGCATGTCTTAACTGGAGCCAGGCCTCGACCCTAGAACTGAGGCATGAGGTCTGGAGCATCGGAAGTCATTTTGATCATGGGTTCTGCAAATGGGGAAGAACCATGTATTCCCCTTGCCACTAAATAACCACTGACATCTCTCTCCTATCTGGGATCAGGGCCCAGGCTGTTGGCCACACTGGGAAAAGCAGTTTCTGGTACACTTGGACCTTGTTGTCTTGGTTGATTTCTCACCTTTTGGCGGTGACACATCTTGGGCTACAGCGTTTATGCCACCTCTCGTGTGGAATCCTTTAGCCCTATTCCGACATGATGTTGTTGTACAAGCATCCCCTGTCTGGGCACAAAGACCTCCATATTTTCTCTCCAGCCATCCCCTTTTTCTCTGTTGCTTTTGCAACAAATCCTCTCTGTTTTTGCTGGCCTCTCCTGCCTAGGGCTGATTCCTGATTGCCAGTGCTGGCAGCAAGAAGAGAAGAGCTCAGGTGAATTCCTGCACGTCCTCCTCTGGCCCCTTTTATCTTCCTTATCAGTCTGTCTACCTCCCCTCTCTCCTTCTGGGGCGGCTGGCGAGAGAGCTTTTGCTTAGAGCAATGAGCCTGTCCTTCTGCAGGAGTCTGGGTGTGTCCTGAGGTGCTTGAATCAATAAATGAAAAATACTGGGAAGTGTTGGGAAATTTCTGGCGGCTGGCTGCCCATTGCTACTTCACACTTGGAGGGCCCCTTTAATCTGGACATCCTTTTATTGTGTCTGCTTTGATGAGACTGATCATGAATCTTCCCAATTTACAGGTGAAGAATTGAGGCAGATTATCTTGACCAAAGTCCTGCAGTAAGATGTGGTAGCCTTAAATAGAAATATTAAATAGATTTATAGCCTTCTCTTTGCTGCATTTTAATTTATATATTCAAAACAGGTGTATATGTGTATTATGGTCTTGTGGTAGCTGGTTTGTCCCCTTTGCTAAGCAGGGTCTGCTCTGGTTTGCATTTGAATGGGAGACTACATGTGTGAGCACTGAAAGATATTCCTCTTAGAGGAATATCTAATAGCCATTCTGGGAAGAGCACCGGTATGCTTGTATGCAGAAGGTTCCAAGTTCCCTCCCTGGCATTTCCAAGATTGGGCTGAGACACTCTCTCCTGCCTGCAAGCTTGGAGAAGCCTCTGCCAGTCTGTGTAGGCAATTCTGAGCTAGATGGACAAAGGAACATAGGAAGCTGCCATATACTGAGTCAGACCACTGGTCTATCTAGCTCAGTATTGTCTTCACAGGCTGGCAGCGGCTTCCAATGGTCTGACTTGGTATGAGGCAGCTTCCTATGTTAATTTCTATTTATGTATATATTAATTAGTCCTTTACAGGACTGGCAATCATAGAACACATACATGAAGTAGAAGAGGAAAGAGCAAGCCCATAGCCAGTCTAAAAGTCCTATTAGTCCTAAGTGCAAGCAACGTTCATTTACTTATGAATTATTTGTTTGTGAAAAATTGTTTTGAAGATGGGCAGGGAAAAATGCAGCCTTGAGTCTAGAAAAGAGAGGAACATAGGAGGTAGAGATGGGGTTGGGGGACAGCATTTTAAAACAGTGATCCAAGCACAACCCCAGCAGGAACACTTGATGACATCCAAACAATCTCTCAATAGTACTAGTTACTCTAAGGATGACTTAGTTTCAGTAGGTCTACTCTGTCCTGTAAGGAACTGGAGTGGGCCATGTTGCATTGAGAACAGAGTTGGGATCAGTGTTCAGGGATTCCCCCAGATGTTGTGGACTACAACTCCCAGCATCTCCAGCTGCAATGACTTTTGCTCAGGGATTATGGGAGTTGTAGTCCACAACACCTGGGGATCCCTGTTAGAGGGAACACTGTTTGGGAAGGCTTTAGGTTTGAGATCTGCTTCATTTTTTACTGGAACCCAGCAGCTGGGCCTATAGGTGCAGCGCGTCTCTGGTCAGAGCCAATACTTGCTGCACCTCAGTCATGAGCCACATGCTAGAATGACCAGCTAGCATGTAGAAATGCAGATTTACATCTGAGCGACTACAGATTAGAAATTCTGAAATTCTAATGCAAAACTCCCCAAACTGGCCAGCAGAGCTAAACAAAAGAACTAGCCAAAGGCAACCAATTCATCTTTGTATTTTGCAGGGGCGGGACACTGAGAGGAGTAATTAGCATAAGGCCAGCCTAGGCAGGGTTCTTTGTTTCGTTTTTTACTTGCAATTTTAAGGAACAGCAGGCTGTGTTAACACGCTTAACTGAAAAGTCCCATTTTACTGCTGGGGCTCAGAGATTGCCCATTAATCAGTGTAGGTAAGATTACAGCCTTTTTGTTGTTGTTTAATAGCAGTTGGGCGCAGGAAATCCTTGCAAACCTAACCCAAAGTTCTGTCAGTAGATTCTGAGACTTCTTCCCTGCTCTGGTTTAGAAGTTGTGATGGAATGGCTGCTGTTCTTGAAAGTCTTGTTGTAGATTTATTATTTATTTAACATATTTTTTTACCGCCCAAAATGTGCGTCTCTGGGTGGTTTACAATTAAAACAATTTAAAACATTAAACCAATTAAACAATTAAAGTCATTTAAAACATTAAAATCATTTAAAACCAGCATTAAAGATTAAAACCATAGCTCTTATTAAAAGCCTGGCTGAATAAGTGTGTCTTCAGTGCCTTTTAAAAAGTTGCCAGAGATGGGGAGGCTCTGATTTCAGCAGGGAGCACATTCCAAAGCTCAGGGGCAGCAACGGAGAAGGCCCATGGAGAAGGCCCATTCCCGAGTAGCTGCCAAATGAGTTGCTGGCAGCTGCAGGCGAACCTCTCCAGATGACCTTAGCAGGCGGTGGGGCTCATGGCGAAGAAGACATTCTCTGAAATACCCAGGGCCTAAGCTGTTTAGGGCTTTATAGGTAATAACCAGCACCTTGTATTTTGTCCAGAAATGTATCGGCAGTTAGTTCTTTCAACACAGGAAAAATATGGTCTGGTCTCTTCTAGATGACCCAGAGACCAACTTGGCTGCTGCATTCTGGACCAACTGCAGTTTCCGGACTATGTATTATTATTATTATTATTATTATTATGTTTACATTTATATCCTGCTCTTCCTCCAAGGAGCCCAGAGCGGTGCACTACATACTTGACTTTCTCTTTCACAACAACCCTGTGAAGTAGGTTAGGCTGAGAGAGAAGTGACTGGCCCAGAGTCACCCAGCTAATTTCATGGCTGAATGGGGATTTGAACTCGGGTCTCCCCGGTCCTAGTCCAGCACTCTAACCACTATACCACGCTGGCTCTCCACTTAGAGTGCATTGCAGTAATCCAGCCTAGAGGTCACCAGCATATGTACCACTGTTTTGAAGTATGTACCACTGTTTTGTAAATGCGATTCCATAGTTCCCTTTGGTTGTAGAAGAACAAGACCTCCCATCCAGGACCGAACAGAAAAAAATAGATTTTGTGTATCTGCAAGGCTGGAATCCATAATTTACTGCTTCTATTGTAGTGCAGTGTCATTAGGTGTAAAGTGCAGGAGTTATATTGTCCCAATTTCACCTAGTCCTTGTTTTTACCTCTCTGCTAAAGAATGCTAGAGATTACTCTGCTATTCATGACTATTTAGGATGATATTATTTTTTATAATCAAAGGAGGGCAGGACCAACCATTTAGAGCATTTTGGGCAGGACTTCACAGAGGAGGACTAACTTACTATTTGTAAGTTGAAAGAGTTTTTCTCTTGGCCTAAGGCAAAAGGTAAGAAGGAATGTTTACAAAGAGGGAAATATCTCAGGAAAACAAGCAACTCAGGCCCTACTTTTGCAGTGACAGGAGGGTTTCCCCGCCACCTGTAAAGTGGCTCCAAAATGTACTTTTGTGTAAAGGCTCCAAATTTTGTGTCCAGTCCAAATGCATGACACTTTGGTACATACCTGTATAGTGTGTTTAGCTACCTCAGATGGAAAAACATTTGTACTAGAAGGGTGAGAAGATGCGTGTAGGCAGGTGACATGACATGGCTCAGTGGCCTCACTCTGCACGTGGCATCTTGGATTAAAAGGAGACCACAGAGAGCCCGTTAGGCACAGCATTAGGAGTAAAGACTTTATGGGGCTGCCTTGGCCACCTACAGTAGAGTTGCCACGCCCCCTGAAATTCCGATTTTCACCAGGAGTTTAAGCATCTCACCCAGCTTCCTTAGCTTACCCAGATTCATTCAGATTTCATAGAAAAAAGAAAAAGCTAAGCTCTAGCCCTTGTAGAAGCAGAGTTATGGAGCAAAATGTGCTGTCACTATTCTGCTCAGAAAGTATTTTCCAGCCAATTTACATAATATGTACAAGAATTAGGCACCCAGTTTTGGAAAGCCAGAATATGGCTAACCTACAGGAAACACCCTACACCCTAACCTACAGGAAAATGTGTTAGTGTCCAAAAGCAGTTTGCCTGTGTGATTTATTAAATGAGAGTTTATCCTTAATAAGAGAACATGTGCTTGGCCAACAGTTATGTTTCTCGGTGGTGGCACCAGAAAAATAATTGAGGGGTAGGGTACAGATGGGGCTAAGTGCATGTATGGATGGGCGAGCTGTGGCTTTCCTTCCCCCCACCCCCCACAGCCACCCTTGATGCTACGGGTTATAGTGGATAATGAGAAACAATGGCCATAATTACTGGGAAGGGTGGGGGAGGTTTCTTGTTCATACCAAATGGAAATTCAGTACTGGCCAAACTAAAAACACATTAACTCTGCGTTCTGGGCTGAGAAGTGGGTATGTTCTGAAACAGAACATGTTTTTTTGAAGGGAGGCCTGCACTCCTAAAATACCAGCATTTGACAAAAATAGGGAGGCTATTGTAGCCTTTAAAAGTGAGCTTTATGGATAGTCCCTTGGCAATGCAACTGTGGCCAACTAAATGGTTAAACACTATTTGCCTTGGTTAGAAAGCCTAGTTAAAGGGCAATCAGTGGAAGGAAGGAAGAACCACACCTCCAGTCACGTTCTCTTCGACCTCATTCAAATGGCCTTTATACTATTGTTCCTTGTTGTGTTGGCTGAATGACCTCCTTCTCCAAGTCCTTGAGGAGGGGATCCTACACCTTATGGGTAGCACGAGGCTCTTCATAAGAGATAGTTTGGGGTGGCTTTTCTAGCTTAGGTCATGTTTTTATCAGCCTTGCTCATCTCCTTTATTTACTTTAGGCACTAGATTAAAAAAGGAGAAGTTAGGGTTGCAATGAGCTGGCTTATTTCTGCAGATACTGCACCAGCTCTACCCATCAGCTGAAGAGTCTGCTTTCTCCCAAGTAGTAGTTTGGTGTTAACCCAGTTGAAGTATTGCTGGAAGATGCAGCTCTGGTTGCCAGAATCCCATAGAGCATGCAGGTCTAGATGGGCCGAGACTGTACAGGCTCCTCCTGGCAGAGTTTGTTGGCACCATGGAGGATCAAGGATAAAATTGAGGGCTGGCATTTGAATTGCCAGCGTTGCAGCCCTGTTCACAGTTATATGGGAGGAAGCCCCACTGAATGTGTGGGTCTTATTTTGTAGTTAACATGCACAGGTGCAGGCTATAAGTCAGCAGTCATAAGAACAGCCCTGCCGGATCAGGCCCAAGAAGGCCCATCTAGTCCAGCATCCTGTTTCACACAGTGGCCCACCAGATGCCTCTGGGAAGCCCACAGGCAGGAGCTGAGGACATAGCATGCCCTCTCTCCAGCGGTTACTCCCCTGCAACTGGTATTCAGAGGTATTTGCACTCTCAGACCCAAGTGAGGTCCACCTTTTACTATAACTTGAGTCCTGCTTACCTTTTTTCTGTCCTCTTTTCTCATTCACTACGTCTTATGCCTTTTAAAAAAGAGTTGATATGTAGAAGAGGGCTGGTGCAGCCATTCATGACATGCAGCGAAACACAATCCCCTGCTGCTTTTCGATCAGAGGGCTGCTAAAGCAAGAGCTTCAGGGCTTGGTTCAGGAACTTAGCAATCTTTCTGTCTGGTTTCCTTCTCGCTCTCTTATTCTTCTGTTGTGGGCGGGGCGGGGGGGGGGGAATAAACAATTCTAAGGAGCAAAAATGTTGGGATATAATGTTGGTGGAACAGCCTGCCTTAGGTTGGGACCTGATCCACAAATGAGAGCTGCCAGCTGACGGCCAAAGGTTTGTGTACGTGCACAAGGGAGTAAGGGCCAGACCACAAATGCTGCTCTCAGATCTGGGTCTGCTCTGCGCCAATCAAACAAACCAGTTGGAGTATAGGGATTTAATATTATTATTATTATTGTTAAATTTGTATACCACTTTTCATTAAAACAATCCCAAGGCAGTTCACAAAAAAATTAAAAACAAGACTATACAAATGACACAATTAAAATATTAAGCTAAAATATAAAACAAATCTGACTAAAAATTTAAAATACAAGCATAAGAACTGTACAAAATACAAAGAAGCAGCAGTAGAGACAATCCTATAAAAGCCTGGGTAAAAAGCCAAGATTTAACACACTTTCTAAAAACGGTGATGGAGACCGAGGAGCAAATAGCCACCGGGAGAACACTCCACAGTCCAGAGGGATGTAATCTGCAGCGTAAATAGGCTGCCTGGGGGCAGCACCACTCGAGGGCATTATTTATTAACAAAATACAATTCCCAAGGCAGCATACAAGCCAATACAAGAACTACAAACATAAGAAAAACATAACAAACATGGGTGAAAATACTGAGCAAAACACAACTATCAGGACCACCGCTATAAAACCGTTGGTGTGATAAAACCCAACTTTTCACAGTTGGCTTGAAATTAGCAAACAGTCCCTGGAAAGACTGATGTGTCTTCCCAGGGAGTAAGTTCTATAACTCTGGCATCACAACCACAAAGGTCCTGTCTCCAATACCCATCAACTGAATAAAAGTTAAGTGGTGATAGACCAGAGAGTAGGACCTGTGAACCCAAATTTAATGTTTGGGGCTGGTTCATGTGGAAGCAGGCAGTCCTTAAGGTAACATATTCCTAGGCCATATAGGGATTTAAATATCATAAGCAGCGCTTTGAATGGAGTCCGGAAGACATGAATTGGCAAGGACCTAATGGCACAGTGGGGAAATGACCTGACTAGCAAGCCAGAGGTTGCCACTTCGACGAATCCCCGCTGATATGTTTCCCAGACTAGAGGAAACACCTATATCGGGCAGCAGCAATATAGGAAGATGCTGAAAGGCATCATCTCATACTGCGCGGGAGGAGGCAATGGGAAAGCCCTCCTGTATTCTACCAAAGGCAACCACAGGGCTCTGGTCGCTAGGAGTCGACACTGACTCGATGGCACAGTTTTACCTTTACCACAGGCACAAAGAGAGGTGCAACAAGCACAGACTGCCTCATGACCACCAGCATTCTGAGGGTTGTGTTTTGATAGCCCATCAGAAGTTTCTGAACAGGCATAGAATTTAAGAGGTGGCAGGGACCTTGGATGTCTTAATCTAGTCCAACACCCTGCTCAGTGCAGGAAACGGCTCCAGCATCTCTGACTACAGCCACGTGGCTTGCATGGGGTGGGGGACAGGATGGACAAGCATCGTCAGGCCATTGCAGCCCCCACCAGCCCTTCCAGGAGCTGCTGGAGGCTTGCCCCATTTCTCCTCGCATCTTTGGGTCCCCCCCGCGGCCAGGCTTGCCACAGCCAGGTGTGCTCTGCACTGCCTTGTTGCATGTTGGACATGAGGGAGGAGAGCTGATCTTGTGGTAGCAAGCATGACTTGTCCCCTTTGCTAAGCAAGGTCTGCCCTCATTTGCACTTCAGTGGGAGGCTACATGTGAGCACTGGATGAGATTCTCCTGCTCTGGGAAGAGCACCTGTCTGCTTGCGTGCAGAAGGCTCCAAGTTCCCTCCCTGGCAGCATCTCCAGATAGGACAAGATTTTTTTTTTTAAAAAAAAAATAGGACACAATTTTTTTATTGAACCAACAAACTACCAAAGCATACAGTACGTTGCCAGATAGACTCTTGCCTGCAACCTTGGTTCCTCATAGAGGAGGGCAGCCCAAAGTATTGGCTAAGGTGAAGCATCAAATTCTGCCATGTACCACACCCCTAGTGTGTAGGTCCATCCCCTTGCAAGCTCCAAAACTGGAAGGGGGGATGGCAGGAAGGAGGGAAGGTTTCCAGCAGCCCCCCCCCTTCTGCCCGCAAGCTCCTTGTAAGCTTTGCAAGGAGCACACCCATACACTGCAGGCCTACAAGTCTAACAGTCCCATTCAGACGCGCCCCCCCACCACCACCATGCAGCTGACATTCTCAGGGTTAATGCCCCAGAGGTCTGGCACTCCCTTTTTTTGTGGTCTGGATTAGAAGAATGATGCCAGATGCTGCCTGGTTCCATGCTAGCTGTCTTCTCTTGCAGTCACAAGCTGTCAAGGAAGGTAAGCAACTTGCAGATAATTCTGTTTATATATGCAAGAGGGTTCAGGGTGAGGGCACAGGAAGTGGCCAAGGAAAGAGGGGGTCACAATTCTGCATACAAATATATTGCGCTGCAGGAGGCCCAAGGTTGGATATAGAACCAAGGGGCTTCCTCGGTGAGCGCACACAAAATTAACCTCTCAGTGAATTCACTGCTGTTATCCAGAGGATTAGCCCAGGACGGAGATGGCAGGTCTCTTCAAGAGGATTTGGGTTTCTAATCCCCATTTATCTGGGCAAGGCCAGGTGTGAGCTGCTCTGACTTCCGGTCCTTCAAAGTCATAGCAGATGTCCTCATTTCTTACTGGGGGTTTTCCTTTCTCCACGCCTCCAGGTACTGTAATCCCCCCTTTTGACCCCTTGCCCTTCTCGCACTCTTCATTAGGTAGGAGATGCTGAAATTTCCATGCAAAGAGTTGTCAGACCTGGAAGATCCAGAGGGCTGTTCCTGGCTATACAGCTAATCTGCCCTGAAAATTTTGGTCAACTTATTTGTGGCTTCCTAGGTTTTCCCAAGGAGGCAAAAACCAAACATGGTGACCATCCAATAAGAATACTGAGCATGTGTATAGTACTTTTGAGTCTTCACATGTATTATCTTACTGCAGTCCTTACAATAAGCCTGTAGGGTAAAGTGTACCGTCGAGTTGGTGTCGACTCCTGGCGACTGCAGAGTCTTTGGTAGAATACAGGAGGGGTTGACCATTGCCATCTCCTGCGCAGTACGAGATGATGCCTTTCTGCATCTTCCTATATCGCCGCTGCTGGGCTAACATCATTATGCTCATGTTGTGGGGGTGGGAGGCTGAAAGGGGATGGCTTGCCCAGCCCAGCCCAGCCCAGCCCAACCCAGCCTGCCAGGTGAGTTCATGGTAGTGGCAGGATTCCAACCAGTCCTGATTTGTAGCTCTTTCTCTGAGCCACTCTACCAGCCGGGTCCCTCATCCCAAGCCCTTCCACCTGGTCACTGGATGCAATCAGGTCTCCAACATTTACTTGCAAGTAAGCCCTCGAGTGGGACTTCTGAGTAAATATGCTTCAGCTTGTGCTCTCTGTTTGCTGTGCTTCTTTCTGCAAGGTCAGCCCTACGTCTCCTTCCGTACTGACTCACACGATAGTGGGTCCTTTTCCACCACCAGCCTGCAGGTAACCCAAGAAGGCATCTTAATGGTCAGAACCACCTTACTCTACCTGACCTTTTCTCCATGCTTGGTAGTGGATCTCTTATGGGATTCCAAGGACTGCATCTGTAGTCTTTAAAGCAGGCAGCCTGTCCCTGTATGCTTGTAAAAGTGTCTGCTCAAAGAAACACAGAATAACCCAGTGATGAACCTGAGTATGATGCAGACCTGCTATTACAAGATAAGTAGAAATGCAAATGTGATCAAATGATAAGAAGGGCTTCTCTGCCTTCTTAAAATGCTCTGCTTTCTTAGTTGTGTGCTGATGTGTAAATCTGCAGGTAAAACTCTGTTCTAAAGTAGGTTTAGACAACATTAAAAAGGCTTTTGAGCCGCTTGTGCATGTGCGTGTATAGGAGAGCAGAGAGACTTGTGCTTTTTCCTGTGCTGGGAGGGCCCTTTAAGAGAGGGGCAGTGTTCTCTCTAATTTCTTCCACCTGTGTGCAGAACAAGTTTTGTTCTGGGCGGCAGTATCAAAACAGTGCACGTGCATTCAAAGTGGGGTCTTCCTGATTCAACCTGAGTGGGATCTAAAATTAACTGAGTGGACCTTAAAAAAGGTGTGAGCGCGTGCATGCCTTAGAGGGAATACGGGAGAGGAGGGAGCCCACGCTTAAGAGTTCTATGGGCAAAGTGCTGGGCAGGGTTTCCCAGCAGTCTGTGCACATCTTCTGAAATGGTGCAGGGACTCAAGAGGGCTCAGTTTCCCTGACAGGAGTCCCCTTCCCCCACAACCTCACTGCTGGGCAAAGCGCAGTACTAACTGCATGGTGTGAGAGTGGTCCTCTTTGCATCCTGCCAGGCGGCCTGTGCAGAGTATTCAGCTTTGGCCAAAACTTCACACAGGTCCCACAGACAATTAACTAGAGGGCTGCACTTAGGGTTGATGGGTGTGTGGGTGGGTGGGTGTCCCCAGGCCTTACAATGAAGAGCACTGAAATGGCCTGTCCTGCTCCTCTGCCACTAAGGAGGACTGATTTGCAGAAATCAGCAGGTGAGGTGAAACTTTAATGGCAAGTTGCTAAATGTGACTCGCTGTAAACTGCAGTAGATAAGACTCGAGGCAGAGCCTACAGGAGGTGATAGCCCTGCCAATGAAGCTGCAGAGCAACCCAAAAGCTGCATCTTGGGTCTCTTGCAGCAACTGCAGAGGCGCAGTGGGAAAGGGGGAGCAAGAGGTCTTGCTTGGGGTTGCATGGCATGGAGTCATTCTGGAAGGGGAATGAATCCCATTCCAAAAAGAACAGAAGTGCCAGGAAAGTGCAGTGCAGACAGTTGGTTCTTACATTTGGGTCCCCCACATGTTGGACTGCAACTCCTGTCACACCCAGCAGCCTCTATGGGTATGGCCAGAGGATTCTGTCTGCTTCAAAAGTTTGTACATTTCTCTCTGACTGAAAATGCAACAAACATAAGGTAAGTAAAGGTAAAGTGTGCCGTCAAGTCAATTTCGACTCCTGGCGCCCACAGAGTCCTGTGGTTTTCTTTGGCAGAATGCAGGAGGGGTTTGCCATTGCCTCCTCCGGCGCGCAGTAAGTCTCTTTCAACATCTTCCTATATTGCTGCTGCTGCCTGCTATAGTACCTGCGGCAGCGGGATTCGAACCGGCAACCTTCTGTTTGCTAGTCAAGCATTTGCACTTAAGGTGACAAACAGAAGGCATATTCGTGTTATTTCTAGCAGGTCCAAAGTGCTCCACAGCTTGCATCGGCCACCCAGCCTTGTAACAGCCAGGATGCTCTGCCTCTCACTGGGGGCGGCAGTGAGGCTTCCTGAAGGCGTCCACGTGCGGCCCGTTAGTAGGGTCAGGTTTTGGCTGAAGAGGCTTCAAACGCCGCCGCTAGAGGCAATTTGTAGAGGCGAGGGGAGAGCCCGGGAGGCCCGCGTTTGCTCCCAGCTACGCGCACTTAACCGTTCAGAGAGCGAGCTCAAAACGACGAGTCGTCCGCCCCCGGGCCCCGGGAAGCGCAGGTCAGGTGCAGAAAGCGGAGCGTGCCCTGCTGCTGCCTCTGCGGAGGCTTCCCTTCGGAAGGGGCGCCGGGCCGAGGGTTCTCCTCCAGCCCCCGGAGGAATCCAGCGCGCCACACAGAAGAGGGTCGGCGGTAAGCAGAGCTGTGCGCGCTTACACGGGAGCAGCACGTCCCACTGCATTCGATGGGGCCGAATCCGCGTAAACCCAGCCAAGCCTCCTCCACGATTTTGTCCGCCCGGCCCGGCCCCTTCTCCCCCTGGCGGAGGGGGTCCTCGCCTCCCCTGGGAGTGTCCCTGGCGGCGCGTCATCCCGACCCCTCCCTGCTTAAATCACTGCAGCCGCCTCTCCCTCCCGCCCAGCCTCTCGCCTACCCGCACACGGAGAAGGACGAGGAAAGGTTCGCCAGGGGCTGACGGCGCCGCTTGGGTTGCCCCGTCCTGGAGGAGATGCTCGGCAGGCGGCGAATCTTCTCGGTGGAGCCGATCTGGAACCGGGGTAAGTTGTCCCTGGCGCACCATCTCCCCAGTTCTTGCCGCGCGAGGGCTCCGCGGTCGCGCTCCTGCCGTGCGTAAAGCGCAGTGTTGCTCCTGCTGCGCACGCGATCCTCTTCTCGCCCTTGTGCTGCGTTTTCCCGCCGGACGTGCCTCTTTAAGCCTCCCCCAAAATACGCTCTGCTGGGGAGCTTTCACTGCGGGGCGATTAAGGGTAGAAAGAGAGAGAGAAACAGAAACGGGGCAAAGCTTTCTTTGTGGAGAGAGATTCTGCTCACCTTTGCTTAATTTCGTCTAATATATATATATTTTAAAGGCTTTCTTCTAAAACTGAGTGTCTTATGGCATCTTAATAAATGTGTTGGTCTTTAAGGTACTACAGGACTCCTAGTTGTTTTCCCGAAAGGAAGAGACCAAGTTAAAAACTCTTATTTCATTCTGGAAAAGTGAAATTGATTTGTATGGGGCCAGGCCACTCTAAAAAAGAAGGATGGTTCTGAATGGCAATTGGATTGCATGTAAGGCAGTGTAATTCTTTTAGGATATCCCACTCTTTGCACACTGACTTACTCGGAAGTTGGGCTCAGAGGTAAAAGTCATGAGATCTGACTCTTGAGTAAACATGCAAACAAGCGTGTGTGTGTTAAATATGTGAGGTTTTTTTAAAATAAAAAAACCTTGTTAAATACTACTTATGCAAACATTGTGATAAATAGAAAAGCAACAAATACAGTTAGAAAAATAAAAATATGTGTTCATTTTAACCAAGTTGCATCTGCACTGCAGGCCACCAAAATACAAAGTGTTTTAGTATTCTGAGAAGGTCCCTTTAAACTGGGCTCTGTTGCTTTTTATACCATTCACACAATACAGATGCAAAGGTACATTTATTGTCATGGGTAAAAATGCCTTAGCTTTCCATTCGGTGCAAACAAGGGGAAGTCATCTCTCCCCCTCCCCCACTTTTTGTTTTTAGCAGTACCCCAGTTCTCATTATTTTGAAACAAACTGGCTCTGCTAAATATATGTATATTCATTTATATCCTGCCTTTCTTCCATCACAAAACTCTGCAGTAGCGTATGTGGGGTTCCCAGACAGGTTTTGATTGATGAACCCAGATATGCTTATCTTCATAGGAAACATAGGAAATTGCCATATACTGAGTCAGACCATTGGTCTATCTAGCTCAGTATTGTCTTCACAGACTGGCAGTGGCTTCTCCAAGGTGGCAGGCAGGAGTCTCTCTCAGCCCTGTCTTGGAGATGCCAGGGAGGGAACTTGGAACTTAGATGCTCTTCCCAAAGCAGCTCCATACCCTGAGGGGAATATCTTGCAGTGCTCACACATCAAGTCTCCCATTCAGATGCAACCAGGGAAGACTCTGCTTAGCTATGGGGACAAGCCATGCTTGCTACCACAAGACCAGCTCTCCTCTTCAAGTAAGGCAACTGTACAGCATACCCTGGGACCATGTATCTCTGGTTTTTTGTGGAGAAAAAGTTACAAAAGAGACAACTCCTCAAGGGCAGCTGGAGTGTGTGTGTGCGCGCACACACACACACACGTCCTTAGAGACTGATTTATTGGGCTGAAGCTTTTGTAGACTTTGAGCTCTTCATCAGACACAAGACATGTAGCAAATGATGTAAAAGATAAGCTTGGGACAATATTTGGGGGAAGAGTATCTGTCTTCAGTTCCAGCTCATGCAGTGGGCTGTTATGGGGTAGCTTATTAACTTGTGTGGTGTAGGGGGCAGAGTACCAAGACCTGGGTTCAAATTTCTGTTCAGTTGTAAAGCTGGGGGTGGCTGTCCTAAGGTCACCATCTCTCAGCCTATCCTACTTCACAGGCCAAACTGGATAACCCTCATATTATTATTTTTTTACATTTATATCCCACTCTTCCTCCAAAGAGCCCAGAGCGGTATACTACATACTTAGGTTTCTCCTCACAACAACCCTGTGAAGTAGGTTAGGCTGAGAGAGAAGTGACTGGCCCAGAGACATCCAGCTAGTATCGCGGCTGAATGGGGATTTGAACTCGGGTCTCCCTGGTCCTAGTCCAGCACTCTGGCTTACCACTACAGCACGCTGGCTTTCAGATAAAGTGTGCTGTCAAGTCAATTTTGACTCCTGGCGCCCACAGAGCCCTGTGGTTTTTCTTTGGTAGAATGGGTTTACCATTGCCGCCTCCTGCGCAGTGTGAGATTATGCCTTTCAGCATCTTCCTATATCGCTACTGCCAGATATAGTACCAGCTGGGATTCGAACCAGCAACCTTCTGCTTGTTAGTCAATCATTTCCCCGCTGCGCCACTTAAGAGTGCAATCCACAGCATTCCTCCCCCCTGATCCTTGATGGTGTCTGCCATGTGTTTCTTTTTAGATTGTGAGCCCTTTGGGTACAGGGAACCTTCTTCTTCTTCTTATTTTTCTATTTAAACTACTTTGAGAACTTTTTTTTTTTTTGGTTGAAAAGTGGTTATATGAGTAGTAGTAGTGGAATCTTGAAGTCCACCATGTGGATACAGATGCAAAATAATGGCTGGAACCAGTTACAAAATGGGGTAGCTGAGTGACACAGCTTTTACTTTTGCATAAAGAGGGTTTGAGGTTCTATTCCTGGCAGCATCTCCAGGTAGGGTTGGGAAAGACTCCTGCCCTGGAACCTTGGAGAGCTGCTACCAGTCAGTGTAGACAGTACAGAGCTAGATGGACAGACTCCTGGCTCTTGTGACTGGGATTGATGGGAGTTGTAGTCCAACAGCATCTGGGGACTCAAGGTTAAGAATCTCTGCTTTACAGAGCTGCTGTAAAGATTTCATCAAAATAAAGCACGTGAAATGCTTTTTTATTCAAAGTGTATGCAAATGTTGTGCATTGTTTTCAACTCTGTGTGGTCATTCCCTCTTCATACTTGGTGGAGAGGGAACCAGTTTATATCCTCACCTCTGCATGTTAACACAAGAAAAGGGTCTCTCTATGATAGGGGTTCTGGATCATCTGGATGACTCTACACACAACCATATGCACATGAAGGCTCTTTTTACACGTTCCAGGAAGGATAATGTCTCCCTTTGTGCATTCAATGTACTCATGGAGTGAATTGCTGAATAGGGCTTTTCAATGCCAGTTCTAGTCTGAGAAATGGAAATTTAAAGAACTGGAAAAGATGCAGAAGAGGGCAACCAGAATGATGGGGGGAGAGGCTAGAACACCTTCAATATGAGGCAAGGCTACACCACCTGGGGCGTTTTAGCCTAGAAAAAAGGCAACTAAGGGGAGACGGGACAGAGGTCTATAAAAGTATGTATGGTGTGGAGAGAGAAATTTCCCTCCTTCATAACTCTAGAACCAGGGGTCCATCCCATGAAACTGATTGCCAGGAAATCTAGAACCGACAAAAGGAAGCACTTGCTCACACAACACATAATTAACCTATGGAATCCTCTGTCACAAGATGTGGTGACAGGCAGCTACCAGCCTGGACAGCTTTAAGAGGGGCTAGACAAATTCATGGAGGGCAGGTCTATCAGTGGCTACTAGTTTGGTAGCTATAGGTCACCTCCAGCCTAAGAGGCAAGATGTCTCTAAATACCAGTTGCAAGGGAGCAACAGCAGGAGAGAGGGCATGCCTGTGGGCAACAGCAGGAGAGGGCATTCCTCCCCAGGCATGCCTCTTACCTGTGGGCTCCCCAGGGGGATCTGGTGGGCCTCTGTGTGAAACAGGATGCTGGACTAGATGGGTCTTGGGCCTCATCCAGCAGAGCTGCTGTTATGTTCTAATGCAAATGCTCTAAGAGAAAGCTATCTGGGGCTCATGCTTCTACTGCTACAATGGATATTTATCTACCATTCTTCAACCAAAGTTCTCAAAGCGGATTACATAGAAAAACTGGCCTCCTGCCCCGTCCCCAAAGGGCTCCCATTCTAAAAAGAAACATAAGGCAGATACCAGCAACAGCCACTGGAGGGATGCTGGGCTGGGGTTGGATAGGACCAGTTGCTCTCCCCCTGCTAAATAGAAGAGAATCACCACTTTAAAAGGTGTCTCTTTGCTCAGTTAGTGGGGGTGAATGATCCACAGGTCGCATGGATGTCTTGGGTGTGCAACAGATGTGTCTTGTGTTCTTTATTACATTTATAACCACCGTTATAAGGCAGCATACATGAGGTTCCCAGGTAGTCTCCCATCCAGTCACTGACCAGACTGAGAACTGGTCAGGAGAGGAGAGCTGGTCTTGTGGTAGCAAGCATGACTGGAAGATCTTCCCCTCAGGGGATGGAGCTGCTCTGGGAAGAGCAGAAGGTTCCAAGTTCCCTCCTGGCAGCATCTCCAAGATAGGGCTGAGAGAGACTCCTGCCTGCAACCTCGGAGAAGCTGCCGCCAGTCTGTGTAGACCAGGGATTCTCAACATTGGGTTCCCAGATGGTATTGGACTTCAACTCCCATAATCTCCAACCAAGGCTACTGGGGCTGGGGATTATGGGAGCTGGTCCAAAAACATCTGGGTACCCAACATTGAGAATCCCTGGTGTAGACAATACTAAGCTAGTTGGACCTATGGTCTGACTCGGTATAGGTCAGCTTCCTATGTTCCTATGTAACTGCTGAGCTTCGGAAAGGTGGCTGTATTGTGTTTGTCCTCAGACCGTGCTCTGGCACCTGAGAAACAAGCTTTCACTCACATTATATATCTATCTGTCTAATGTTTTCCTGCTAGCAAGCACACCTGCCTGCATGCCAAATGTGGGTCAGCTCCAGCCACCCTTCTGACAGGTTCGCTCTCCAGCCCATTTTGCTGAACTCGTTTCCAGAACCGGTTTGGCTTTGTGCTGCTGGTGACACGGCTCAACGCAGGGTGGGACAGGACTGTGTTTTCTTTGTTCAGATTCCCATAAATGGTCCTTCCATAAACAGAAAGGTGGGTTGAAAGGAGGAAGTTGTACTGGCGAGGTGGAGCTGCGTGGAGGACCTGGGCTTTGGCAGGACACTTCTTGTAAAATATAGTGTATATATAAAGTGCTGCATGGAACCATTGTCTTGATTTCATTGCCTTGGACTAGGCACACACTGCCAGCCTAGCCTACCTTACAAGGGTGGTTGTGTGACTAAAATGAGATAACCTCCATATGTGCTTCCCTGAGTTTCCTGGATGAAGGGTGAGATAACAGGCTGGTTCACATGGTCTTTAACAGGGTAGGACAAGCATCCTACCCAAGTTTGGGAGCTGTGCAGGTCTGTGCTTTAAAAAAAAAAAAGAGGAGGAGGGAGGAAGTGATCCTCTGGTCTGTTAGGCTCCATTGTGTAGGAGAGCTTTATCCTACTGAGCAGCTGTACCCAGCAAGAGGGGAAGAGAGTTGGTCTTGTGGTAGCAAGCATGACTTGTCCCCTTAGCTAAGCAGGGTCTGCCCTGGTTGCATATGAAAGGGTCTCCAGAAGTGTGAGCACTGTAAGCTGTTCCCTTCAGGGGATGGAGCCGCTCTGGGAAGAGCAGAAGGTTCAAAGTCCCCTCCCTGGCGGCATCTCCAAGATAAGAGCTGAGAGAGATTCCTGCCTGCAACCTTGGAGAAGCCACTGCCAGTCTGTGTAGACAATACTAAGCTAGATAGACCAATGGTCTGACTCAGTATATGGCAGCTTCCTATGTTCTTATGAGAGCCACACAGATGAACACATTCCCCCAACAAACCTTTTTTTTAAAAAAAGCAAACCATTACAAAACACAGAGTTTATTCTAAGCATTTCCCCCCAGCTGCACAAGAAACTGATGCAGCCTTCCATCCCCAATCGGTGAGGACCTCCACAACATTTACCTAATTAAAAAAGGAAACCCCAAAATTAAAATGTAACTTAGGGAAGGGAAAATGAACAGAGAACTTAAGAGAAAGAGGAACTAGGTTCCAAGTCCCCTCTCTGGCAGCATCTCCAAGATAGGGCCGAGAGAGATTCCTGCCTGCAACCTTGGAGAAGCCACTGCCAGTCTGTGTAGACAAAACTGAGTGAGATGGACCAAGGGTCTGACTCTGTATATGGCAGCTGCCTATGTTCCTATGAGGAGGAGGAGGGAAGGAAGGATAAGAAAATAAGAGAAAGAAGGAAAAAAGAAGGTGCCTTGCATAGAATTGATGGGATTCTCTTCCTTCGCAAACTATAGTTTAGGACTGAGACACTTCTCTCTCTCAAACCTTTCTGCAACATTGTTCCTTATTTAAAAAAACAAACAAACCCATATTCCCACTGCCAAAAATGTGTCCAGCTGCACATTATAGAATAAACCCTGACGAAACAGGAGCATGCACAGTTTCTGAACTTGGACAAGATTCTTGCCCTACCCTATCAAGGATCTTGTGAACCAGCCTCACCATTTGCATGTCTCCTAAGATGAGAATAGAGCAACAGAAAGTCGGTTACACAACCACCAGAGATTGTAAAGCAGTTCTTGGATTGGCCTGCCTCTAGCTGTAGGAGGAGGGTTGTGGGTTTTGAAGCTTGCCCTTGGAAGAAAAACACGATGTGTGCAGGCAAGGGTTGGAGAAATTGTCAGAGAGATGGGTTGGCTGAACTCTGACGTCCTAGATTTCATACTAGGAGGTTGGGAGGGGTGTTGTATGGGGACAATCAAAGAGGTAACCTTCCCTCCTCACAACTGAAGTGGTATAATTCATAAGAACATAGGAACCTGCCTTATAACGAGTCAGTTCATTGGTCCATCTAGCTCAGTATTGTCTATACCAGGGATCCTCAATGTTGGGCCCCCAGATGTTCTTGGACTTCAACTCCCATAATCCCCAGGCCCAGTGGCCTTTGGCTGGGGATTATGGGAGTTGAAGTCCAAGAACATCTGGGGGCCCAACGTTGAGGATCCCTGGTCTATACCAGGCCTGCTCAACTTCAGCCCTCCTGCAGATGGTGGCCTACAACTCCCATAATTCCTAGCTATTGGCTACTATGGCTGGGGATTGTGGGAGTTGTAGTCCAAAAAACAGCAGGGTGGGGGGAAGTCGAACAGGCCTGGTCTACATTGACTAGCGGCGGCTTCTCCAAGCTTACAAGCAGGAGTCTCTCCCAGCCCTAACTGGAGATGACAGAGAGGGGATTTGGAGCCTTCTGCATGCAAGCGTGTAAGTGCTCTTCCCAGAGGGGCCCCATCATCTAAAGGGATATCTTACAGTGCTCACATGCAGTCTTCCATTTGAATGCAAACCAGGGTGGACCCTGCTTAGCGAAGGGGGACAAGTCATGCTTGCTACCACCTAATGGCGCAGCAGGGAAATGACTTGACTAGCAAGCCAGAGGTTGCTGGTTTCGAATCCCTGCTGGTATGTTTCGCAGACTATGGGAAACACCTATATCGGGCAGCAGCATTATTATGGGTGGCCGCCCTCTTGAACTAACATAGGAAGCTGCCTTTTACCAAGTCAAACCATTGCACCATCTAGCTCAGCACTGTCTACGCTGGCAACAGTTCAGTGTGCAGTAGTGTAGTAGTAAAACTAGCTTTGCATGTAACCAGAAAAAGTTAAAATTTTGCAAAATTGTACATTTAGTCCCATGAAATTGCAAAAAGATCATCCAGCTGCTGAATAACCCATTCTCCTGTGGATGCAACCTTCTGCTCTTCCCAGAGCAGTTCCATCCTCTGAGGGGGATATCTTACAGTGCTCTACCAGCTGTCCATATGCAGGCAGAACAATATGGAAAGCATCTTACAGCTTTCTTATGCTGTACATTGTGTTTTGAAACTCTAAAGTAAAATTAAAAGAATTACTTAAGAAAACAATTTAAAGTTCCCAGAATTTGAAAATGCAATGCAGAGCAGGAGAAAACTGTCCAAGCTATTCCCTAGGTATGACACAGGATACTGTCCTCTGTGTGTAGATGAGGTCTAATTTAATTCTGCAAGAGTGGTTAGTACCCAAAGTTGGAAAGCAGGCACATGTACTACTCAATGGATAACATAGGGACATAGGAAGCTGCCTTCTACTGAGTCAGACCATTGGTCCCTCTCACTCAGTAATGTATACACAGACATTCTTCTCAAAGGTTGCAGGCAGGAATCTCTCTCAACCCTATCTTGGAGATGCTGCCAGGGTGGGAACTTGGAACATCCTGCTCTTCCCAGAGCGGCCCCATTATCCCCTAAGGGGAATATCTTACAATGCTCACACTTCTAGTCTCCTTTTCATATGCAACCAGGGTGGACCCTGCTTAGCTAAGAGGATAAGTCATGCTTGCTACCGCAAGACCAGCTCTCCTTGCCAGTTGGAGAGAGATGAGGTTTGGGTCCATGCCATCTGGAGAAGCTTCTCTTGCGGCTGCTAAGCCTTTGGTGATCAAACAGCCCATCTCTCATTTCCGTGGAGTACCTGCTTCATTCCCCTCCTCCACCACCACCTTTAAGCATTCCACTGACCCTGGAGAGAGCAGAGGCCCCCTTAGCAGAACAAGTGGGACGGGCGGCTCTGGATGGGGTTGTACTAGTTTCCTTCAATTACATTGTGCTATTACGTTCCAAATTGCAAGGTGATGGCAGATGCGTTCCTGCTTTTTGCCTTCTGTAAATAGCTATGCAGCCAACCCAGTTATCTCCCTGCAGGGCCTTCCTTGGGCAATGCATTCTTCCACACTTCAGTGGAACTGCACAGTCCAGCAGTGCTGATAAGAGGCTTAGATATAATTGTGTTCTCCGCATCCTAAAAAGAGAGGGTGAAATGATGGGTCATCCCTGTTGGACTGTGATGTGTACCTGTATTGGGGTGGTGTGGGGAATCGGGTATGTCAGAAGGCACCTTTTAAAGTGGTGATTCTCTTATATTTAGCAGGGAGAGAGCCAGGAGCATACATAACATAAATACAGCCCTGCTGGATCAGGCCCAAGGCCCATCTAGTCCAGCATCTTGTTTCACACAGTGGACCACTCGGAGCCTACAGGCAGGAGTTGAGGGCATGCCCCCTCTCCTGCTGTTACTCCCCTGCAACTGGTATTCAGAGGCATCCTGCCTCTGAGGCTGGAGGTGGCCTATAGCCCTGACTAGTAGCCGTTGATAGACCTCTCCTCCATGAAGTTAACCAAACCCCTCTTAAAGTCATCCAGGTTGTTGGCTGTCACTACATCTTGTGGCAGAGAATTCCACAAGTGGATTATGCGTTGTGTGAAAAAGTACCACCATTTGTTGGTCCTAGATTTCCTGTCCATCAATTTCATGGGATGACCCCTGGTACTGGTGTTATGTGAGACGGAGAAGAATTTCTCTCTATCTACTTTCTCCACACCATGCATGATTTGATAGACCTCTATTTCTAAACTAAAATGCCCCAGGTATTGTAGCCTTGCCTCATAAGGAAGGTGCTCTAGGCTCCTGGTCATCTTGGTTGCCCTCTTCTGCACTTTTCCCAGTTCTACAATCATGTCATTCTTTAGGTGCGGTGACCAGAATTGTACGCAGTACTCCAAGTGTTGCTGTACCATAGTTTTGTATAAGGGCATTATAATATTAGCGGTAAGGTTGGAGTAGGCCCTGGACAAAAGTGAGTGAGATGGATCTCTGTCCTCCCATTTTCTTCTAGAGGTGAGAGAGCGAAGAAAAGCTGTCACTCAGCTAGTGGCCCTCCTCTCCCACACAGGCTCAGGGACATTTGTTTCCCTCTCTTGTTCAGTTATAGCTACTTTGCCCCTGTGGGGAAACAACTTTCCCTATCCATCCCCAGCACAGCATCCTTCCAGGTTGTTGCTGGTGTCTACTTTCTGTCTTCTTTTTAGATTGTGAGGCCTTTTGGGACAGGGAACATAGGAAGCTGCCATATACCGAGTCAGGCCCTTGGTCCATCAAGCTCAGTATGGTCTACCTAGACTGGCAGCGGCTTCTCCAAGGTTGCAGGCAGGAGTCTCTCTCAGCCCTGTCTTGGAGATGCTGCCAGGGAGGGAACTTGGAACCTAGATGCTCTTCCCAGAGCAACCCCATCCCTTAAGGGGAATATCTTCCAGTGCTCACATGTAATCTCCCATTCAAATGCAAACCAGGGTAGACCCTGCTTAGCAAAGGGGACAGTTCATGCTTGCTTCTTGGCCCCTGCTAACTGAGCAATGCTCTCTTGCATAGCATTGAGTTCTGTAGGCTGTGTAGGCATCTGGCTCCTTGGCAGGCCAGGGCTGGACACAAACACGTCCCTTGTTGTTCTTGTTTCCCCCTCTGTGAGGAGCTGGTAATGGAGTGGGTTGAGAACCAAGCAGTCTGTCTCTGTGCATTCTGCTGCTGCTGTGCATGGGCAGAGGGCATGTGGCCCCTGCAGGAACCATGGGTGTATATGGGTGCTGGCATATCGGAGGAAATTGCTGATAGTAGTATGTAGGAGTTCACACACAGCCTGTGGAATTAAGTCCTGTCTTTGTGTATACTTGTAGCCAGAAGGGGAATTGAGGGCATGAAATTCCTGCCCAGATTTTGCCCTCCACTAAACCTCCCCCCACAAAAAATACAAATTAGATATCTGTTACCGAAGAGGGAGGTGGAGGCGTGGCCAGCATAGCACATTGAATTCCATAGGAACGTAGGAAGCTGCCTCCTACCGAGTCGGACCCTTGGTCCATCTAGCTCAGTATTGTCTACCCAGACTGGCAGCGGCTTCTCCTGCAGGCAGGAGTCTCTCTCAGCCCTATCTTGGAGATGCTGCCAGGAAGGGAACTTGGAACCTTTTGCATGCAAGCAGGTAAGCGCTCTTCCCAGAGCGGCCCCATCCTATAAAGGGAATATCTTGCGGTGCTCATACACGTAGTCTCCCATTCAAATGCAAACCAGGGCAGACCTTGCTTAGCAAAGGGGACAATTCATGCTTGCTACCACAAGACCAGTTCTCCCAAAGTACATTGAGGTATTGCAGTTAAGCCGATGTCTATATATCGTCAGCTGGTTAAAAGCCAAAAAAGTTAGATTAGCGAAGGCTAATTGAATTCCACAGTTAACTGAATCTTGGTGTTCTCTAGTATCTTTTCTTTGAAAGGCCAGTTTCTAGACCTCATAGTCTCTTACAGATGAGAACCTGCACCCCCCCCCCTTGTGCACTGATGGGTCCTGGAACAATAAGTGCTATTTCTAACAAGACAAATATATTCTGTGCTCCCACAATCTTCCCTCCTGCCCGACTCCCTTAAAAGTATGGTAGACACACTTAAATGGCTTCTGGCTGATTTGCCCAGATCTCTCAGTATTGATTCTATTTGTAGAATTTGGGGTTGGTTGAGACTGCCGAATGTCTCTTTCCATTCTCTTCTCCCATGGGACCCCCCCTGCCCTTATTTAGGCTTCACCGTGAACCCACTCTGTGCCTGAGTTGGAGAGGACTCCACCGACTCAGCAACAGTCTGGACTCCGTGCCTAGGAATTTATGTGTCATGGTGAGGATCTTTGTGTAAGCATTGCAAAATACATTGCACTCTAGAAGTGCTGTAGGAATGATACTGCCTGGAACAAAATGTCCCACAAGTGACCTAAGTGACCCAAAAATCTAGTATGTCTGGAACAGGCACCTTAGTCCAAAAGACGGGAAGTATACAGTTATTCTGAGGGATGACTGAACTCAGACTTGTCCTCTGCTAACCTGAAAAGTTGGGAGATATGTACAAGGAGAGGAGAGCTGGTCTTGTGGTAGCAAGCATGACTTGTCCCCTTAGCTAAGCGGGGTCCACCCTGGTTGCATATGAATGGGAGACTAGAAATGTGAGCCCTGGAAGATATTCCCCTTAAGGGATGGAGCCACTCTGGGAAGAGCAGAAGGTTCCAAGTTCCCTCCCTGGCGGCATCTCCAAGATAAGGCTGAGAGAGATTCCTGCCTGCAACCTTGGAGAAGCTGCTGCCAGTCTGTGAAGACAATACTGAGCTAGATAGACCAATGGTCTGACTCAGTATATGGCAACTTCCTATGTTTCTAAGAGACATGGGGCAAGTCTACTACAGATGTAAGAAGGATTAATAGTTCGTTCTCTTCTCCCCACTGCCCCCACCCCCAGCCTGGAACCTGGGAGGAGGGGGTGGATGTTAGGAGACAACTGAGAAGTCCTAGTTTGGAGTATCGGAAGCTAGCAGATGGGGGTCCATATCTAAATGCATTAAAGAGACCTAATACAAGTTCTTTATTAATTGTGTAGAGGCAGATAGATCGAATTTACAGAAATCTTGAGGTGCTGTGTGGTGTTTTGGGAGTCTTGGGGAAAACTGAAAAACTTTGCAGTCCTTACTTACCAAGCCTATAAAGTTTATTACCAGCTAGAAAACATGCATCACATTGTGTGTACTTTACTGATTAGCACAAGTATTCTTTGGCATATTTCCAGTCCAGATTTTTTAGTTGGATGTCTCCAGTGTTAGATGAAAGTGCCAAGCTAAGGCACCTAAATATGCCCATTGAACAGTGGTGAGGGAGAGTCAAAAACAGAAACCCTAAATGTTGTAAATGAAAAGGGAAGTTTAAAGGATTTGAACTTGGAAATGGAGTGCAGCAGTGGAAGAAACTTGATGTTTCTGTAAGAGAGAGCTGCGAAATGAAGTTCCCTATAGTAGTACAACTAACATCATTTCAGTGTGTGTGTAAAAAACACAAGCTGCTTGGGCCTCACTGACTTGACACAAAGCTCCCAGACCAAACCATGAAAGATATTAACATGCCATTTCGCAGGAAGTTTCTAGACCTCATACAAACTACCAAAGAAATGGGAAACCCTGGAAAAATTCATTAAGTTCCTGGAAAATGTGGGGAAACTCTTCTATCGGAAAGTGTGGGTTAGGGTTCCAACAAAGTATGACCGTTTTCTCGGGTATTTTTAGACGCAGAAAGTCCAGACTTCTTGGTACAGGAGTCATGCCTGCAAACAGCAAACCATTTTACTAGTATTTCATAAGAATCCTCCCCTCCACACAACTTCGAATTTTTCTCACTTTGGAACAGGGCGCAAGGAGGAATGGCCTAGAAAAGGTTGTTCTAATGTGAAGGCTTTTCTTGCTCTGTAAAGCTGACATGCAAGTAGCACCTGTTGAAACTCATGTGTCTGCTTATGTGTGTATTTATATTTATTTATCATATGAAAATGCAGAAGCCCTGTGGCCGGGCAGGGTTGCCAGATCACTGCCAAGGATCTCTCTTAGTGATCTTAATCTTAGTGAAGTTTAAGATCTCTCTTTAAATTTTTGGAGACAGCAGGAGACTATAAGGTTTTGCGCCTTCTCCTTTTGTTCCTCCATTGGTTTGTTCACTCTTCCCCTGTGCTTCCTTGAAACATAAAGTGGACAGGCAGGATCTCTGGGTTGTGAACTGCATCCAGTCAGCTGGGCTGACACTGTACAGGAAGAGCACAATATAGTGATCATGGGAGTCAGCTGGAAAGTTCAGATTTTCCTGGGTAACCTTGGGCAGGCCGTGGTCACTTCTCACCTGAAGTTGTGTTGGATGACCTATTTTACAGGGCTGGTGTAAGGTTGACTGGCCTGGGACATTCATATAATTGCTACGTGTTGCCTTTACTTAACCAAACTGCTTTTGAATACAGTGCAGTAAAACTTGGATCCCCAGAAGTGGTTGGACTACAACTCCCATCAGCCCTCTCCACAGTGGCCGAAATATGGGTCCAGATCTCCGTGCATTAGTGTTCCCTGTTGCAGTAGCAGCTCAGTGTTCTTTATTAATTGTGTAGAAGCAGACAGTGCAGATGTATAGAAATATTTGATATGTAGGCAGGGGCAGGCCAAGACATTTTGCTGCCCGAGGAGGGGGACATTATTATGCGGCCCCCCCATTTGTGGTGGCAACACGCGAGCACACTCATTCTGTGCCACCAAGGCAGGCAGTGGTGGTAGGGGGGTTCCTGGCTATGGTTGGGAGCGGAGAGAGAAGTGTGCCTTGGGTTGGCCGAGGAGGAGGAAATGAACAATGTATCCCGGGTGATTGCGGAAGAGCAGCGTCTGAATGGTGGGGTGGCACCCACTATGGCACGGAACTGGCATTTGTCGCTCCTGTGCCTGAGGCAACTATTTAGGAGAGGAGATCTGGCCTTGTGGTAGCAAGCATGACTTGTCCCCTTAGCTAAGCAGGTTCCACCCTGGTTGCATTTGAATGGGAGACTTGATGTGTGTGAGCACTGAAAGCTAAAAGATGGAGCCGCTCTGGGAAGAGCAGAAAGTCCCAAGTACCCTCCCTGGCAGCATCTTCAAGATAGGGATGAGAGAGATTCCTGCCTGCAACCTTGGAGAAGCTGCTGCCAATCTGTGCAGACAATACCGAGCTAGATAGACCAATGGTCTGACTCAGTATATGGCAACTTCCTGTGTTCCTATGTTATGCCCTGCCCCATAGGAGGGCCGCCCTGTATATAGTGTCATCAGCCGGCATGGCGCTTTATAAATCTCACTGCCCCATGGAGATTACAGTCTTAGGCTGTATTGACAAAAGCGTGTGTCTTAGTGGGCTAAGAAGAGTGTTTGTGGGGAAGCCCACATCAAAAATGGAGGCACATCTGTGGGTCAAAGCTGGGAAGCTTGCCTAAGACCTCTCACCATCATATTTGTTTTAAAGAGGATTGATTAGAAAGCCCACACCTTTTTGTGAAAGGAGGCCGGAGTGGGGTACCCTTTGTGCAACTTTCTTCCCAGGTTTCTCTCTCTAGCAAACATTTCCAGCCTCTCCCCTTTCTCTGCTGCTCCCTGTCTTGAAGCAAAAGGTAACTTTTGCTTGAGTCATCATACATGTATGAGGAATATTCTTGGAATGTGTATGTTGCAAGCTAGTCCCTTTCGCCAGGAGTTGGAGGAGCGAAGGGGAGGGACCAAGGCGGGGTTGTATGCTGAGTCGGTCTTCCGTTCAGCTAGTTTCAGGGGCTGGGCTTTCATTCTCTGGAGAAATGGGGGTGGCTTCTCTCTAACTATGCCTGCTTCCCTTCTGAACTACAGATCGTGCTTGGAAATCGGTAGAGAGCAGTGTGGTGTTAACCTCGGTCACTATGTATCGGAAGCTGCAGGACCCTCCGCCCGAGTGTGCGCTCGACCGAGAGCTGGCTGGCAAAATGGACAGGTGGGCTGAGGCCGAGTCCCCAACAGAGCCACCTGCTCACAAGGCCTTGCCCCACACACTGGACTTCTTACCCACAAGTGGACGGCTGCTCAAATCCGAATCGGAGGACTCCGGTGTGGAGATGGCCAGCAGCGATCACTCTCCTTCGACCCCGGTGGGCTCTGAGAAAAGCTTTTCCCTGGACTTTCTGGATGGATTCCAGCCTTCTACAGAAGACCCTCCTCCTTCTCCTCCCCCTCTGCCTCCCCATCCCATGCCTCATGAGAGCTGCCCCAAAGAAGAAGGGCTGGAGGAACCAGGACCTGTCCAGGATCGTGCCTACCACCGGAATCTGTCCATCAGCAAGAAGCTCGCCCAGGTAGTGCAGCGATCACAGAAGAACCGAGCTGGCCGGATATCCAGGCCACTGGGTCAGAGAGCCCGTAGTCTGGTGGACTCGGAAGGATTTAAATCCGATTGTTTGCACCACTCCGTGAATGTGGACGGAGAAGTGGATGCTGCTGCTGCTGCTCCTCTGGGAGGATGTTGGGCTCTCTCTGGCTGCAGCACCCCAGAGGAACAGAGCACTGAAGAAGAGGTCAGTGGAAGCTGAAGAGCCAAGCCACAGCTTAGTGTGGCCTGGGAAATGTTGCTTCTTCCTCTTGTCCAGAATCTTTTTGCAATGGGCTCGCTTTTTTTCATGCCAGGGTTGTCTTCTATCTGAGGGAGGGAGATACTTTTTCTCATGAAGCATTTTGTGATACAAATGGGGGTCTAAAATGGGGTTTGTAGAGCCAAAATGCATCTCTTGGATGATAGACACCCTTTGAGAGTGCCGGGAACATGACTGCATGGATTTTAGCATGCTTTCCTGCTGTGACCTCATCTCTCCGCCTACTGGCTAGGTGGGGTGGTTTCGTATGGGAAATGCTCTTCATTCCACCCTATGACGATACCTTGCATAATTGCCTCTTTCTGGAATGTGAGACTGCCCTTGCCCTCGTAACAGCTTACACACGGTGTGCTGCTTTTTCTCCTGACCTGATTCTTAGCGGGAGGTGCTGGGATTATAAGGTCCCGTCTGGAATCCAGAATTTAACACCTCTGAGTTATAGTTGCTCATAGACCTGTTTAACAGTCCTGAGTTGTTGGCTTCCCGCCAGAATATGGCAGGAATCTAAAGGCCCCACGGGGGTAAATGCAGATCTGACCTGCCACGGGTTGCAGAATGCAGTGCCAGCTCCTTCAGAGGCTGCCGGATTATATTGTGGCAGGTGCAAATGCAGTGGCCGACGGCCCAATCCCGTGCATGTTTACTCAGAAGTAAGTCCTGCCGAGTTCACACTGGGATAGTCCGGTGGCTAGAGGCTGCCTCCAGCCTCAGAGGCAAGATGCCTCTCAATACCACGGGTGGGCCACTGTGTGAAACAGGATGCTGGACTGGATGGGCTGCCTTGGGCCTGATCCAGGAGGGCTGCCCTTATAGATTTACTCTTGCGTAGGTGTGCATAGGGTTGCAACTGGTGAGCAGGTAGTTCAGACCTTGCCCTCGCCAGTAGTTTTGTTTGGTGACTATCAGCAGATCTTTCTTGTTTAGCTGCCATTAGGATGATACTGTCTGCTTTGCAGAGTTGTTAGGGAAGGGGCCATAGCTCAGTGGCGAAGCATCTGCTTTGCATGCAGAAGGTCCCAGGTTCAATCCCTGACAACAGGGTGGATAAAAATCAATGATTTTTTTAAAAATTTAAATCGAATTTTTAAAAATAAAATGCTTTTTGAGGAAAAAAAATCTATCTAAAGATAGTTTTCTATTTAAGATACATTTATAGTCCAAAGGCTATTCATCATGAAATAAGGATTAGTTTTTATTATGTAGCATGAGGCTGTATACATGCAAAGTTTAAATTTTTTGGTAAATGAATTCCATTAATCCATTCACAGTGTCATGCTCTTCCAGAGGTTTCTGTAAGATTATTTTGGGCGATTTTTCTATCTAGAAGAGGACCAAAAATGAAATCATCTGGTTGTAAATATTAAGATTATACCAGCAAGAATGTCTTTATGTAAAAAAACCCCATGATTTAAATCTAGTCTTACAGACTAGTGATTTAAATCAGATCCACCCTGCCCGTCAGCATATCCAGGTAGGGCTGGGAAATACTCCTGTCTAAAACCTTGGAGAGCTGCTGCCAGTCAGTGTAGACAATACTGAGCTAGATGGACCAAGGGTCTGACTCGGTAGAAGTCTGTGTTCCTGTTAAAACATGAGAGAATGCATGTGAAGTGCTTTGAATACTAAATGACATTGGTGGCTCCCCCCCCCTTTTTTCTTTTTCTTTTTCTTTTTCTTTCTTTTTTGAGAATATGATAATATATATGTTTGAAGAGTCCCTTCTGTTCAACAGTTACTTTCCATGACAGTAAAGATAAAGCAGGAACAACATTACTAGCATTTATCCACATCCACAGGGTATTTGGGCCTTTTTGGCAAAGGGTCTGGAATCCTCTTCTAGGTATCATCCACACCTGCCCCCATTTTCTGAGCAGAAAACTTAACTCTCATACACTTGACTATACATAATTCATATTCTTATTCTGGTGGTTCATCAGGGGATTTTGAACAATTGAGCTGCAAAGTTCCCATATGCTCTTCCTGGGAAAGCACATGGGGCGTCCTGTGGCCATCTTGGACTCCCCACCAGCGTTCTCTCTAATTTTTTCCATCTGTGTGCGGAATGAGTTTTGTTCTGGGCGGGAGCATCAAGGCAGTGCATGCGCACATGAGCATTCAGAGTGGGGCCCTCCTGATTCAACCTGAGCGGGATCTAAAATTAACTGAGCGGGCATGAAAAACCTTGTGAGCGCAGGCATGTGTGCACGCCTTAGAGGGAACACTGCTCCCCACTGGTGTAAGACCGTTGGATAAATGTCGGGGTGTTTGTCCTGGTGCCTCAACTGTGGTCATTTGAGACCAGAAGAGCTCTCTGTTCAAGCTGTGTGCATTGGGCAACTTTGAAGTTTCTGGCTGTGATTGAGTTCAGGCAGTTACTTCTGTACAATACAAGGATTTTGCTGGGAGGGAGTGAATCAGTGTTGGAAAGGAAGGAATGCTGCAGATGGGGGCCTTTGCTCAGAGCCTTGATCATTCTTGCGTGCCATTGGTACCTACTCTCATGCCAATTTGAAGCTATCGATGACAACAGGGTTCTCAGCCTTGGGCCCCCAGATGTTGCTGGACTACAGTGACTGAAGGCTGAGAATCTCCAATTTAGAAGAATATTTATTTATTTATTTTATTTTATTTACATTTTATATCCCGCTCTTCCTCCAAGGAGCCCAGAGCAGTGTACTACATACTTAAGTTCACAACAACCTTGTGAAGTAAGCTAGGCTGAGAGAGAAGTGACCCAGAGTCACCCTGCAAGTATGATGGCTGAATGGGGATTTGAACTCGGGTCTCCCCGGTCCTTGTCCAGCACTCTAACCACTACACCACCCTGGCTCAGTATGTACCTATACAGGTTCAGGAGAGCTAGAAAACTCCATAACGGGTGCATTGCAAAATAGGACCCTCAAAATGCATTGCACAGCACGGGGGCGGCGAGGTGGCAGTGGCAGAAGGTGCAACAAATTGCGTTCTTGGATGAGCAAGTTGTGCCCCATGTTGGATTTCTGAAACAGAACTGGCAGGCAGATGGAGGGAGCAACTTATTTGTCTGAGGCAGTGTTTTTTCCATCTGTGTGCGGATTGTGTTTTGTTCTGGGTGGCAGTATAAAGGCAGTGTGCGTGCAGATGCATTCAGAGCAATGTTCCCTCTTACAGGGATTCCCAGATGTTGACTACAACCCCCAGAATCCCCAAGCAAAAGCCATTGCAGCTGGGGATTCCGGGAGTTGTAGTCAGCAACATCTGGGAATCCCTGTTAGAGGGAGCACTGATTCAAGAGTAGGGCCTTCCTGATTCAACCTGAGCAGGATCTAAAATTAACTGAGCGGACATAAAAAAAACATGTGAGCATGTGCACGCCTTAGAGGGAACACTGTTTTAAGTGGTATTTGCCCCCCTTATGAAGAGATCTCTGCTTTTAACAGCAGAGATGGGTTTTCTGGAAAACTTTCTGGTGGGAAATTTCCAAACAAATTTTCCCCTCATTTACATAAAATATGCTTACTTTTTCTCCAAAACTACAAATTGTTCTGTCCTAAATAGATTATGTTCTGATTTGGCATGTTGCTTGGCCTGTTTATGCAGTAAAACAAACACCTCAACCATATTGATTTCCCACACTGTATCTCAAAAGTTTTTCAGGTAATGAAATGGTTGGACTGAAATATTTGATGAGTATGAGTGGGGTCAATAAAGACACTTCATGTCCTTTAATTCTTATACTGAAACAAATCCAAAGTTTTCTGTGGAAAGTAGGTTTTTTAAAAAAATTGGAATACTCAATAAATAAGTGAAAACATGTACCTTCTTATACACTTCCTAAGTATAATCACCTGAAAACCATTAATTACTACTTTGAAACCGCTAACCTTCCTAATATGGCATTGACATCCATTCATTGGTACTACTGAATTTTTTGAAACAATGCTGGACATCTGGACTAGCATTGCAGAATGGGCTTGAGAGGAAAGAAGTTGGCTTCAGCATACATGTTGACTGGCAAAATTGCATGGATCCACGCACTCCCAGTCAGCCAGAGACCAACAGCCTTCCAGATGTTTCCCCAGATTGTACATCTGGATTGTTAATGGTCCCAAATACAGCACTAGTAGAATAAAGCAATGCACTTCAAATAAAATAAAATAAAATGCAAATTTGTGTGATTTGAAGTGTTAACTTGCAATTCCAGGGTTTCAGCTGCAGACGTTGAGGTGCGCAAAGGACAAAGATTGCAGGGGTCAACTTTAAGGCTATTTCTGTCTGCTCCAGGGACAGAGATGTGGCTGTCAAGCCTTGCTCAGGGCCAGCATTATTTCAGTATAGTTCAGTCTCTGGTACTAGTTTCCCCCAGAGCCTTAATCTCCCTCTCCTTCCAGGAAACTGGGAGAACTGTGCTGGGACAGCCAGAGAGGATCAGTGCCAACCACTGGGGAGGAACATAGGAAGCTGCCATATACTGAATCAGACCATAGGTCCATCTAGCTCACTATTGTGTACACAGACTGGCAGCGGCTTCTCCAAGGTTGCAGGCAGGAATCTCTCTCAGCCCTGTCTTGGAGAAGCCAAGGAAAGAACTTGGAACTTAGATGCTCTTCCCAGAGTGGCTCCATCCCCTGAGGGGAATATCTTCCAGTGCTCACACTTCTAGTCTCCCATTAAGATGCAACCAGGGCAGACACTGCTTAGCTAAGGGGTCAAGTTATGCTTGCTACCAGAAGACTAGCTCTCCTAGTCTTGGTGCTGAACATGGGTGTTGAGAAATTTCCTGGATTAGTAACAGTATACTAGTAACAGTGTTCCCTGTAACAGGGATTCCCAGATGTTGCTGACTACAACTCCCATCACCTCCAGCTATAGTGGCCTTTGGCTGGGGATGATGGGATTTGTAGTCATCAACATGTGGGAATCCCTGTTAACGGGGAGAGCTGATAATCCTAATTGTGACTAAGAGCCATTCTGTGTGGCACTGCGATTGAATACTCCCCTGGATTCTAATAGAAGAACCTCCCTGTACCTAGAAAACTAGCATGGCAAGGAAAAGGCTAGTCTAAACTTGTTGTCCCTGACTTCTAGTTTTCTATATATAGGAACTGTTCTCCCCACCCCACCACCGTGGGAGGAGCATTCAGTCATGCCATTTCTCCATCCTTGATCTTGAGTGGCACAATAATCCAGGAACAATTCCACCCCATCGTGAGCTCTGTGCCTAAGCTGGGCTTGAGTTGCAGTAGCTGCAGTATTTATGGGAATGCTCAGAGTGTTGTTCAGAGGCATGGTGTACTGAAACGACCTCCTTCTTCCCCCAGGCACAAGACGGACATTCGCTTACCATGCCTGGGCAGGGCCTGCGGTACCTAGAGCACATCTGCCAGATGCTGGAGAAGATTGCCCAGCTGCAACAGGCCAACTTGAGGCTCCAGCATCAGCATCGGGTCATGGAGTGCCAGATCCGGGCCCAGGAATCTGGGAATGTAAGGGAATGGGCTAGGGCCAGGGCTAGGACTGTAAGCACAGTTACCAGGGAGTAAACCCCAATTGGAAACTGGTGGGTCTTGATTCTGCGTTCACATGTTGTTGGTCATTTGCAAATCCACTTGCCAGCTCGCCAATGGCAAGTGCCCCCTGCCCTCTGGGTAACCCCAGATCCCTGGCAAGCAGCCCTCTGGTGAACAGGATACCCAGCATAACACAGTTCTCCTCCCCAGAAGTCCACTGCTGTTTTTGAGAAGGCAAGAAATGGCAGGAATCCCTTTGGGGCAGTATGAGAGGGTGTCCCCCTGTTGCTTACCAACTCCATCTCCCAGTGCAAGTGACAGAAGACCCACTTCTCTCCGAAGTTAGAAAAGGAGCTGAGGGGACTGGAGACGGCCAAAATAATAGCTGGCTAGTGAGCTAAGCCTAAATTTTTTGATCCCAGTATATTGTATCTAGCCACCTAATGGTGCAGTGGGGAAATGACTTGCCTAGTAAGCCAGAAGTTGCCAGTTAAAATCCCCATTGGTATGTTTCCCAGACTATGGGAAACACCTATATTGGGTAGCAGCGATATAGGAAGGTGCTGAAAGGGATCATCTCATACTGTGAGGGAGATGGCAATGGTCAACTCCTCCTGTATTCTACCAAAGACAACCACAGGGCTCTGTGGTCGCCAGGAGTCGACACCGACTCAACGGCACGCTTTATATTGTATCTAGCAGAGCTAAATGCTTTTTTTCCGGAGGGGAATACGAGTCAGCTGAGGTGTTCAGTTCCATCTGGAGTAGGGCTGCTCAGTTTTGGCTCTCCTGCAGATGTTGGCCTACAGTTCCCATAATCCCTGGATACTGTGGCTAGGGATTATGGGAGTTGTCGTTCAAAAACAGCTGGGGGGCCTAAGTTGAGCAGGCCTGATCTGGGGGGGGATGAATGCTCACTGTGACTTTTGACAAGGTCTGCACCCTTAGAGATGGAAAATCGGTGATCGTATTGCAAGGCTTTCAGTATGTTATCATGCTTTTATTGCCCTGACCATTGGGCCTGCAAAATATATAACGCTGTTTTAAATTGGCAGGAATGTCTTCCTCCAAAGATTACTCCATGGAGAGAGTACAACTATTTGTTGAATGTTGCCCTAACCCTTACTCTAATCCTTTTCTCTGTGTAAAAATGAGTGCAGCAGTACTATTTACTGTCTGCTTTCCATCTCGAGTAGCGTAGATGTTGCCAAAAGCAAAACAAAAAATCCCTATGAGCATCCGTCCCCTGAGAAGGTAGCAGTGGCCAATACTTATGGGCCAGGCTCATGGACTCGAACAGGGGTAGGCAATGTGTGACTCTCCAGATGTTGCTGTATTGCAGCTCCCATCACTCCCAGGCACAATTTTATTATAGCTGGGGATGATGGGAGTTGTAGTTCAGCAACAGCTGGAGAGCCACCCATTGTCTACCCCGGACTAGAAGAAGTGGGCATCGTTCATCAAGTGGACATCAGACCAGTAGTATTGCCAGCCATTCTGGGGTAATGGAAGGGTCTTGATCCATGGTCTTTGGCAGTGTTCCCTCTTATCAGGGATTCCCAGATGTTGTGGACTACAACTCCCATCATCCCCAGCTGCAATGGCTTTTGTTTGGGGATTCTGGGAGTTGTAGTCCACAACACCTGGGAATCCCTGATAGAGGAAACACTGGTCCTCGGACCAGCCATATCCAATTCTTCCCCCTTCCCCTTCTCCAGATGTTAAACCCTGGGGTCCTAGAGTGGTTTTCCTCCAACTCTGATATCTTTTTCCTGATAGGAAGGCCTTTCTCAAGAAAGTCCTGTAGGGCCTGAACCAGCTATGGCGGAGCCCCAGCTAAGAGATCCAGAAGCCATGGAAATGGAGAAGGAGGAGGAGGAGGAGGATCCCAATCCGCTAGGCTCCTGGAGTTCCCACCACTTCCGGGCACGATCCGCCTCGGACACAGGTGTGCTGCGGAGTCCAGGCCATAACTCTAGTAAGTAGGCAGTTCCATTCCAAAGAGCAAGGGCAGCCCACCACTTCTTTCCCCTGTTCTGTCTCCATCTAGTGTGAATTACTTTCTGTGGAGAGCACCCAGGCAGATAGTCGGGCTTTAGCCATTATCTCTTCCATGTCCTGGAGACTCCCTGTTTGCTCTCCTGGCACCGATATTCTGAGCACCCCAATCTTTTTACTGTAGGTCTAACCAAACAATAACCCCAAACACTGCTTATTTTTATTGTAGAGTTAATTTCGAACATAGGAAGCTGCCCTATACTGAGTCAGACCATAGGTCCATCTAGTTCCATATTGTCTACCCAGACTGGCAGCGGCTTCTCCAAGGTTGCAGGCAGGAATCTCTCTCAGCCCTATCTTGGAGATGCTGCCAGGGAGGGAACTTGGAACCTTCTGCTCTTCCCAGAGCAGCGGCTCCATCCCCTGAGGGGAATCTCTTACAGTGCTCACACATCAAGTCTCCCATTCATATGCAACCAGGGCAGACCCTGCTTAGCTATGGGGACAAGTCATGCTTGCTTCCACAAGACCAGCTCTCCTCTCTGCATAGATGCATCCTATTCTATTCTGCCTAGTGACAGTGGGACATGGAATAGGAAGCTGCCTTATACTGAGTCAGACTCTTGGTCCGCATGGCTCAGTGTTGTCTACACTGATTGGCAGCGGCTCTCCTAGTTTCTGGACAGGAGTCTTTCTCACCTGAAGAAGCCAGGGATCGGATTTGGGACTTTCTGCATGCAAAGCAGAGCAGATTACCACTGAGCTACGGCCCCATCCTTTAAGGCAAGGCTGCTCCACTTCAGCCCTTCTGCAGACGTTGGCCTACAACTCCCATAATACCTGGCTGTTGGCCACTGTGGCTGGGGATTATGGGAGTTGTAGTCCAAAAATAGCTGGGGAGGCCAATTATCTAATCTATCGGTATAACACACATTAGATTAAATATAGATTGTTAATCTGCATATTAGATTAAATATAATCTATATTTAAAATATTAGTTTAAACTAGTATTTGGGTCATCGGACGACTCGGATTAATACTAGCAGATCCTTTTCAAAGCACCAGAGGAGGGTGAGGCAGGGAAGGAATCCCAGAGAGTTGTTTGTGCTACAGAAGAGGGTGAAGAAGCAGGAAGCATTGTGGGGGATGAGATCTGATCTTGAAGCAGTGAGCATGAATCTGGCTTGCATTTGGATGGGGGTGGGTTACTATTTGCTGTAAGTATTCCCCTTAGGGGATGGGGGCCATGGCTCAATGGTAGAGCATCTGCTTTGCATGCAGAAGGCCCCAGTTTCAATCCCTGGCAGCATCTCCAGGTAGGGCTGGGAAAGGTGCCTGTCTGAAACCTTGAAGAGACATTGCCCGTCAGCGTAGACCAGGCCTGCTCGACCTAGGCCCTCTCCCAGCTGTTTTTGGACTACAACTCCCACAATCCCCAGCGGCCAATAGCCAGGGATTATGGGAGTTGTAGGTCAACATCTGCAGGAGGGCCGAAGTTGAGCATCCCTGGTGTAGACCATACTGAGCAAGATGGACTGATGTTCTGTCTTGGTAGAAGGCAGCTTCCTGTGTTCCTATAACCCTCTCCCTTCTGCTCCACTGCATAGTTGCAAGCGGCAACACTAGGTTTCTGCCTGCCTCTGGGCAGTTAAGTTTAAGTGCAGTCTCTTCCACCCTCACAGGGAACAAGCTCGACTGCTCTAGGAAGGCGGCAGCACACTCTGCCAGTGAACCCAACTTGCTGGATCAGCCAGACGGGGGCTCCCGCACCTTGCCATCTGGCATGAAGCTCAAGGTAACCTGGGATGGGGTGCTCCATAGCAGATTGTAAGAGTGTCATTCCTGTGCATGAAGCTTTACATTTTTAAAATTAATTCTCTTGTCGTGTAGTGGGTTTGAATTGTCCCAGGGAACGTTGCTAATACTAGGGGTGTGCATGGAACTGGCTGGTCCGGTACGGTTCAAGTCCGAACCGGACCGCACCAGTTCAGTCCAGCACCCCCTCAAACCTACCCAACTCCCGGTTCGGTCCAGGTATATATAAAATTAAATTAATATTAGAACTTACTTCCTCTGGGGGACTTGCTCTAAGTGGCGGGGGTCGTGGTCCGTGGGGGTTCCCCCTCCCCTCGCCCACCAGACTCCTTGCCTCTCAAACGGGCACTCCACCTCAGTGTGGCAGCCATTGTGGAGGCCACCACGCCTGTGCAGCCGGCAGCCATTTTGGAGGTTGCCAAGCTGGAGGGGGAAGGCTCGAATGGGCTGGTTTGGGAGGCAAGGGGGCCTAAATAATAATAATATTTTTTAACGGGGTTGTTCAGTTCAACCCAAACAGTCGAACCTGTTTGCACATCACTAGCTAATACTATATAAGCAAAATATGGGATCTGTGCTGTTTTAGGTAGTATACAATGCTTCAAGTGCTTTGGTAGGAAAATGTTTTAGAAATATATTTAACTCTGCTGTTGTTACCAGAGAGTACTTAACCTGCTTTTAGAACTTTAACGTAGCAAGACAAAGTAGAAGGTGGTTGCCTGTCCCCAGATGGCTCACAATCTAAAAAGAAACCTGAGGGAGACAACCGCAAATGCCATCAAGAGAGAGGCTGTGCAGAGATTGTTGTTCTCTCCCTGCTAAATATGAGGGAGAGCGCCATGATTGTAAAAAGGTGCCTCTTGGCCCAGTTAGCAAGGGTTACCATGGTAATTCATATCCCACGGTAATTAAATCTGGAAAAAATTGCTCTAGTTCTATAAGTGGCTAATATGGGTTATTTTGCAATGAACAAAGAAATAGCACGTGTGTAGCTTTCCCCCATCAAGGCTTCTCTATGCCAGGAAAAATATAGATATTTCTGCTTGTCCTGCAACTTTTAAAGGCATGGGAGCCCTGACAGGAAAAAAGGTAGCAACTCTGACTTTAGAATTCTCCATTTAACCCAGAGGTGCACAGCTCAAATGTCTTGGTGGACAACCATGACATTAATTATAACACTAAAATTAATTATTAAAAAGTCAATGTAGGCGAGGAGGCAAAGGGTTGGAGTGGGGAAGGTGTGAGGGATGAGGGGTGGTGTTAGTGGGCTAAGGCCCAGAGGCAGGACTAGCCAGGTGGGTGAGGAACATCTCAAGCGGACGAATGCATTGAGCCACTGCTGAGGTCAGTGGACAGGCCCAGAGCTCTTTATGACTCCTGCTGTTGCTGTAGGACTTCCTTTCCTGTGGTCCGTAAAAAACTCCCCACGGGCTGGATCTGGCCCCTGGCCCTATGTTGTGCAGGCCTGATTTAACCTATTACCAATGCAGTGAAAAGGTGGAATATTTTATTTATTTATTTTATTTTATTTTATTTACATTTTATATCCCGCTCTTCATCCAAGGAGCCCAGAACGGTGTACTACATACTTATGTTTCTCCTCACAACAACCCTGTGAAGTAGATTACATCCAGCTAGTATCACGGCTGAATGGGGATTTGAACTCTGGTCTCCCTGGTCCTAGTCCAGCACTCTAACCACTACACCACGCCGGCTCTCTATGGAATAACCCACCTTGGCTACAAACAGGGTGATTTAACAGGGTGTTTAATGCAGGTCAATTAACTCTGAAGTGACTGGGTTTGTGCAACCCATGGGCCTCCTTCATTCTGCTCTGCGTGCAAGCCTCTTGGTAAATGGTAAAAAGGTAAATGGCTTCCCCTTCCTAAGGTTGCAGAAACATAGGAAGCTGTCATATACTGAGTCGGACCATTGGTCCATCTCGCTCAGTATTGTCTTCACAGACTGGCAGCGGCTTCTCCAAGGTTGCAGGCAGGAATCTCTCTCAGCCCTATCTTGGAGATGCTGCCAAGGAGGGAACTTGGAACCTTCTGCTCTTCCCAGAGCAGCGGCTCCATCCCCTGAGGGGAATATCTTGCAGTGCTCACACTGTCTCCCTTTCATATGCAACCAGGGTGGACCGCTTTTGCTTTCTCTCTAAGTCAAGGGTAGCAAGGGATTTTGCCCCAAGGACCATTGTCAAGCTAGCCTCAAGAGTTAATTGCCCTTGAGGAAGATTTTTCTGGAATACATCTCTGACACCAGCACCAAGACTTGTACCTCTTTGCTCCTGGAGCTGCCCCTGCTTTCTGGGGCTAGACCAAGGGGTCATGATGCAGTCCTGATTGTCACCTCTGCTCTGGCATGTGTTCCTCCTCAGAATTGCCAGTGGTAGGCAGCTTGGGCTTTTGCCCTAAGGATGCAGGAGTAGAACAATGCCTCCATCTGAGCTGTGGAGCAACACGACAGGCTTTCAGTTTGTTACTGGAATTTTTGTGTCTGTCTAGTTTGTTTTTATGTCTATGGGTTAATTCCCCTTGTGAGTAGGACTGCATACTCCCAAAGGGAGGCAAATGCTGGAATGGGAGTTCTCTGCCTCTGTTCTGTCTGTGGGACCCTCTTCTGTGTGGCTGATCATGGTGCCCTCTCTTTCTCTTCCAGAATGACCACTCGCACTGGGGCAAAGTCAAAGTGCTGATTAACAGGATTACGAGGAGGTCTGTGCAGGCTGGTGAGCTGAGCCCCTTTGACGAGCCTTCTCCCAGCAGCAGGCAGTGTCGGTAAGATGCTCCTTCTTAGATATGGCCCTGGAGCCACGCTTGCTCGGATTGTGATAGTGGCCTCCATAAGAAAGCTTTCTGTGTGATTAGGAACATAGGAAACATAGGAAACTGCCATATACTGAGTCAGACCATTGGTCTATCTAGCTCAGTATTGTCTTCACAGACTGGCAGCGGCTTCTCCAAGGTTGCAGGCTGGAATCTCTCTCAGCCCTATCTTAGAGAAGCCAGGGAGGGAACTTGAAACCTTCTGCTCTTCCCAGAGCGGCTTCATCCCCTGAGGGGAATATCTTGCAGTGCTCACACATCAAGTCTCCCATTCATATGCAACCAGGGTAGACCCTGCTTAGCTATGGGGACAAGTCATGCTTGCTACCACAAGACCAGCTCTCCTCTCCCCTGCTGGATCAGGCCCATGGAAGCCCATCTAGTCCAGCATCCTGTTTCACACAGTGGCCCACCAGATGCCACTGGAAGCCACAGGCAGGAGTTGAGGGCATGCTCTCTCTCCTGCTGACACTCCCCTGCAACTGGTACTCAGAGGCATCCTGCTTTTGAGGCTGGAGGTGGACTATAGCCCTCAGACTAGCAGCCGATGATAGACCTCTCCTCCATGAAGTTATCCAAACCCCTCTTTAAGCCATCCAGGTTGTTGGCTGTCACCACTTAACTTGTGGCAGAGAATTCCACAAGTGGATTAAGTGTTGTGTGAAAAAGTACCTCCATTTGTTAGTCCTAAATCTCCTGGCAGTCAATTTCATGGGATGACCCCTGGTTCTAGTGTAATGTGAGTGGGAGAAGAATTTTTCTATCCACTTTCTCTACTCCATGCATGATTTTATAGACCTCTATCATGTCTCCCTGCAGTCGTCTTTTTTCTAAACTAAATAGCCCCAGGTATTTTAGCCTTGCCTCATAAGAAAGGTGCTCTAGAAAGGTTCCTTGGCCCTCTTCTGCACCTTTTCCAGTTCCACAATGTCCTTTTTTAGATGTGGGCTGGTGATACTTGGAAGTCCAATTCTGTGGAGTTAAAAATAAACAAATCCTTTTTGTTGGTGTGTTAAGTTTTTGTTTGTTTTTCAGTTCATTTGCTGCCGTCTGCTAAAAAGGCCCTAAGGTTCCTCGCAGTATAAATTTAAAAAGAAGTGTTTAACAATATAAAACACATTTAAGAGCACTGAGAAAATAAAAATAGCATAAATTGCCAGGTTGTAAACCAGTTTTTGGCTTTTACCTTTCAATTGACTATTGGAATATGCTCCCTTCTGAAATTAGAGCATCTCCTTCTCTGTTTTTTTGGAAGACTTTCAAGATGCACCTTTTTAAAACTGGCATTGATTTTAAATGGTTTAATTTTTGTTTTATGAGATTGTTTCTATTGTTTTATATTGTGTGTTAAATTTTGTACACCGCCTAAAGATGTACATATCAGGCGGTATAAACATACGATGAATAAATGACTATATGCATACATACTGAACCCGGAGATGGTGCGTGTAGCTCTTTCTCCTCGGCCCCCTTTTCCTCCTCGGCCTTTTGCCCTCTCCGCACCTAAAAGACCTGCTCACTGCAGCAGGCGGGGAAAAGGACTGGGAAAGGAATAGGTGGAAGAAGCTGTGGCTCTTTTATCTCTTATTTTATATTTGGCAGCAGATGTAAATGTAAAGTGGGACTCTTTCGACTGCCGCTTGTCTCCTCCAGTCTTTGAATTCATCACAAGGAGACCTTAAGCTTGTTGGGAAGTTTGTTTGCCTTACGAATTTGTGTTTATTTAAAACATTTATTTCCAATCTCTCAGCTCAATACGCTCTTGAGTTGGCTTGCAATAATTAAACATAGGAAGCTGTTTTATGCTGAGTCAGACCATTGGTCCATTAGCTTAGTGTGGTCTACACTGACTGGTAGTGGCTCTCCCAAGATTTCAGGAAAGACCCTTTCCCTTACCTGGAGATGCTGCCAGGGATTGAACACTGGCGCTTCTGTATGCAAAGCAGATGCTCTACCACTAAGCTACGGCCCCATCCCCTAACATGAAATTAACTAATAACTAATAATAGCAGAAAGTACATTTTCAGTTACTTTTTGTTTCCTCCCATCTCTGGTTTGTCTGCCTGGGACAAAAAGTAAACATTGGTAGCTGGAGATAATTCCCACCCCTCTTCTTGTATCTATTTATTTTATTTATTCAATTTATATACCACCCTTCCAAAATTGGCTCAGGGCGATTGGCTATTGAGACCTGAACAATTTTACTACTGTTCTAGGGAGGCTTCCCAGGTTGGTAGTAAGAGTTAAAGAAGAGGAGGATCCTAGTGCTGCTTGGATACTCCAGATGCTGAAAATGCACATTGGTTTGGTTCAGATGTAACTCTAAACCATGGCTTAATGTTCTGTTACTGATCTGCATTGATTCTTGGGCTGTATGCTCCCCACTTCCCTTGCCTGCAGAGGAAGAGGCGGTTTCTGGTTTTGCATAAACTGCAGTTTCCTGTTACACAAACCCTGGAAGTTGTGGTTTCTTTTATATGTGGTTAGTGAAAATAAAGTGGGATCTGAAATTGTGGTTCCTTTGTACTAACCACAGTTAGAATGAACCACCAATTCCTGAGTTGCAGGAACCTCAGGCATTTTCAAAACTGAGAAGGAAAGCTTTCCATCTACTACTTGCTATAGCTTGTTCTCCTAACACTAAGCCATGTATATGAGCCAACTGGGGTGATCAATATCATCTGGGGGTGGGGTGCAAATGCTCGTCGTGATTTTTTTTTTAAAGATCTGCACCCCAGAGATGGAAAAAAGGTGATAGCATTGCAAAACGTTGTTTTCAATGGGCTATCATGCTTTTTATTGTCCTGACCACCGGGCCTAAAGGTAAAGTGTGCCATCAAGTTGATTTTGACTCCTGATGCCCACAGAGCCCTGTGGTTTTCTTTGGTAGAATACAGGAGGGGTTTAACATTGCCTTCTCCCACGCAGTGTAAGATGATGCTTTTCAGCATCTTCCTATATCGCTGCTGCCCAATATAGTAGCAGCGGGATTCGAACCGGCAACCTTCTGCTTGTTAGTCAAGCATTTCCCCACTGCGCCACTTAAGGTGGCTATACAACCAGGCCTACATCAGCCAAATTTGCAATGGTGCTCTAAAAAGGGTTAACAACCACAAAAACTACTATACAATTTTATCGTTGTTATCAGAGGAATGGAAATGTCCTCAGAATTATTCAATGCAGAGAGTTTAACCATATGTTCATTTTTATTCTGCCCCCTGTGCAAAAATGACTGCAATTTTACCCTTAAATATTTGGAGGTAGGGATAAAGAAGGGACATTTCTCTAACGCAGAGAAAGCTATAAGTGTAACCATGCTATTACCTATTTTCCATCTCTGGGGGGTGGGGGTGTAAAGGTAAAGTGTGCTGGCGCAGCGGGGAAATGACTTGCCTAGCAAGCCAGAGGTTGCGGGTTCGAATCCCCGCTGGTATGTTTCCCAGACTTTGGGAAACACCTGTATCGGGCAGCAGCGATATAGGAAGATGCTGAAAGGCATCATCTCATACTGCATGGGAAATGGCAATGGCAAACCCCTCCTGTATTCTACCAAAGACAACCACAGGGCTCTGTGGTCACCAGGAGTCAGGGTGGGGGTATACATTGCCAAAAGCTACACTTTCATCCCCTGAAATGGTACTGATAGCCAAATCTGTGGGCCTGGCTCACGGTCTACTTATCTCCACAATTGTTTCATTTGCGCTGCCTTTGTACAGAGCTCGGACACTTGTTAACATAGCTCTGGCTTTGGAGGAGTGATACTGGCACGCGGCTTGAGGCATGAATTCAGTTACTCCAGCTGACCGACTCATGCATAACATTGCACGGGTGCCTGTGTCACTGAAGGAGCTTGGTTTTCCAGCTTCCCCAAGTGTAGCAGGGGGAAATCCTGCTAGTAACTGAAAGAGCTGGGCTGCAAACGCCACAAAGAATGGAGTCTCCAACCTGATCTTCCTCACCGCTCTTTATTTTCCTTACAGAGCAGACACTACGGTGGTCGTACAAGAGCAGCCCAGGCGACGGTTTCTACCTACTCTGAGGGCAAAGAAACGGCGGTCAAAACACCTTTCCATGCGGTGAAGCGGCAGGACCTCTCGGAGACGTGATGGATTTATGAGCCCCACCTCATCACTGCCCTGAGTGCTAACTTTCTCATGTGCGCATCAGATTCCAGCATGCTCTGCCTGCTTCAGCAAGGGCCATGGAGTTTGAATCTCCTCCGGTGTGAGGGGCAAGAGGGGAAGGGATTTTCAGGCAAGACCTGGAATGCAGGAGCCCTCCTCCTTGGGAGCGGATAGGCTTGAGACTTTCAGCCCTTTCCCTGGCGAGGGGTGAAAAATGTGCCCGTATCTTCAGCGGGACGAGGAGATCCTCTTTGGCCCAATGCAGACATCACCCTGGCTCCCCGCAAAACATGGTTTACAGATGGGGGGTCAGCTGAATACATGTTCTCCCTTGCTTCTCCGGAGCACCCCCCCTCCTCAACTTCTCTTCTTGGTATTCAATCTTAGTTTTATGTTGCATATGCATCCACACACGAACACAAATCCGGGTTCAGTATGGCATTGCAAACCATGGTTATAAGGGAACCTGGATTGCAGTGGCCATGGTTCGCAGCGGTGCACATGTTTAGGTGAAGCTAGTTTCTAGTTTGCAAAGCACAGTCTGCAGGGAGCCAGTGTTGTGTCAACACAGAATCTTATTGTTAGTTCTCACTAGCCTCACTTTTTCAATGCACTGCCTTAGGGGCAGATCTCCCTGACCATGGTCCTCTGAAGACAGCTAGTTTTAGGTCTGCGACATGCACCCCCACAGGGTGTGTTTGGCATTCTATAATGTTGTCCTGTCCCTTTTTTGCCCCGGCCCTTCTAGGGGTTAGCCTACAGACTCCGAGTCTTGAACTGGCTTTACCAAGGATATTCGAGCACCTGTTAACCCCACAGGACGCTCTCCTCGCTATTCAGTTCTTTCTGCCCCTTCTTGCCTGGATCACGGAGCACCCAACCACTGGGTAGCTCTCCCCAGTCTGGCCCCTCATCACTGGCTGTCGGCTCTATATATAGTCTCGAAGTCTCGCCGACGATCTTGCGAGATCGCGGGTTCTCGTTGGAAATCTCGCAAGATGTCTCGTTCCAGTGGGACTTCGGGGCAAGATCTCGCGTACCCGGTTCTGGGCCTCGTGAGATCTTGCTCGGTGCAGTCAACGAGTCAGCCGACCAGGGGAGCCAGACAGGGCCGAGAACACCCGTAGCCTGGGGGTGAGAACCACTCACCGAGACAGCCTCCAAGCAGCGGAAGAAAGGCCTATCGCCACCCTCGTGCCATGCGGTGGCGGCAGAGCCATGACAATGGTGTTCTTGTAACCAGGTCCCTACTCTGCTCTCCTGAGATTTGAGACTGTGCTCTCATTGGCTAGCTAAGACTGCAGACATAAGCATTAGCTTATGGAGGCTGTAAGTAAGCAAGAAAGATGGCTCTAAGGAGAAATTGTTCATCTTGGGTCTTCTGTCACCCGACCTCCACCAGGAAATCCCTGTGTCGTAGAATGTGAAATCACTTCCTGGTCATGCTTGACTACTATTCCATCCCCCCCCCCGCCACACACACACTTTTTTTTTTTTAAAGACATGATTTACACTCTCCTGTTTTCTTTTCTTTTCTTATGCATGCAACCGTATGACTTCACACATGGGGTGAGCCGTGTATATTTATATGGCCTAACGGTCACGTGCGTTTGTGAGTGTGCGTGTATGAGTGTGTGTGTAAATATGTATATTATAGAAAATGGATGTATTCACAAGGTGCCTAAAACAGGACAATAAACTTTTTTTGCAGACTTTTAAAAAAAATCCTGCTTTGGAAATAATGATGGAGGAAATTTGCCTGAAAGCCAGTTCATACATTCAGCAGAACCCAGTGTTTCTTTGGCTATTGTGAGAGCTTTAGTCCAATAACATTTGGAGACCCAAGACTGAGAATCCTGACTTCTTCCATCGTCCTGTTTCAATGCACTTGAATTCCTGCGTGCCAAAGAAGTGCATTCCTGTGACTCTGACTTAGATTGGTAACACTGCCATTATGATTTTTTTTAAGGAGTTGCAAAACCTGCTCTTAGTGTTTTGTTTTTTTTTAAAATATAAAAACTTGGATATATTTGTAAGCAGACTTCTAAATTTGATGAGAATGCTTTCTTTTTCTGAAATCTTTTTTGCCCCTCTGAAATGCAATCCTTGTATACACAGTTCACAGAAGTGTCTTGGGTTTTCAGCTGCTTTTCCTAGAAAACAGCTACTCTTGAATATCCCATGGAATGGAATGTAGCCCTCATTAGCCAAATGGCCCTTGGGCGATGGCTCCGTAACCAAGCTGTATCCTGGGGTGTTAGGTGTGTTTCACCTTCCGTGGTAAACAAGAGAACCTGTCCCTTTCCTGTCTCAAAGGAGTATCTGTGGGAGGAGTGTCTATAAGATGGCCTGACTTGTGGACGTCTTATAATCCAGGCAGTGGGGACTCTTGAAGTTCTTTGCTGGAGCTTGTGATCGGTGCTTTGTATTTTGGCACTAGGCTCTGTATAAACTCTGTTAGGGATTTGGCAAAGGGAAGGCTCCTTCCATTTGACTGTGCTCTCCCCCACTCCCCCACTTTCTCTTTGATGTGCACTAAACAACACCAGGTACTGTTGGATTTACCTCTGTGAGTAGCTTGGCTATAAGGAGGACTGGAGATTTATCTTGGCTTGTCACATCAAATGTTTTCTCAAAACAAGAGACACACTGTGCATATCTGGGCTCTGTTTTGTGTACCTTGTTTTAAATTAAAAAAATTACACACACACTTTTTAAATCTTCCAAAGAGCTCAGGAGATGCGCAGCGGGGTGTGTGTGGGGGAAGAGACACATACCCCTTCTCTTCTATTGTCACAACAATCCTGTGGAGTTTTCAGCAAAGTTTAAAAGACTACAATGCTCTAGAAAGGAATGCTAGAATAAGAACCAGCTAGAAAGTTTGGGTTACCAAGGTCATGGAGTGCAACAGGTATGTTTTCACCAAGGTAATCGCGGGGCTACAAGCTCCCATTTAAGCCTATTGCCTTGGACCCTTAGCCATGATGTATGAGGAGAGTGATGGGAACTGATGCAATGTATTTGGTTTCCTCCCTCCCTCTCTCTAAGGAGCAGCATTTTAATCTTGCAGTAAGGAGAAGCAGGCCAGACTGAGTATTTGGGTGATTGTCTGCGTGACTTAGCATCAGTTTAGCAGTAGACATTTTTCCCATCAGGGCGATAAAGTTAAAGGGAAAGTTTCTCTTGCTTGATTTCTGCCTGCTTAACTGCAAGATAAGAGTCAATGACACAACAAAACTCTTAAAACTAGCAGATGTTTTCATGACATAAACTTGAGTGGACTAGATCCCATTTTAGCAAATGGTTAAAGTGGGGTTTGCAGGTGGCGGGGGTGAGGGGGAGGAAATGGCCATGAAATGCAAGATGTACAGTGACATTTTTGTACCACAAGTTCAGATGTATTCAGGAGAAGCAGTGACCGTTTGCAACACCACCAATTGGCAAGCATGTGATTGTCTTTCCTTTATTCTGCTAATTTAACAGCTGCATTGAAAGAAGAAGAAAAACCCCAGTTTGAGCTAAATAGAACAGAACATATGAACAAAATCTAGTTTATTGATTTCATGCTGGAGCCACCCTTTTGAAGTTCTTTTTTTGGTGACTTTTAGGTTGGCAGCAGAGCATCCTGGGAAATAAATGGAAGAAGATGGCAATGCTACTTAATACAACATTCTCTAATATGTTTCTTATGCAAGTAAGGGTTTGATCCTGGTTTTCTATTCCCAAAGCAACTGCACTAGACACTACACTCGTGTTTTCCAAGCTTTATCTAGCTAAGGCTCACTTTCTGATTTAAAGTTGACATTCATAATGTTATTGTTTATGTATACAGCATTGGGAACTTTTGTTGAAAAGTGGTAAAATGTATTGGTTGTGTGTGTGTGTGTGTGTGTGTGTGTGTGTGTGTGCGCGCGCATAAAATTCTGTGATGGCGCAGCAGGGAAATGGCTTGACTATCAAGCCAGAGGTTGCTGGTTTGAATCCCTGCTGGTATGTTTCATGGGAAACACCTATATCGGGCAGTAGTGATATAGGAAGATGCTGAAAGGCATCGTCTCATACTGTGCAGGAGGAAGGCAATAGTCAACCCCTCCTGTAGTCTACCAAAGACAACCACACATTTCTGTGGTTGCCAGGAGTCGACACCGACGCGACAGCACACTTTACCTTTAATGTATTATATATATTTTCTTTTCTGTGTTTGCAACTGGTGTGAAAAGAGAGGTAACTCTTTTCACCTATAAATCAGAGGTACGCTTCACTCTAAAAAGAGCCCCGGTTCTTGCCAGTTGACTCACTTTCTCAGCTACCTGTGCCACTTGAATACGTGAATGAAGCAGAGGTTGAGGTGGTTATCCCAGAACAACTAATCATGTACTGTGTCTTATCTGGGGAAGGAGGGAAATACTTCATTGGTTTTGTCTATGCATACATTTTCCCAGTCTGAATATGTGATAGCCACAATTTTGCTAAGGTTCCTTTTTAGTATTGGAAAATCTACCAGAACATCGGAAGCTGCCATATACTGAGTCAAACCATTGGTTTATCTAGTTCAGTATTGTCTACACAGACTGGCAGCAGCTTCTCCAAGCGGACAGGAATCTCTCAGCCCTATCTTGGAGAAGCCAAGGAGGGGAACTTGGAACCTAGAGATGCTCTTCCCAGAGCGGCTCCATCCCCTAAGGGGAATATTTTACAGTGCCCCCATGTAGTTTCCCATTCATATACAACCAAGGCAGACCCTGCTTAGCTAAGGGGACAAGTCATGCTTGCTACCACAAGACCAGCTCTCTTACCAAAAACAGAACTACCTGATCATAAAGGAGCCCATCCCCTCTGACTTGTGGTGTGGCACTCCTGGATGCCTCTCCTCTGAGAGCAGGTATTTCTGCCGTATCCGTAGTGGCTGATCACAGCCAATGCACAGACAGGCTTGTATTTCCAATATTCGTTGGAAGGAGGCAGTGCAAGCTGTCTGCTCTGACTACTTTTAATTCCTATATTTCTTACAACACATGTTTTGGGAATCACTGCATTACAGGTTCTAAGTTACTTTTAAGTATAGGCAACTTGTATGTTTATCCTAGGAGGGTGCTTGACCCAAGGTCACTCTGCACTTTATGACTGAGTGGGGGGTTGAACCAAGATCTTTTGCTCTAGTTCCAACACTTTTACACTAGGTCATATTATTTTTTTTTTTATTTAGCATACATTGGCTTTTTGGCTGAAATTATTTTCCTTCCAACAGAATCCATTCCTTTGCTATACAACACCACATGGAAAGCCACTTATGCAATTATTTGAAAAGCAGTTTGGACTCGGGAATCCATGCATATTTTAGGTTTTATGGCCTAAAATAACTTTCTGGCTTCTTATTCCAGTGCCTAATCTAATTAGTCCAGTATTACAGTTTGCTGTTCCTTCCAATGTTTTATGGCATGTCATTTTGGGAATGGGCCATAATGCTTAGCATACGGATCAGATCAGAGAGCAAGGGAGAGGAAGCATTCGTCCCCTCCAAACAAACTCAAGCCAGCAAAAGATCAGACTTACTGCCAGCCGGGCTAATTAAGTGCCGTCAAGTCTGTGTCGACTCTTAGCGATCACATAGATAGATTCTCTCCAGGATGATCTGTCTTCAACTTGGCCTTTTAGGTGTTTTGGTGTATTCATTGCTGTCATGATTGAGTCCATCCACTTTGCTGCTGTTCATCCTATTCTTTTTCCTTTGACATTTCCTAGCATTATGGACTTCTCAAGGGAGCTGGGTCTTCACATAATGTGTCCGAAGTATGATAGTTTGAGCCTGATCATTTGTACCTTGAATGAAAATTCTGGATTGATTTGTTCTATGATCCATTTGTTTGTTTTCCTGGCTGTCCATGGTATCCTCAAAAGTCTTCTCCAGCACCAAAGTTCAAAAGCGTCAATACCTTTTCTGTCTTGCTTCTTCAAAGTCCAGCTTTCACATCTATAGAGTGTCTTGGGAATGATTCCAGTCTTTTGTAGGTATGGACACATAATGGAATCTAAATATCCTTTCCATTGCAGCCCTACCAAGTGATAATCTGTTGCGTATTTCTTGACTGCTGCATCCCTTACTTTTGGTCGATCCTAAAAGGCAGAAGCTATCCATCACTTCAATGTCTTCACTATCAATTCTGAGGCTGGTTGCTGTACCCCTTGTCATTAGTTTAGTCTTCTTGACATTTAGTCGTCATACCATTTTTTCACTGTGTTCCTTGACTTTCGCTACTAGAGCTTGCAGATCATTAAAAGATCTGGGACTTTTCATTTTTTCTTTTTTGATGTTGCTGCTGTCGTCCACCTCACAACTCTAGGCACACAAAACGGAGGCAGAGGCAACTTGGTTGACTGAGAAATGTAAGATGAGTGCTGTCCACAGATAAGATCCGCCCCTGATTAGGCTCCCAACTCTTGTATTTTGTTTGATCAGTGAAAAACTGTAGCACTTTGAACATTAATACATTGATTGTATTTTATTTATTTTATTTCTCTATTGTTGCATTTATATACCGCCTTTCATTAAAAAACAATCACAAGGCGGTTTACAAAAGTTAAAAAACATACAATAAGATGACAATAAAAGTATTAAGCTAAAAATATAAAAACAAACCAAATTTAAAATCTATAAAATACAAGCATAAAAATGATACACAGATAAAAATACATAGAAGCCTCAATAAAAACAATTATGTAAAAGCCTGGATAAAAAGCCAAGATTTAACAAGCTTTCTAAAAGCTGTAATGGAGTCCAAGGAGCATTAGCTTGTGTGGATACAGTCCTTTTTATTCTGATGCATGAAGTGTTGTCTTAGGTTTAGGACTGACAAGACGAAGTACCTTCTCACACAGTGCGTAATTAATCAATGGAATTCTTTGCCATGGGATATTTATTTATTTAATTTTATTTAAAATGTTTATACTCCACCCCTCCAGTACACTACTGCTCGGGGCAGCTCATAACAAAAGATACAATATACAATAAAAGTAATAAAATCAACCCAATTAAGTAAACAAGTTAAAATCAGGTTAAAAACCACAATCAACATTAAATTTCAAATAAAAAGTTATTAATTGGGGCAGCCCCACGTAGAGCATATTGCAGAGAGGGTGATGGTCACTAGCTTGGATGGTTTTAAGAGGGGCTTAGACGAATTCATGGAGGACAGGACTATCCATGAATAGTTACTAGTCTGGTGGCTGTGGGCGAACTCCAGCCACAGAGGCACGATACCTCTCAATACCAGTTGTAGGGAAGCAACAGCAAGAGAGAGGGCATGCCCCCACCTCTTACCTGTGGGCTCCCCAGAGGTGTCTGGTGGGCCTCTGTGTGAAACAGGATGCTGGACTAGATAGACCTTGGGCCTGATCCAGCAGGGCTGTTCTTATGTTAAAGAAATGTATTAGTCATTTATGGTGTCCTTTTTTCTTTTACTTTTTTTGCTGTAAAACAGCTACCCCTTTGATTGTCCTGGGTATGGAAAGTAAAACAGAACAGCAAAGGAAGAGTTCCGATATTGGCCACAGGATGGCAATTGCATTCCTGTTGCAAGAATACTCCAGGGCAGTCTCTTGAATATATTTACCCTTTAAGTTGTACCTCTTCATCTTTATCCCTTCTCCAGTAACACAGCTGCAAGGCTGATTTTTTTTTTTTAATTACTTAAATCTGAGTGAAGGGTTGGATTTTGGACTAACTGCATGAAGGCATGAGGCCTTGAGCCCTTAAAACAAGAGCATGTGCTGATGACAACTTGATCCCATCCTATGCATCTTGACTTGGAAGTAAATCCTAGTATTCAACAGGGCTTTTTCTCAACCAGGTGCTGTGATGTCACGTACAAAGGTGGGAGCTAAAGTGTCTCTAGATGTCACAGGCATTACCACTCCCATCCTTCCAGCATGAGAAGGAAGGGACAGATCTTTTGTTTCTGAACCAGATGCCATTACTAGAGGAGTAAAAGTGCTCCATGTTTACAGGGGGAAATGTACTTACAGATAGGGACTGTATTGTTGCAGTGATTTGTCAGCATGCCTTTGCCAAAAACGGAAGTTTCCCACTCCTGAAAAGTGTGTGTATATGTAAGGCAGTGACCTCCTCTCCAACACAGATTCCCAGATGATGCTGACTACAACTCCCAGAATCCCCAGGTGCAATGGCTTTTGCTTGGGGGTTATGGGAATTGTAGTCCACAACACCTGTTAGAGGGAACACTGGTGGTGGTGGGTTTTTTTGTTTTGTTTTGTTTTTTTAAAAAACAGCAAAACATGACCCTGAAAATCCTTCCTTTTACTAGGAAGGGAGAAATAAACTCTCCAACAATACGAGTGGTGGATGAGCGAGCAATGAGAAGAGAGTGGCTTCAGACAACCCTGCAGTGTAGTCCAGTAAGACTCCCAAAGAGCGTGTGAATGTCTGTCTAGGCCAGGGGTGGCCAGTCTGAAGGACACCAGAGATGCTGTTGCACTCCAGCCCCCATCGTCCTTAGCCACAATGGATGGCTAGGGCTGAGGGGTTCCTGCTGCCATTGGACTACAGCTGTTGGACTACAGCCGCAAGGCGGGCTCGCCCCAGGGGCGGCCAATCTGGGCGGGGCTCCAGCGGCTGTCGGGACTACAGCTCCCAGCAAGCAAGGCTGAGGCTGATGGGAGCTGTAGTCCAGCTACTGCTGGCGTTCCCTCCGGTCGACCATCCCGGGCTCAAGCCTTTCCTTCGGCCTCCAAGGCTTCCCACCTCTACACACCGCGCCACTTCCGGCTGCGACTTCACTCCGGGCGGAAGCACTTCCGGTGCCTGGGCGGGTGGGCGGAGACGGTTGCCAGGCAGGAGGAGGCTGGCCGGGGGGCGGGCGGTGTTTCCGTTGAGGCGCACATCCGGGAGGCGCTTCCGGGTTCCTTTGTCCCTGGCGTCGCAGCCCGGCGCCTTCCCCCGCCCCCCTCAGGTGCGCTTGAGGCGGCCTCGCTGGGTGGGGCCGACGCTCCCCCTCCCTCGCCCCCTGCGGCCCCCCGCCCTCCCCCAGAGGCCCCCCAAGTCCCTGGCCCCGGCTGAGGAGGAGGAAGAGAAGCAGCCCCTCAGCGCCCCCCCCGCCCATGTATCCCCCACCCGCCCTTCTCAGCGCCCGTTACTGGCGGCCTTCCCGGGCGGCTCTCCTCCGCTATCCTCGGCCTCGGAGCTCCCCGCCGCCCAGGCGGTTTACAACCCCCCTGCGGTGTAGCCCAGCGGCTTTTATCCCGTGGTGGCTCGGATTGTGAGCCCTTTGCGGGCGGGGAGCCCCCTTACTTGTTGGTTCTTTGTTTTCCTATCGAAACCCGGTTGAAAAGCCCTAGATCAGCGGGAGGCGGGGGGGGGGCTTGTATGCCAGGGTCTGAGGGAGACGGGTGGGTGGCCACCCTGCAGGGCAGTCCCGCATCATGGGCTCCCTCGGGCCGAGGGAAGGGGACTCAGAGCTCTAGAGTGAGTTTTGACAAGTGGCGGCCAGCTGGTCAATATCCCTGTTTTGCAGAGGGAAGAGGAGGGGTTGGGGCAGAATAGCTAATGGGGACCCAAGCCCAGTTTTTGCTCCTCATCTATCTGCCCTCTCCCCCCCCACCAAAATTTAGGACCTCTTCCCCTAGGGCACTTTCTTTTAAGTCCTGTCAGACGTTGCTTATCCATCTCCACTCCTTAGTTGCCTTCCCCAAAGAGAGCCTTGTAATACATGTCAGTTTCCTTGCTAGCCAAAGTTTATTAACTCTCTTTCTTGAGTAGGAATTCAGGCAGCGTACCAGATGCTGCTTGCTATGCTGACCTAGTGTTATCTTTGCTGTCAAGATCTGGGCAGTTCATGAGTTTTTGAGTTAATAGAACTCTTTGGGGGGAGTTTTAACACCTTAGTTGAGCATCATGTTGCTGTTTTGTCAGCGTGGCTCCTGACAAGCTGAAAGGGTCCATCTCCACCCTGCATCCCTTTTGCCAGTTTTCAAATGGGGGACATCCCTGTAATCCTTGTGTGTGTCTCTCTCTTTTTTTTAGAAAATAAACAGGTTACGCCATCAAAATGTCCCAGTTCAAGCGCCAGAAGCAACTGCGAACCAGCAATCTTCAGGGAGCTAGGTCGTTCTCAGGTCAGTCAGATCCAGCTTGTTTCTGCTCTGCTTTCGATGTAGTTCAAGCTGCCAATGTAGAGTCCTCTGCATTCTGCTGTGCTTTTCTGCCTTCTGCTTTCTGATGGATGAATGGTGCTCCATAGTGATTCTTGTATGTCTGTGTGTTATTGGTGCTTGTGCATTTATATGATGATTAAAAAAGAGTATAAGCAAATGTGAGCATGACTCCTGTGTCTTTCTCCCTATGTATACAGCATAGGAGTTTGAGAGTGCTAATGATTTAAAGTGCGTATATTACATTGACATGGCTGTGTAAATATGACCTCTATCTAATTTGAGATACAGTGAAATATACAATGTGGTTATTATCTATAAAGCCCAGAATGGCTTGGGCCCGGGATATTTAAGAGAACGCCGCCTTCTTCATGAACTCTGCCGCCTATTAAGATCATTGGGGGAAGTCTGGTTGGAGTTACCACCGGCTCATTTGGTGGTGACCTAAAACTGGCTCTGGAACATGCTTCCAAATGAAATTGGAACCTTCCCATCTCTGGCTGTTTTTAAGCAATTCTTGAAAATACACCTATTTTGTCAGGCTTTTAGTTTATAATGTTTTGAAATCTTAATTTGTTTTATTTGATTTAAGGTTTTAATTGTTTTTGCATTTTAATTTGTAAACTGCCCAGATATTTTATATGGGGTGGTATATAAAGACAATGGATAGATGGATAGATAAATTTGAGGCAGTATGGACTAATGGTCGGCATGTTGAGTGTGGATCTGGGTTCAGACCCAGAAATGGATTTCCCCACTCCCATGATTCTGAAGGGAATAATGAGTTGTTCTCATAGCTAGGAATGTGAAACAAATTGTTACAAATTATTACCTGTCTAATTGGGGAAAATGATTTTTGTCTAATATTTTATCTTTGTAGAATTTTCTAGGGATTAAGACTATTTGCTTCTTTACACTAGGAACCCAGCCAGCCTCTTTATTGGGACCTGCACCTGGCCTATTAAATCCTCCTATCTCAGCAGATATTATTCAGGCAGCACGGCATCTCCAGGTATGTGACAGTTGGTTGTCCCTTTATATTCTGCAGAGAGGTCAGCTAAGGGGCTCTTGTCTCCATCCAATACTATTTGAGCCCCTCATACGCTAAGGTGGTTCTGGAAGCACCTCCCTGAATTTGTGCCAGAATCTGTATATTTTTGAGTCAGGGCTGCAGGGCTTTTCATTTCTCAGATTGAATCTTGGCCAGAGGTCAGGTGAAGAAGTTCTGCGTAGCTCTCCTGATGCCTTAGGCATGTGGCTTTGAATTTCCTCTGGATCTGATGAAACCAGAGCTGCATACTTGGTGCCAGTTTGGCTCAAGGCCATTGCAAGAAGGATTGGAAAGACAGGCACTCAGAGCAAGCAGGCATGTATGTGTGTAGATGGACATTTTGCCCCCCTCCCCCACCACTGTCTTTAGCATAACTCTAATGACGATGTCATTTTTGCATAGCTGTTCATTTAGTATGATTCTGACTGTAGGAATGAAGCTTTGTAGATGAAGTCTATGAAGACTTGAAAATTGAAATAAAATATATTAAAAACCTGAGCAAAGGCTAGGACTCTGGGTGTCCTAAGAGCCCAGATCAAATGCTGTGAAAAACTAAGAGAATAAAAACAGTAAACAGCTTTGACTGTGGAGTGCCTGGTTTTTAGTCTGCTTGTATTTATTTATTTATTACACTTCTATACCACCCCATCCAAAGGCTCTGTAGTCAGTTACCTGGCTGGCGTAGGAAAATTCTGTACTATCTAAGTTCTCATTCCTCACCCTAATTACTCTAGCATGAAGGCTGTGTGGCAGATGGTAATGGAATCATAAATGGCCTTTTACTGGGCTTCCAACTGTTAAATTAATCCCTCTGCATTATAAAATACAGTGTACCTTTAGGGAGTAGGTGCACTGCATAGCATCTGTAAATTGTTTGTTAATTCTCCGAAAGATGAAAGTTTGGGCGGTATACAAGTTAAATAAATAATAATAATAATAATTAAACTCTCATAGCCAGGGGAAGGCAAACCTCTGTTAAGCTCAAAGTTGGGGACCAACTGGTTAGGTGAACTGGGGTAGAGATTTATGACTAGGAACTCCCATCTGCTCTTCTGTTGTGACTCTTTTTGAGGGTTGTTTCAAATGTGATGGGCTATGGCAGGGGTTCCCAACAGGTGGTACTCAAAATGTTGCTAAACTATAACTCCCATCATCTGCAGCTGCAGTTTATTGTGGCTGGGGATGATGGGAGTTGTACAACATTTGGAGTACCACTGGTTGGGAACCCCTGGACTATGTGTTCTCGTGATCACATATTCCTGCTGCCCGGAAGTCATGTGTGAACCAGCCATCCATGTGTTCAGATACATGTACTGTTTGCCCAATTTCTGCTTGCATCCCTGAGTCTTCCATGACTTCTGCCATATGATGGCAGATGTGTTGTCCCCAAGTTCCGGACCCTACCACACATAGGAGATTAGAGTGCTTGCTAACTTCTGGACTGCAGGATGCAGTTTCTCTGTGTTCTGTGCAGTTAGGGAGGAAATAAGTCTCTTGCACTGATCTATTCCAAGTAGGATTTGTGTGCAGTTTTGAAGTGGGCTAGTTAGTATAGTTGTCACTTGACTTGATACTTGGGCCAGTATTAAAGAGAGGGCAAAGTGAGTTGGCTAGAGCTCGCCAGATAGCAAACGCCTCCTTTGGCAGGTAGAGACCCAGAGAGTTTGATGCCTGAAGTGGTGGTGATGTGGCTCACATTCCTTGCTTCAGCCTAAAACACTCTGAATGGTTTAGAACTCGTCAGAGTCTGATGTATTAATTCAGGGCTTGACACATCCCAGGGAGCCATGATGCTGCCTAGAAACTTAGCCATGATACCTAGACGAGGATCTTCAGAGGCAGAGTTGTGTAATGAAATCTTTATTTGTCTCAGGCAGCTCTGTTTCTGTTTTGCCACTTGTAAAGGAGATAAAGAGAAGCCCATTTACCCTCCCCCTCCAAAGTGTCCATCACCTTGCTAACTGGGCAAAGAGGCACCTTTCAAAGTGTTGATTTTCTTTATATTAAGCTAGGGGAGAGCAGCTGATTATATTTAATCACAGCACAACATATCTCCAGTTGCTGGTGTCTCTTGTATTTCTTTTCAGGCTGTGAGCTCTTTGGGTACAGGGAACCATCTTATCCTTATTGTTTTTATATGTAAACTGCTTTGAGGATGTTGTTGTTGTTGAAAAGTGGTATATAAGTAGTAGTAGTAGTAGTAGAGGGCCAGTGTGGTGTAGTGGTTAAAGTGTTGGCATGGGACCAGGGAGATCTGAGTTCAAATCCTTGTTCAGCTGTGAAACTTACTGGGTAACTCTGAGCCAGTCACTTGTCTTTCAGCCTGACCTACTTCCCATGGTTGTTACAATAAATATAACCGTGAGCACCTCTCTGGGCTCCCTGGAGGAACAGTGGGGTAGAAATGTATATTTTAAAAAAGGTGGGGGTGGCGGGAACCAATTAAAAATAGTAGTAGTAAGTCTGGTAAGTTTGTCCATTGTCTGGCTCCTAGATGCAAAGAAAATTTGTCAAGGCCTGTATTGATTCAGTGGCTGACAATGAGAATTAATTAGATAGCTTGTACATTGGTCACATCTGCCATGTGTAATGATTGTGTATGTTGTCTGAGCCCTGGAGAGTCTATGCCAGGCTACCCAATCTGTCGCATTGATGCTCAGTGTGTGACCCTTCATTATGTCATTATGGTGATTTCCCTGGGCCTTTGTTTTTCAGGGGGGAGAGAAGCAGCGTGTTTTTACTGGAATTGTCACCAGCCTCCACGATTACTTTGGAGTAGTGGATGACGAAGTTTTCTTCCAGCTAAGGTGAGCAGAGGGCTGTTGGGGTGGCAGCAGGAACAGGAATAGACAGCAACTGAAGGGTGGCGTCACACACCTGGAACCCAGTAAACTCCCTTGAAGAAAAGTGGCTCTGACTTTGTGCCATTTGTGTATGTCTCGTGGGATTGCAGCCAAGGCCTGGTCTATGTGTGCAGCAGAATGAGATGGTAGAATGGACTGTACCATTTCAGACAGCAGGTGGGGGAGCTGGATGCTGACCTTTGACTCTGAATTCAAAGTTTAGAGGTGCCCACTAGGAGCTTTGCACCAGCAGAACTGATGCACCTGTTTTGCTGTTTTGTTTCAGTGTGGTCAAAGGCCGGATGCCACAGATTGGGGAAAAGGTGCTGGTGAAAGCCGTCTACAACCCAAGCCAGTCAGTGCCCTGGAATGCCTTGAAGGTTCAAACACTGTCCAATCAGGTAGTAATCATAACTCTATATGGCCACCCCATAACAAATTGTTCTCTGGGTGGCTTATAAAAGGATACACATCAGTATTTCATTTTCCACATGTGTAAGGGAGGATTCTGTGCTAGTTTGTGGAGTTTGAGTTACTTTGCGTGTGTTTGTTTTGGACTCCTCATGTGAAGAACTAGATGCTTTTCTTCTGCCAGGGTACGAACTTCATGCAAGAACTCTTTGCTGAAAGCCCCTTCATTGAAGAGCCCCTGGTGGCGCAGTGGTAAAACTGCTGCCCTGTAACCAGAAGGTTACAAGTTCGATCCTGACCAGGGGCTCAAGGTTGACTCAGCCTTCCATCCTTCCGAGGTCGGTAAAATGAGTACCCAGAATGTTGGGGGCAGTATGCTAAATCATTGTAAACCGCTTAGAGAGCTCCGGCTATAGAGCGGTATATAAATGTAAGTGCTATTGCTATTGCTATATGTCCCAAAAGAACACAAATAGTTGGAAAGTGGATATTATGGCTCTCTAGTGTAATCATTGAAGCTCAGTTAGCTTCTGAATCACCTGCATCTCATTGCCAGTCAAAATGAAGAGTTCTGCTTTGTACATTACAGTAGAAATGAGTTGCTGCTTCCTTTTCCTGTGGCCCTGCTGTGTGGGTGGCAGAAGGAAATACTGCTTTAATCTATAGATGTATCAGTTCCTTGTCTAAGAAAACAGAGTGACATTAGAGTAGCTGCACCTTTTTATAAGCTATTTCTAGGGATGCTGAGCAGAGTTAAGTGTCAGATTTTGCTTTTGTCATAATGGATGACTTCACATCTGAGTATGATGTTACCTAGCATATACAGTGGTCCCTCGACTTACAAACTACTCGACTTAAGTATTTTTCGAGTTACAAACGGCAGTTTTAGATCCGGTTTTAGATGGGGTTTCCTCGACTTACAAATTTTTAGATGGGGTTTCCTCGACTTACAAATTTTACATGCGGTTTCCTTGACTTGCCTGCCTGTTTACTGCCTGTTTATTCTTGAAAAGAAATGTTCCTGTGCAGTTTGCAAGCCTTACTGGGGGTCTGGGTCTTTTTTCTAGGCTCCGGAACGCATTAATCCGTTCCCAATGCATTCCTATGGGAAACCGCTTTTCGACTTACGAATTTTTCGACTTACAAATGTGCATTCGGAACGGATTAATTTCGTAAGTAGAGGGACCACTGTATGTACATATTGGTAACTTTATTAGGACATTACACCAATCTATCCAAACCCAATATCGTGTCTCCAATGGTGGCTAGCATCCGATACAACGGAGAAAGTAAAGAGCCGAGACTGTTGCCCTGAGAGTACTTCAGTCTCAGTGGAACATGTGGAAGTCTAATAATGTTGAACCAGCTTTGGCAAGAGAATGGATGCATTGATCATATTTGTTTTAAGTATTTTTATCCCACTTAGCCACCAGGCAACAAAGCGGTTTACAAGTGAAGTACAAAACAAAATAAACCTATAAATAAATGTAAAATAAAGAATTTAAAGCAGCAGCAATTAAGATACAGTAAAAACAAAGCTCATCCCATAGACACAGCTTATTTTACCCTGCAAGCTTTCAGACTTAAAAACAAACAATCAGACAATGCAGTGAAGAAGCAGGAAGACTACTGTTTTGGGAGGTCTCTAGCTTGTCTTGTTTTGTGGGAGACAAAACAGCCTAGCCAAGAAGTAACCTGACTGGATTCATCAGCAAAATATATCCACCCCATTGTAGCAACACGAAATTACGTTTGACAGACACGGTTTGTCTTTCTGGCAGATAACCTCCTGGTTAATGGCATTCTTTTGTTCCACAGCCTCTTCTGAAGGCTCCCACACCTCTGCTGCATGTGGCCTCCTTAGGACAGAAGCAAGGTATCCTGGGAGCCCAGCCCCAGTTGCTGTTCCAGCCTCACCGGATCCCCCCACTCTTTCCTCAGAAGCGTAAGTATTGCTGCATGCTGTGGTGGCGGGTGCTGAGTGTTGGAAATCTAGAGTGTTTGAGGATGCCGCATGGTGATGGAAATCAAGATGTGAACCTCTGTTGGAGAGCGGGCGGAGCGAGGATGGAGGCATGGCCCTTCTTTAGGGTAGTGTTTACCATTCCATCTTGACAGCATGAAGCAACAGTCTTTGATATGCCCCTTCCTTCCGTGGACTAGGTGAACTATTTTTGTAATGACTGGCAGGAGCTGTGGTGCTGCCCTGGAGGCATTAGTTGTAAGGAGCTCTGAAATGGCATTGTGTGTGTGTGTGTGTGTGTGTGTGACCATCTTCTTTAACAGTATGAGCTGGATACTCCCATTTTGTGCCAGCTGCATTTGACTCTCCATTCATTTCTGAGCTTAATTCAAGGTGCTGGTGATCACTTTTAAAGAGCTCAAGAGTTTGTGTTCAGGGTATTTAAAAGGCCACATGCTCCTTGACCCAGCCCATCTGAGATTAAGCTGGTGGGTACAGGGAACAGGGCTTGCTCTGCAGTTGCCCCAAGCCCTGAAACGTCCTCCCTAAGAAGATCGGAATGGCTTCATCCCCTTCTCTCTCTTGATGGATAGTGAAAGATGTTCGTTCCATTGTTCAATTTTGAGTTGTTTCCCCCCTGGAAGGAGGAGAACTGGTCTTGTGTTAGCAAGCATGACTCTGTCCCCTTTGCTAAGCAGGGTACACCCTGGTTGCATATGAATGGGAGACATGTGTGAGCACTGTAAGATATTCCCCTTAGGGAATGGAGCCGCTCTGGGAAGACATCTGCATGCTGAAGGTTCCACGTTCCCTTCCTGGCATCTCCAAGATCGGGCCGAGAGAGATTCCTGCCTGCAGTCTTGGAGAAGCTGCTGCCAGTCTGTGTAGACAATACTGAGCTAGATGGACCAAGGGTCTGACTTGGTAAATGGCAGCTTCCTATGTTCCTAATGTGTTGATTCCTGTCAAGATTATTTAACTTAAGTGGCTGTCTATATTTCTGGCACAATGTGATCTTACTGTGTTATGTTTTTAATGTCGTGAGCTGATGCTGTCAGGAAGCCATACGGACATGCCTAAATAAGGTAGTAAATAAATGGTGCATGTGTTAGGGAACAGTGATAATGACAATCCTGAGTGATCCTGAGGCCCAGCCCAGGAAAGTGGTTGTCGTCCAAGGTTTAGAAAATAAGCCTGTGTGTGTTTCTTCCCCAGCTATGAGCCTCTTCCAGACGTCTCCGGCACTCCATCTGGGTCACCTTGGCAGATACAGTGGTCGGAGTCCAAAGGGCAGGCAGGACCTGGGTAGATGGTAAGGACCATCGTTTCTTCTGTGTTTGCACAAAATCCCTCCCTCCGCCTTGCTCCTCATCTTCAGATAGAAAGTAATGCCAGTTCCCAAGGAGCATTTCGTGTGTGTGTGCTTGTGTAGGAACTTGCAAACCTCCCCCCACCCCAAGTCTCTCTATTCCCCCCATCTCACCTCTTCAGAGCTCTAGGATTTCTCTTGTAAGCATTGGTGCTTGTTACTGAGCAAAAGGAATTCTGTGGCTATACCTTTGGTGCAGCGGGGAAGTAACTTGCCTAGGGAGCAAGAGGTTGCGGTTCGAATCCCCGCTGGTATGTTATAGCCAGACTAGGGGAAACACCTATATTGGGCAGCAGCAATATAGGAAGATGTTGAAAGGCATCATCTCATACTGCATGGGAGATGGCAATGGGAAATCCCTCCTGTATTCTACCAAAGACAACCACAGGGCTCTGTGGGCGCCAGGAGTCGACACCGACTCGACAGCACAACAACTTTACCTTGCATTGCACTCCGCCCACTCCACCAAGTGCTGCTCCAGGCTCTCCCATCTGTGGTGGTGTGTTGCCTTTCCCGTTTTTAGTTTCAACAGTTTGTGGTGTTGCAGGAAGGTCAGGGTGGTAGCTGAAATGTTCTTCCAGTCTTTCCATGGCCCTCAAGGCTTCTTGCACCCTCATTACATAGCCCAGTGTCCCAGGTTCCCTGAACACAACCTCCAGGGATTGGATCTGAAGCTGATATATCACTGCATATCCATTGTTGCAACTGACCTCTCGTGTTCTGCTTGTGGACTCCCTGGAAGCATCTGGCTGTTGGCTGTGGGTAACCAGGATGTAGGATTAGATGGATGTTTGGTCTGATAGGAACATAGGAAGCTGCCATGTACTGAGTCAGACCATTGGTCTATCCAGCTCAGTATTGTCTTCACAGACTGGCAGCAGCTTCTCCATGGTTGCAGGCAAGAATCTCTCTCAGCCCTATCTTGGAGATGCTGCCAGGGAGGGAACTTGGAACCTAGATGCTCTTCCCAGAGCGGCTCCATCCCCTAAGGGAAATACCTTACAGTGCTCACACTTCTAGTTTCCCATTCATATGCAGCCAGGGCGGACCCTGCTTCCAAGGGTCCAGCAAGGCAGTTATGTGTGTGTTCCATAAAATGCTGTCTGAGATGTGTACTTTCTAGTGCTCATCAGTCTGCAGCAAAGCAGAATCTAGCTTGGCTGCTTCCAGAGTGGGAGATTCCTGCCTACAGTGCAGCACTGGGGGTTGTTGGTGCAGTTCTAAGGAGGACACCATGTTGGTGTGTAGCTGCAAAAAGAAGCAAGTCTTGTGGCACCTTAAGGAAATTAAATGTTATTAAAACATTTTAAATCCTGCTGTTCCTACTGTGTTAAAACACATTTACTGTAGTAGAAGCTTTCATGGACTGCGGTCCACTTCATGCTTCTGATAAGTGGGCTGGAGTTCTCAAAACCTTGTGCTAGAGTCAATATGTCCGGCATGTGCACAAGCCTCCTTTGGGAAGTGCCGAACCGGCTCAGGCGCCTGCTGCGGAACTGGTTTGGCAGGGCGGGGAGTGGTTCCTTTAAGGAGCAGACAAGCGGGTCATTGCCTGCTCTGCTGCCACCCCGTCGCTTTTCTGGGCATGGCGCTCGCTCGAGCAAAGGCCGCACACAGCTGCGTCAGAGTTTCTTGTAGGCTGCATGCTGATGCTGTGCACAGCCTGCAGGGAATGGCACTGCAGCTTCGCGCAACCTTTGCTCGAGTGAGCGCCGTGCCCGGAAAAGTGGTGGGGTGGCAGTGGAGCAGGTGAGGGCCTGCTCCTCAACGGAACTACTCCCTGCTTGTGCCTGCACGGAGGGCTGGTGCACATTCCTAGTGCTAGTCTTTAAGGTGCCACAAGACACTACCTTGTCAGTGCAGTGGGCACTTTAGGTGGTTAGCACTGGCACTCTGATGGGAGCAGCTGGTGCGGTTTTTCGAGATGAAATGTGTAGCTGGCTGCTACATATTTCAGGCGCCATATTACGTCTTCTCAGAGTGTTTGTATCAGTTTGGCAGATCATAATTTGGATAGCCAGATTCAGTGTCCAGGCTGCCTGCTTGCCTTCTTTTAAACTGTTGCGTGATAGAACTGTGTGCTGCTAAGAACAGCAGATTGGAGGGTCTTGCATATCAGTACTGTGTGCAGTTTCATGGTTGGTTGCAGCAAAATTATCCGGTGTGTAGCCACCCTTAAAATACTGTTCTGGGTGGCAGTATCAAGGCAGTGTGCATGCACATGCATTCGGAGTGAGACCTTCCTGATTAAACCTGAGTGGGATCTAAAATTAACTCAGCAGGCATCAAAAACCATGTGAGCACACGTGCACGCCTTAGAGGGAACACTGCTGTGTACAATTCTGGTCTCATCTCAAAAAGGAACTGGAAAAGGTGCCAAAGCAGCTAACCATTGATTATGGGGCTAGAGCACTTTCCTTGCGAGGAAAGTTCTAGAGAGATTTGGGGCTTTTTAGTTTAGGGGGAAAGGCAATGAAGGGGGAGGCATGAAGAAGGTTTATAGAATCCTCACAGCATTAGAAGCAGGGGTCATCCCATGGGCAGGAAATTTAGGGTAGACAGAAGGAAGTACTTCTTCACACAGTGCATAGTCTGTGGAATTTGTTGCCACAGGTTGTGGTGATGGTCACCAGCTTGGGTGGCTTTAGAAAAAGGTTAGCCAAATTAGTGGAGGGCAAGTCTGTCAATGGCTACTAGTTGTGGTAGCTATGTGCAACCTCTAGGTTCAGGGGCAGCATGCCTCTGAATACTGGTTGCAGGGGAGCAACAGGAGAGGGGGCATGCCTCCATCTGCTACTTGTGGGCTTTGCATAGGCATCTGGTGGGCCATGGTTGAAAAGCAGGATGCTGGACTGGGCAGGCCTAAGGTCTGATCCAGCAAGATTCTTCTTATGTCCTTATCCTGCTCTTAGGGATGACTTTGATTCCAAGAAGCGGAAGCAGAAGGCTGGTGAGCCATGGGGAGTGAAGAAGCCACGGTACGAGCCCCCTCAGTACCGGGTCCAGTTGGCTTGCTATGCTGTGAACAGGTAAGAGCAAGAGAGCAAGGAGCTTCTTCCTGGGATTGTGTGCAATGGGAAGACTGGAGTGATGGGAACTTGGGCATACTCAGAAACCATCCTGAGTGCATACATGGCAGAAACAAACAACCAGCTTTGGCTCTTGGTGAATGGCAGAGCGCCTGGCGGTGTTATCAGGCAGATGCTTAGTAAATGCAATAACACTGTTTGCTTTAGACAGAGAGAACAACTAGCATCAGACCTGGTGGGTCAGTGTTGGCTTAAAGTGTGTTCATTCTATATCCAAATTAATGGACAGACTCCCTGACTGGAATCAAGGGCCATAAGACATGCCGACTGGAGCCCTGGCTTCTCTTTGAAGGGCAGAGTGTGGCTTCTGTCCACTAGCCTTGCAGAGTCTAATATTGACAGCTTCTGTCCATCTCTGTTTCTCCTCAGCCCCTTCTGTGATGCCATGGAAATCTTGAGGCGTTACGCCAGTATCCAGTTGCCCAAAGAGTTCTATGATGTTCGCCTCTCTTGGCTGGACACCTTCCCACTTGCTCAGCCACTGACTCTTCGACATCCCAGCCGGATCCAGGTGGCCAGTCCTGGTGAAGAGGTGCCTCCAGCCGACGAGGGCACCACACTGGATGCTCAACCGGAGGACGCCAACTCTGCATACAGTGCCAAGGTGAAGGAGTTGGTCCCCTGGTGGTGTAGACGAAACTAGGACTGCACTAAAGATGTAGGAGGTACAACCGGTGGTGCAGAAAGCATTGGAATGATCTTGGGCGAGGCTGGATCCTAAACGCAAGCCTTGGCTTATCTACTGGCTTTCTCCCTGGGTTGCCCTTCTAATGCTGTGCCTGCCCTATCATTCCTGAGACGACTAGTTAAGGGCTTCAGCCTGGCTTCCCTTTGCAGATAGAACAAGGGCAGTGCCAACTGGGCTGAGCACAGCACTGCACAGATTCAGCTGTGGTTTCTGTCCTGTTCTTAACCAGCTTCTTCTGCCCCTACATTGCTGGTGCCAGAACAATGGGGAACAATCTTCATTGTACCAGGGTTGTGCGTACTTGATATTAAGGAAAATCTCAATGGTAAGGGCCCTTAATTTTAAGGAAAGAGTGAGGCTTGTCCCATCCTACGGTTTTCTCTGTACATTGGTCATACCATTGGCCCGTCTGTTCCAGTATGTTCCACTCTGACTGGCAGAGGCTTTCCCAGCACTGCTACCGGAGAGCCTGGGGATGCCACCTGAGACCTTGTACCAAGCACTGGTCCCTTTCCAATGTAGGTTTTGCTGCTGTCCTCTCCGGGCATAGAAGAATTCTACCGCAATTGTTTGCTATATACTGAAGATCCCAGTGACCATAAGGAGAGTCCTGAGCACCCAACAAAGCAAATTAAGGTGAGCATCCTCAAGAGCAGGGATGTAGACTTGACCGTGTGCTTGGAATTAGGGCAGCTCAGACACCTCGGAGAAATTCCAAGACATTTCAAGAGCGAAGGAAATAAGCTGCAGTGAGAATTGTGTAAAATCAGAGTTGGAGAAGAAGTAGAATTAGGCTGGAGACTGAAAGAGTGGTTCAGGAGCCACCAGTGGTTGGTTGGTCTTGGACCGTAACAATAACTTGTTTGATTGATTTTGATTCACAAAGGATATGTTTTGTTTTCTATTGTGGGGTCTGAATTGTGGGAGCGAACCACTATCTGAGGGGCTCCCAACTTTGAGTCCCCTGGTGCTTTTGGACCACAACTCCCATCAACCTCTGCCACAGTGGTTGAAGGGGATGATGGGTGTTGTAGTTCAACATCTGTGGACTCAAGGTTGGGAGCCCCTGCTCTCTGCCATTGGGGACTGTAACAACTTTCCTCTTATCTAAGAGCTTTGATACTGATAGGAGAATAGAGTCTGTATATCAGGCAAGCCTCCCCCCTCCCGCTTCCAAGCTCTGGGTGCAGACCCAGGCAGTATGTTTCCTTACAGTTTTCTCTCTCCTTAGTTCTTGCTAGGGAAGAAAGCAGATGAAACAGTGTTGATTGGAGGGCAGTGGTCTCCATCCCTGGATGGTCGTGACCCAGCTGCAAACCCAATGGTCCTGATCCGCACAGCCATTCGCTGTGCCAAAGCACAGACTGGGTTGGACCTGAGTGCCTGCACGAAGTGGTGAGTAATCCTCTTTGGCTGATCGGCTGTGCCTTCCAAAGCAGCTACCTTTCTTGGGAGAAGAGACGTTGGAGGTGTGTGCGGCAGCTAAAAGGTTAGCACATTTATGGTGGCAGGAGCTTTCTAGAAGTAAAGCCTCCTTCATCAGACACGTGCATGATGCATTTTTATCCTGCCCTTCCTCCAAGACCCTAAGAGCAGTGTACAAGGTTCTCTCTCTCCCCTGCTCCATTTTATCCTAACCACCATTTTAACTACCCTATGGGTAGAGTAGGCTGAGTGTTTGGCCCAAGATCATCCAGTGAACTCCATGGCCAAGATTTGAACCCGGGTCTTCCAGCATTCTAACCATTTTGGGGGAGGAAAGCAGCCATATCGTGGAGATGCATTGACCTTGTATCTGTCACAAAACATGTGCTAGTCTTTAAGGTGTCACAAGACACTCTGTTGTGCATCAGGTAGCATGGCTCCCCTCTGCAAGCGGATGCTCTTGTTTAGGTATTTACCAACCTTGAATGTGGAACCTGTAGAATATAAAACCTACTGCCTTGAGGAATACAGTCTAGGCCCCAACTCTCTTATCTTGCCTGTAGACTTGGTTACATTTTCAACATATTGCTTTGACGAGACTTGGGGTAACAGTATACCTGTAGCCAACTTTGCATTGATTTGCTTGGAGTTAAGTGGGATATACTTGATAATCTCACTGACTTGCAAGGTAGATTTAATAACAAAAACAAGTGCCTGTTTTGCTGTTGGGACAGTATATTGTATAGATCAGGGGTTCTTAAGTACAAAGCCAAGGCCATTGTGGCTGGGGATGATGGGAGTTGTAGTCCAACATCTGGGGACCCAAGTTTGAGAATCCTTTATGCAGGAGCAAACTTGGCTGAAAATCTGAGCAGAGAAATGGAGTGGAAATAGGTAAGAGCATAGGAAGCTGCTTTATACTGAGTCAGACCATTGGTCTATCTAGCTCAGTATTGTCTATATAGATTGGCAGCGGCTTCTCCAAGGTTGCAGGCAGGAGTCTCTCTCATCCCTTTCTTGGAGATGCCACAGAGGGAATTTAGAACCTGCATGCAGATGCTCTTCCCAGAGCAGCTCCATCCCCTAAGGGGAATATCTTACAGTGCTCACATGTGTAGTCTCCCATTCAAATGCAACCCAGGCTGGTTCCTGCTTAGCAAAGGGACAAGTCATGCTTGTTACCACAAGACCAGCTCTCCTCCCAAAGGTGGAAAGCTGGTGGCCAAGCTGTGAACCAGAAAGTCCATGGTTTGAATCTCACCTCTTCCTAGACCTTACCATATATCCTTGGGCAAGCCAACCTCGGCTCCCCATTTGCAACATGGGGACAATGTTCTTTTGGTTTAAGGTTTGTTATCCTTAACAGATAATGTGAAGCACCTTGAACACTTGAAAGTGCTCTGCAAATGCTCACTTGTGCTACGGTCGGAGGAGATGGCCTTACTGGTGCATGTATCAAAGAAGTATTTGCAGAATAGAGGTGTGGGGAGCTCGGAACAACTACACGTGAACTGAAGACCTTTTGGGGATTTAGATCCCATTTTGCTTACACTTAGCTATCATAATTCTCCTGGGTTGGGAGACAGAAGATACTGGGGGTGGATTCATAAGGCCAAGCTATACTGACACCCACAACCTTCAGATGTTTCAGTGGAGTAGCTGCATTAGACTTCTACAGGTACCTTAGAGACTGACAGGTGTATTGTGGCATATATACTGAAGATATACTGTAAGACTGAAATGTTCCGCCAGGTGTTCGGTCGCTGAGATAGCTGGTCGTAGAGTGCTCTTGTAATCCATGGTTATTATGTCATGTGGAATGAGTATTGTATGGAGTTGGATGAGGCTATGTAAGATATATTTTTATGAAATTGTGTTGTGTATACTATTGCTTGTAAGCCGCCCTGAGTCCTATGGGAGTAGGGCGAACTAACTAAACTAAACTATATGGGCTGATGGAATGGACACTCCTCAAAAGCTTAAGCCCCAAATACATCTGCTGTTCAAGGTACCACAATATTCTTTTCCCTTTAAAACATCAGGAATGTAGTTGCACTTCCTGAGGCTGGCCACTAGGTGTCCGCCTGTTGTGAAGAGCATCATGCTTGTGAGGGAGTCAGTTTTGTGGAGCCTTATTTTCGTGCATGCTGTACCAGGAGCAGGCAGGAAATGCTTTGGTAGCCTATGGAGTGGCTAGTGCAGGGCAAGGCTTGGACCTTTAATGCACTCTCCATTAAAGTTGTGCAGTGCTGAGCTGAATTGGCACCATGCAGGACCAAAAGGGAGAACTTTCTCTTAAAGAGTTTTTCCTTTGCAGAACCAAGTTGGGGTTTTCCCTGAGGGATGCCTGGAATTCTGAGGCTAGAAAACCCAGATTATGTAACGGGATTAGTCAACATTTATTTGTCATTGGAAAGTAGGAAAAATATGCCAACTCTGGCAGATGGACAGGGGGCAATAGGTGGGTTTGGGGAGCCATACTGAATGTAAAAGCCTCCATCTCAGCCGCACAGAAAGCCTTTTAACAAAAAATGCCTCCTATTTAAAGTCTCTCCCCACTCCCACACTGCTTTTTTTTTTTTAGCAGAATTGGTGAGAACAAATATTGAACTTGCTGTTTACTCTACACATTTGGTGAGAGCTCTGCATTAAAGGCTGTATTCTGGAATTGGGGATTGTTTCTAAAACCCTTTGTGAACAAAACTGTTTCTTACATCCATGCCCTGCTTTTTGTCCCTCTTGAAGCACAAGGTGACCTGCGTGGGGTGGCCAAGAGGTCTCCCACCCCAGGCATAGTGACCATACTGCGACCTGCTTTGCTTCAGCAAGAAGATGGCATCACGTGCCTTTCAGACCATCATGCTGGGAACAGCCTCTCCTCTGCCCTCTTGCTCAGTCTGCTTCCGGGCAACTAGGGGAATCCTTCCATTGGTCCATCACTGGAGGCTGAGAGGCTGTTCCGCATATGGGAAGCACAAGTGAATAGGAAAGGGGGGAGGTTTGGAGGCTTTGGATATGGGCACCATAATCACCATGATCTGTCAGAGCAAAGGCCTGGTACAAGAAAAGTGTTTGCCCTCTGCTGTCCTAACCAAGAGCCATGTGATTCTGGTTCCTTGGAGCCTCCTGCAGATGCTTTTGCACGCGAGCACTTTGGAACCGGCTCAGGCTTCAAAGATCAGATCTCTGGCCAATCAACATTAAGAAATAAGCTGGAACTTGGAGTGCATTGGTTTGGTTGGTTGCAACATGGCTATATATAGATTCCTGGCACTGGGTAACCATGGCAACTGATCTTATTTTGCTTAAACCTAGCTGTGCATATGACTTGTTTGGGAAGCAACAGATGAGGGAAGATGGGGACTTGTGGGCCTCTGAAGCTTTGCCACCTGTTGAATTGAAGTCTTGGGGCTCCTTCTGTTGGTAGCACTAAGCAAAACCAGAGCTTTTCGGAGTGAAGTCCAGTGCTGGGTTGACTACAGCGTGGGGGCTGATGGAATGAATTTATCTTAGGAGGAAAACAAGATTATGGGGTTTTGTTGGTCAGGAATAGCAGAGAGCGGTTTTCCTTTTCTTGGGTTGGGAGTGCCAACTGGGCTGCTCTCAACTTCTCCAGTAGAAAGATCAAGTCAAGGTTAAAGGCCACCTTCACCCATTGCTTCTTTAGGTGCATGTCTAAAACAGAGCGTGAATGCACAAAACAGGTGTTTGCATACACAAATACTATACAGGCATGCGCATCAGGAACCTAAGATTAGCTGCTGTCATGTCAAATGTACATTGTCTACTAAACGTTGGTTTGCTGTCATGATTGAAGTGGCCTAAAACAGAAATGGAACAGGTTCCCTGAATATATCAAGAGACCCAAACATCTGGAAATATTATCTGTTGTAGCTCTGCTTAAAAATGGTTGGATAGTGAGTGGATATGGGGAAGAGGTGTCTTGAAAAAAGAAAAATTTCCCCACCTTAGCAAAGTAAGAAAACTTCTGTGAATACACTGAACCTGTGTTGGTCTTTCATAAAGTGTTTTATAAAACAGTAGATGGAGCAGTGTAGGCAAGAGAATCTCGGTGACCTCTGTCCCCTGTCTCTCAGCCTCACCTACCTCGCAAGGTTGCTGTGAAGACAAACAGAACTGTGTAGACTGCTCTGGGTTCCTTGGAGGTAGAGTGAGAGATAGATGTAAGCATAAACAAATATCAGGTGATTTGAGCAAGTGAACCAAGCCACAAACTTCAGGAACAGGCAAAAGGGCCCTCGGTTCGCTGCCCATTACTGGCCAGCATCCTTTGTCCTCCTTGCCCTCCACTCTCCTCGTCCCTGACAAGTCCATATGTAGCATGTTCCTTTTTCCAAAATGAAACTGCACAAACCATGCCAGTAAACTAAGCAGTTTACTTTATGCAAACCCATTATTTAGTCTGCATAGCTTAATCCCATTGCAGAAGTGTGGGCTAATTGAATTCCTAGATGCCCCTTGGTGACTTTAGGCAGGGAGCCTAATAATCCTTTATTGAGTGATCAAGGTGACACCTCTGGAAGATATTCCCCTCAGGGGATGGGGCCGCTCTGGGAAGAACACCTGCCTGCTTGCATGCAGAAGGGTTCGAGTTCCTTCCCTGGCAGCATCTCCAGGATAGGGCTGAGAGAGACTTCTGCCTACAACCCTGGAGAAGCCGCCACTAGTCTGAGTAGACAATCCTGACTGGGTAGAAGGCAGCTTCCTCTGTTCCTGTCTTCAGAAAGGGTTCTTCTTGGAGGTTCTGTCAATAGCTTTTCATTTGCCCTCCTCTTCTCTAGTGGAAGTCCTGCATGCCTTTGCCATTTCGCTTGGTGAAAGCAGCTGAGCAAGAGCTCCATGCAGTTCCACGCTCACAAAGGATTATATTGCGGGAGAACTGTCCTACCTAGGCAAATGCCTCCCCAAATTTTGCAACTGGACTAGGAAGCCATCTGTTCTTTCTTATCGGGACTGGTTATGATGGATTCAATCCTGAAAGGGGTGTAGTGTCAGCAGCCAAGAAAAGAAGGTGCATTTGCAGAACCCTGCTTAGAACTCCCAAGAGAGGAGAGCTGGTCTTGTGGTAGCAAGCATGACTGGTCCCCTTAGCTAAGCAGGGGCTGCCCTGGTTGCATATGAATGGGAGACTAGAAGTGTGAGCACTGGAAGATCTTCCCCTCAGGGGATGGAGCCGCTCTGAGAAGAGGAGAAGGTTCCAAGTTCCCTCCCTGGCAGCATCTCCAAGATAGGGCTGAGAGAGACTCCTGCCTGCAACCTTGGAGAAGCTGCTGCCAGTCTAGGTAGACAATACTGAGCTAGATGGACTAAGGGTCTGACTCAGTATATGGCAGCTTCCTATGTTTGTAAGTAAGTCTGCCGAGGGTCCTCTTTGCATCTTGCTGCCTAACATTTCCTCTCCGCTTCTTGTACTTCAGGTTCCGGTTTGCCGAGTTCAGATATCTGTGTGAGGGCAGCCCTTCTCATCCAGAACAGACAGTGGTCTTCCTGCCAGATGTTTGGAGCTGCATGCCGTCTCTTGAGGAGTGGGAAGCCTTGTGCAAGCAGAAAGCTGAAAAGGTTCCACTGCCATTGGAAGAGAAAGCTGAGGTGGTGAGGACGGTTTGGGGTTGGCGGAAGTGAACCTGAGTGGGAAAGGAACAAATGTACTTGGAGAGAGCACCAGTGTGACTAGAAGCGAGGGGGCCTTAACTCCGACCCCATCACTTCCCAGAGGTGTTTTTATCCACTTGATACAGAAGGATTCTGGGACATGTTGGCATGCTTCTCCCTTGCTTTATGGGGTTATCCCACCAGTTTGTGTGAAGTTGGCTTGGGGTCTTGCAGGCTGCGTGTCCTTGTTGGTCTGAAGGCAGATTAGACGGCCACCTTACTGAAGCTAAGCAGGCCTGTGCCTGGTTGGGAGACCAGCTGGGAGCCCATAAATGCCAAGGAGAGTTTCATTGGAGAAGTTGGGATAGAAATGTAATAAGTCAGCTGATGCTCGGCTTTAGGCTCATCAGTGCACACTTGGGCACAGAGAGAGGTTGCAGCCTCTGGTGCTTCTTGAAATGTGTATTCTTCTAAACAGGAAGAGGACGCTGAACAGGCCTCTGAGCAGGAGATGGAGGCCAGTGAACAGGAAGCAGACTCCACCGGATCTGCCCCTGAGCCAGCTCTTGAGGCCTCTGCAGCTGAACCGGAGACCCCGACACCCCGCTTGGAACCTGCCATCATTGCTCACCCCCAGCCAGCCCTGCAGGGTGGGCAGCCCAGCTGCACCAACCTCTCCCTTGGCACTCTGCTGGAGTACAGGCGGCAGCGAGAGAAGCTCTCCTTTGAGGTAACCCTGATTTCCCCAGGATGGGGCTCATCAGTGGAGATTGGTGGGCAGAGGCTGCCCTGCCTGCTTTTGTGCAGCTGAGTGGAGAGATGGGCCTCTTAAGTTCGGTGAGGGTAGATGGTGAGCAAGCGGCAGAGCACTCATGGCCAACCCAGCTCAGGAGCCTCTCGTGGCTCTTGACGTTCACGAAAACTTCTAAAGGTGTTTGGGGCTTCCATCTGCCGCCTCTGCCTTTTCCCCTTGCAGCTACACCTCGAGAGCGGTTGGGAGGAGGGGATGTCCGCAGTGTGATCTTGGGGGCCATAAAGCAATATGTCCCATGGTGGGGGAGCCTTTTAGAGGGTGAGCCCTTTGGGGACAGGGAACGACCTTATTTGTTTCCCCCTGTGAACCGCTTTGAGGACTTGGTTGAAAAACAATATATAAATATTCATCTTGGTATCTCTGCAGTTGGATGAAGCAGGGGGGAAAGCAGAGGCTTTGTGAAGAGAGGCACACTGTTGTGTAGTTTGCTGCACTTGGCCTAATGGAGTCTTTCATCTGTGATGCCTTTTGCTTTAAGAGTTCTGCATACACATACTGTTCCGTAGTGAATTCCGTGTGTTCTGGTGGCTGATGTAGGCCTCCAGATCTTTCCTTTGCCTCCTGCTTACTAGGGATGTGCCCGAACAGGTTTGGAGGCCCTTTTACAGACCTCTGAACCAGTTTGAAAGTCCGGCAGTTCAGCCGATTCAAAGGGGGTGGTGGTGGTGGTGGTTAGCTTTAAGGACCAGGGAGGGTGCCCCCCCCCGTGTTTCCTCCACTGGCACTGTGTTAAAAAATGGTCTTGCGGGGCTGCAGAGTACCTCCTTGACGCCCCGGTGCCTGTTGGACTGCAAGTACCCCCAGAAGTACCAAGTGCGCGTGCATGCGTGCGTACCAGGTACCTCCGGGGGTACTTCTGGCCCAACATGCACCGGGGTGGCAAGGAGGTACACTGCTGCCCTGTGTGACCAGTTCTTCACACAGCGCTGGCGGGGAGGGGGAGCACCCTCCCCAGCCCTTTGAACCGGCAGTTGCTGGTTCCGGGCCCATCGCTACTGCTCACTGCTCTCCCCCTTGCTTTCTCCACAGGTGGCAGTGGTGGCAGAGTTCTTCCAGGAGATGCTTCAGCGGGATTTTGGCTTCAAGCTCTACAAGGCATTGATGGCCCTACCGGAGAAGGAGGAACCGTTGGAGGCAAAGCACCCCGAAGCGGAGAAAGCCGCTGAACTGGAGAAGGAGGAAGAGAGTGAGATGAAAGAAGAGTCTCCCAGGAGTCTAGGGACAGAAGAGACACCTGCCAATAACCAGGAGGAAGTGCAGGTGGGTCTACAGGCTTCCCAGGCGATTGGCAGGTTTGACAAGTGGCCTTGGTTGAGTGGGGGCTGCCTGCTGGTGGAGGTGGAGCTCCTCAGGCTGGGGCTGAGCACTCCCTGTGGCTTCCCAAGGCAGAGAGACTGATGTGCAAGGGGGTGCATGTGCCACTGTTTGCAGGATAGCAGAAAACACACAGCATGTCCAGCTGGGTGCAGAAAGCTCGTGGCTTTCATTTAAAACCACAAAGAAAGAATCCGAGTTTTCCCATCCTGTGGCTGGCTTGAGATTTCAGCAGGCAGTGCCCACGTTCTGTCAAAGCATATCCTCACAAAGGGACGACTGAATGCCGTAACGGGCAAAACCGGAACAGGCTATGCAGCTAATAAATATTGCACATCAAATCATGCAAAACAAGACACTTGCAAAGGTTGCAGAATCTGGATTGCTTGGGGATATATTCCTTTATTTGTACTCATGTGAAGTGCCCAGTCCTCTTCATGTGCTTTTTTGCTCTCGTAGAAACAGGAGGAGAAGCCAGCAGGTCACGATGGGGCCAACACAGCTAAGGACGAGAAGGCTAGTGGGAACGTCAAAGCAGACCCCAAGGACTCTACAGATGAGCTCTGTGACCTGAGCCTGGAGGATGACCTGCTGCTGCTGAGAGAGGATGAGGAGGAGGATTTTGGTAGGTACTCTGTGAAATGCAGCAGTCGTATAGGGAAGCATGCAAGGTTATGGGATGCCCCCCCACCCCCCGATTTAAGGTGGAATGGGGAGAAGCCATAATGCTGCCTGCAGACACCCATATTCATTTAATCACAGGAAAAACGAAAGGTGAAAAGAGCACATCCGGTGACTCTCCTTAGCCCTAACAGGGAAGATCAGGACTCCTGGGTTCCCTTCCCTTGCTCACGGTCTGTCCTGAGGCAAGCCAGTACCCTATAATTCCCCCGTCTCCATACTGAGTTTATTGCAACCCTGCAGATGGTTGTACGAGGGGCAGTTTTATGCCAGCAGCTGAAGCAGGTCTGGTCTGCCTTGTCCACAGGTGTCAAGTTAGAAGATGCTGAAGTGCGATCGGTTGCTTCAAACCAATCAGAGATGGAGTTCTCCTCGCTTCATGATGTGGTCAGTGATCTAGTTTGCTTCAGGCACTTCAAGCTATAGGCTCTGTCTTGCTCCAGGTTGGGTTCTTGAAAATTAATATCCCACTACTGTGGGGTTGCCACTAATTCAGTGATCCAGTCCAATTCAGGCAGGAAAAACAGCACTTTTGAGTGTTTAATAAATACTCCGCATAGCAAATTGTTTAACCCAGACTCCCATTTTACCATCCAGCAAACTTACATGGATGTACTTGGAATGATTGGCTGTGATTAAAGACACATTTTTGATGAACATTAGAATTATGTCTGTCAAGCTGTTTGTCAGCTGTGGTCGGGACACGCTGCATGAAGGCAACCATATCCCCGAGCATCAGAATTCCCAGCCAGTAAGTTCTGGTTCCTAAGAAGAAGGTGGCCCTCTTGCCTCCAGGTCTGACTTCATACCCATAGGAACATAAGAAGCTGCCATATACTGAGTCAGACCATTGGTCTATCTAGCTCAGTATTGTCTTCACAGACTGGCAGCAGCTTCTCCAAGGTTGCAGACAGGAATCTCTCTAAACCCATGTGGTTTAGAAATGAATCGTGGTCTGTAAATTGAAGGGTTGGGTTTGTGGGATTCTATAGGAGCCAAGTTTTGCATTAGATTCATATTCCATTCTCTGCAGCAAGATTGCATCCATGTAGATTTCTGTTCCACATGATCCCAGGACGTTGTTGTGTCTGTTCCCCCCTCCCCAGTGGGGGAGAGTTCTCAGGGTTGGGGGTATTGACTGAGAGGTCCTAGCTTCCTGCCTACCAATTCTAGATTAGCCTCTGCTGTCCCCGCACCTGTCACCCTATGACTACTCAGAAAACATTCCACTCTAGCTTTCCCCACGCTAGTGTCTGATGCACAGTTTGCCCTTGAGTACAGAGTAGGATACCCCACTCAGGGAGCTGACCTCTGGGAGCTGATCCCTGTCCTGAATTAGCAGAGGCCCCCTCCCCCCCCCCCCCGGCAATCTCAGCAGTGTGCTTGGAGCCTGTTCTGGAGACGCAGCTGATGCCTGTTTCTAGGGCTCAGCTGGCGGTGGGGAAGGGGACACCCCTTTCAAGGCCAGGGCACAGTGAAAGGACATTGGCTGTGTCTGCATCAAGGTATGGGAGAGTCCATGCAGGGTAAAGGGAGTGTCAGCTTGACGGTCTGAGCAGTGTGTGTGTTTCCCTTCCCAGCCCAGAGAGCTGGACCCAAGCGCTGTGTTGCCACTGGATGCCCTTCTTGCCTTTGTTTACTTTGACTTGAATTTCTGCGGCTACCTGCACCGGAGGGATATGGAGAAAGTCCTCCTCACCTTGGGCCTGCACCTCTGCAAAGAGCAGGTGAGCACCAGCCCGGTTTGTCCCCTGCTTGGTGGATAGCGCTGCGGAGGGCGCAAGGCTCTGTCGGTGGCCTTTCCCAGTGCTGTTCATGGAGGGGGATATCTCATCTGGTGGCAGGTGAAGCGCCTGGTGAACAGGGTGGTGACGCAGTTCGTGTGCCGCTACCGCAGCCTACGCTACAGCCGGCAGGAAGGGACTGAGCCAGGCCCTAATGAGGAACCGCTCGGTAGGTGCCAAATATGGGGCGAGGGAGCATTTGGTGGCGAAGAGACGGGCAGAGCCTTTGCGTTTCCCGCTTGAACTCCAACTCCAGGGCTGGGTCATGGATGCAACTCCGTGGTTGGCCTCCTGCCCCTGGGCCCGCAGTTTCCAGGCTGCTTGAGTTAGTGATCAGCTAGTTACATGGGGAGCAGTTCCGGCCCTCTTCTCCCCTTTCCCTGCTCATATATTCCTCTGTGAACTTGGCAGCTCCGGGTACCCACTGCCCATCCAAAGAGTAGCAGGAGGGTTTTAAGAAGGCTCCCCCTACCCTGCAGTGAAACCCCAAGCTGAGCTGTCTGAGAAGTGGGCCTGGCTTCCCTTTGGGATGCTGGCACTCTGTATGCAGCAGGAGGAGGAGGAGAGGGCTTCTTCCCACCCAGGAACAGGAGTGGCTGGAACCTGTTCTGCAGTGCAGCTGTTTGAACCCTTTTGCTGCCCGCTCCCTGCTTCTGGGTTGCTCTACTCCGGAGGCAAGCAATGCTCATGACTTCTTGTTCTTGCAGGCAACCTGGCTTTGTTGCACTCGTCCGCCTCCCTTCCCAAGGCTCCTGCCAAGCCTACCCTAGAAACTCAGCCTGGCAGCCTGGTTATGTTCAACGGGGCTGCCCTCAACGTGGGCAAGCTGCTGGAGAAGGCAGAACAGACGGAAAACAGCCGCCTCTATTTGGAGAACAAAATCCACACCCTGGAGCTCAAGTTGGGTGAGCAGCATGTGGCCAGGTCTTGCCCTGTCCTGCTGAAGAATGGCCCCACCCGCCACGCGGCTGCACCGTCTCCCCAAGAAGCGCGGTGCCTTCCTTGCCTGAGAGTAGCCTCTGCCTCGGCCTCTTACACCTGTTGAGCAAATCATGGGATGCCCCTTTAAGAACACTCCTGCATCCACAACCGTCCAAACTGGGCTTTGCAGAAGCCCAAATTCTTGGACCAGCATGTATGGATTAGACCAAGAGTTTGGATGCTGTAGCTGAGCTGGCACCAAATGCTCTGACTAGTAGAACTCTTGGGGTTGCTGGGGGATTGAAGTGACCCAAAGACCAGGACTCCCTCCCTGCTCTTGCCTGCTGCCAGGAAATTGAGCTGGAGGCAGCCAGCAGGCCTATTGGGGTTTCCTAATAGCAGGTGGGTGGGAGGGACCCTACATTGTTGTCGCCATATGGATTCTGCAAACACATTTGATTGCAGAGTTGCTAGAGCCACAGGGCAATAGTCTGTGTAGCCCTGTGCAAATCTCTCCCCGCCCTTCAGCCTTTTGGAGGGACTGACTCTCCACCCTTTCCCCAAGTTGCGTGCTGTACGGATTTAGGACAGTGATGGCTGCTCTTCCATTTCCTGGCTGGGAGATGCTTCTCTCTCTCTGCCCTACTCTGATCTCAGCCCATTGGTTTGTTGCCTGGAAATTGAATTTTGTTGTATTGTGTTTACAGAAGAGACGCAAAACCGCTTCTTATCGACAGAGGCTTCCAACAAGGTCCTGGCAGCGGAGGTGCAGGAATTACAGAAGCGTCTCGGTGAGATGGAGGAACAGTCTAAAGCGGCGGAGAGGCAAAAATCCCAGTTCCAGAGGCTGCTGCAGGAGAATAAGAAGCGCCTGGTTCCGCTGCAGCTGGAAATCCAGAAGATTGTTGAGAAGGTAGGCCGTCTGTCACCCAGATGAAGCTGGGAGCGTCTTTTAGTCCGGACAGAGTCTTTGTGGCCTGGTGTCACCGTGACTTTTCTGGGCAGTTTCCCCTGCAGTTCCAGAAGCACTGTGCTCTGGTGACCCTGAGTCTACGAGATGCTGTGTAGGCTGCCCGGCACTGTAGTGGTGGGGCCGTGTCTGGCAACATCTAATGAGGGAGCACATCCATGGTCGGCGTTGGGCAGAACATTCTCTGTCTTTATTCGGGCATTTGTGTCTTTGTTTGTTTATGGCAATGCTTTTGTCTCAAGTGCTGGGAAAACGTTGCCTCATGCTATGTATAGTTACTCTGCAGCTTTTCCCACTAAGCAAGACTAGTTAGTGTGTCTTGGAGTACAGCCTTTTTGTGAAATACTGAGGCATCGCAAAGGGGAGCTTGCCTCCTTGGAGTGAGACCCTCAAGTTTCCGCTCAGTCACTTCCTGAGCAATCAAGCCCTCCTGCCGGGTAGAAGCCATTTTTTCTGTCCACAGACTCAGTCCTGTAGTGGAGACGCACGCTGGGGGCCTTGTCCCCCTTCCCCCTGCCTCCCTCCCCTCACTGTCTATCGCAGCAGCCCTTGCCAAAACACTGGGCTAGGTGCATTTTAGAAATAGTCGTCGTATATAAAATCTGTTTGGATTGTTCTAAGGGTAGAACTAGATTTTTGTTTTGACTGAATCTTGACAAAAATAGGAGGCCTTGGTTTGCAAACGCGTGTCGAATGTTGCTAGGGTTGACGCATGAGCCCAGTGCCTCATCAAGCCTGTCCAAGCTTGATCATATGAATGTTCAGCTAACCAGTTGAGTGGCGTTCTGCCCTCTCTCCAAAAAAGCATCTTTGCTTGGGTGGATACAAAGGGCTCTCCCCCCACACGGAGGGGTTCCTGGGCCTGTACCCCTTCAGACTGAGGCGGAGGGAACCAGCTCTTTGAATACTCCTCTGTGCTGCAAACATGCAGACTGCCTGCCTGTCCACACAGAAAAGCAGCAAGTTGACGGCTGTGCTTCCTTCCCTTTATCTCTTTCAGACCAATAACTGCTTAGAAAAGAAGGAACCAACACCGACGGCAGCTTCCAGCAACTGACATTCCTTGGAGAGGCAGCTCAGCAGGGAAGATCAGTACCCTGGTGTGGTATTTTGGGCTGTGGGTTAGCGGTTGGGGTGACCTTTGGCTGCCCCATGAAAGGCCGGAGCTGGTTTTCATCCTAAACCACCACCTCAGGTTTGGGGAAAGGGCCACCTAGTCTAAGCATGGCTGGGATCTGCAGTTCATAACGCTGGAGCCACCATTATTGTTTAAAGGATTCCCATTAGGTAGGAGTTTTGATGGTCTATTGTGTGAGTGGAGAAGCTGCAGCCCAGGTAGTTTCAGGCTGCCTGCAAGCAGCGCGTGTCTGCAGGGAAGTTCCTCCCAGTGCTCAACCCGATGCAGTTAGAAACGGAGCGCAGGTGCCCCACGGCTCCGAGGGACAGGGCATGGCTAGCCTCTTTGTGCTGCATGGAGACCCCCCCCAACCCCCCCCCCACGCTTTTGCTCAAGGAGGTGGTGTTCGGCTGCTTCTTGGCTAAAAGGTGCTTTGGGAAAGGCACAACGGAGTGGTCAGAACTGGCAGGATTTTAAACCAACGGTGGAAGCAGCGCAGCCGATTCTCCCCCCACCCCCCATGGCTGATCCATTCAGTGCTGCAGGCTAGTTAGTGGCTCTTGCTGGTGTTGCGAGGCACTGACGGGGGGGCTGGCTGCTGTGGTGGGAGTTCAGCCCCTCACCCATTCAGCACAGTGCATTGGTGGGTCCTTTGACTGCTTCCAGGCCAGTCATTGGCCCTCTGCAGCTTCACACCCCAAGCAGCCTGCTAGGTCTACACCAGCCTTCACGCGCAAGTGATGTTCTTGGTCACCAGGACTGGGCTTAAGGCCTCAGACGTGGTAGGAGGTGGGCTGCAGTGCGGTCAATGTGGGCTTTGGGGGAGGAGCAGATTTCAGGAGGGCTGCGGTAGGGAACCCTTTGGGTCCCTGTGGTCGTCTCGAGCAGAGTGGCTGGGCCTGCCAGAGACGCCCGCAGGAGGCGCCGACTGTCTCTGCTCTGGCCACCTGCTCCCCCATCCTCACAGGCGGTCTGTCACTTCTGGATGTGTTGCTTTTAGTCTGTAAACGTGGTAACAACTTGTATTTAACTGGCCAAGGTCCCTTTTATAAAAGTCTCTTCCTCACTTGGAGGTCTGCGAGTCCTCATTTCCCATTAGCTCTCTCTCTCATTGAGCTTGGCCTTGAACTACTTTTTTGAATGACTCCAAATGGTCTGTGGGTGCTGAAGTGGCCATTCAGGTGCTGCTTAATGGAAGGGGGAGCGGGAGAAAGCGGCAGCACGGAACAGGGTAGAATGTGATCTCAGACGACAGGCTAAATATTATGCTAGGCAATACATTAGCTGAGCAACATGGACCCTGTTCCCTGTGCCACAGGTGAGGTTTAGTCACCTTTTCAAGCAGCAGGAGGTAGTCGTCTGTGGGTTTGGTAGACAAAGGCAAAGAGCCCAGCGGAGAGCAAGTTTCCTTTTTGTGTGTGTGTGGAAAAAATAAAAATTAGAATCACAGCTTAGAGGAACACTTACATTTAAAGAAATGTCATCTACCTACTTGCTCCAAGGCGGATTAAACAGAAAAGAGTTGGGGAAAGTCTACACAAAGAAAAATCACCTGTGCTTGTACAGTCCGACTTCCTGCTGGGAGCAGAGGCGCCTGTTTGCTAGCAAAGCTCCCCTCAGCCCTGGAATACACCTGCAGTGCTTCAAGCAGTCAATCCAGGCCGTCCTACCTCGGGAGCCAAAGAATCCCTCAGGAGAGTTACATAATGCTGTTATTGCCTTGCCTTGCACAGAGCCTTCTCTCTGGGGCCACAAGAGGTGAGTGAGACACCCTTGAGACCAAGGTTAATAATACTGTAACCCAGTCCAAAACCATTGCTATTAGAGATGGCCTTCTGTCGCATGCAAACACAAATCTTACCAGCTCCTCTTCTAGAAAAAGGCTCCAGTGTGGTGACAAGACCTTTCTCTTCAAGGCACAGTTATACAGTCTCCCCACCACCACATCTGGAAAGAAATTCTCTACCTGTAGTAACTAAGCACACATAGCTACAGACCATGACAATTAAAGCTTATAAATCATTGTGTCTTGTGCTGGGGAGGTGGAAAGAGAAACTCCTAAAGTCCAATTCCAGAGTCCGTATGTGGTAGTGACAAGGACCTGTCCCACTCTCTTGCTGTGGCGGTTCAGTTTTGGAGAGCTGCTGCAAGCGGGCACTTCTGATCTGGGGGAGCATACCTGCAAGGGGCTAAAAGTCAAGAGGGGCCCACGTCTTTGGAGAACAAGGAGTCTAACCATGAAGGTTTCTGTGTAGGAGCAAAAGGTCCCCACAGCACCAGCTGCTGCCTTGTAACTCCTACAAAGTGGAGGTCAGTCATCAGCCACGATAGAGAGTGCCCTCAGTTCATTCAGCTTGGCTTCATTCTCCTTCTCCCTCTGCTCGTCTGTCAGGCCAGGCTCATCAATCTGTTCCGTCAAGTCTCCAAATATTTTGTACATTTCAGTGTAGTACACAACCTAGTGGAAAAGAACAGGAATCCCGTTAGATCAGTAGAAGCATTTCTCGCCAGTAGCTGAAACGCCAAACTCTGGGCTTCTGTAATCTACAACCACCATTCACCCTCGGCAACCTTGCAAACATTCATATAGCAAGGCCCTTTGATACTTGCCTCAATTGAATTAATTGCTAAAGCAAAATTACTTAGGTAACAGAAACAATGTTATGAGGTTCTCTTGTTGGAGAATTAGGCTATTGCCTGATTAAAGGGACTAAAGCCACACCTGGTGGCAGTGAATTCTATAGTTAACTACACATTCTCCCTCAGTGAATGTGAGGCCAATAAAATGTTGACCTTAACTGGTCAATGCTGCCATAAACTGGTCGACCACGACCGGTCAAACATCTTAACAGGGCAATGCTGCCATAAACTGGTCGACCACGACCGGTCAAACATCTTAACAGGGCAATGCTGCCATAAACTGGTCGACCACGACCAGTCAAACATCTTTAACCGGTCAAACATCCTAACAGGTCAAAGCTGCCATAAACTGATTGACCACGACCGGTCAAATATCAACCCTGACCGGTCAAACATCTTAACAGGGCAATGCTGCCATAAACTGGTCGACCATGACCGGTCAAACATCTTTAACCGGTCAACAATCTTAACAGTGCAATGCTGCCATAAACTGGTCGACATGCTTCCACAAACTGGTCGACCACGACCGGTCAAATATCAACCCTGACCGGTCAAACATCTTAACAGGTCAATGCTGCCATAAACTAGTCGACCATGACCGGTCAACCATCGACTGTGTGGGAGTGTCTCCTCTTGAGCGATGGGTTGATCCTCCCACGTGCCCAGAGACAGGACCAATAAACTGCAGGTTACTCACCTACAACTTTGGTTCTTCTGGTGGTCATCTGTACTTCTACATAAGTGGGCTATGTGCCCGCACAGAGACCTCGTCGGTATCTAACAAGCTCAATTCTCCTGCTTTGGGCGAGAACTCCACCCCCAGCTGCTATATGCAGCTGCGCCACTCCTCATCCCTTGAGTCACGGTGTCCAGCTTCAGTGAACCCCGCAGGGAGAAGGGGAGGGCGTGTAAAAGTACAGATGTCCACTAGAAGAACCAACGTTAAGGGTGAGTAACCTGTACTTCAATGTGGTCTCTGTCTTCTACACAAATGGGCGCATAACAAGCCAGCACCCAAGGAGGAGGGAAGAAACAGAAGCAATATGTAATCTGCCAGAAAGTTTTACTTGAAACACAAACTGCAGGACACTCCTACCAAACACAGCATCATTTCGTGCTCTGACATCAATTGCATAATAAGCAGACCATATACATAGAAAGATATATATGCACCGTGTATTGAAATCAATTAGCTAAAAGCTGTTCACACACAGACCATGTGAGAGAATTCTGCATAAACGTTATGCCAAAAGTTTTTTACCAAAATTACAATACATTTACAATTAACCAAATATATGAATGTTTTAACACAAGTATCAGTTGAACCTCCTGTAATAAATTTGCATACAATGATGAAACACACAATTTTAAAAAAATTGTGAGAGAGATCATTTCTAAATTTATAAGTCCCAAATGATGTTGCTTGAAGGTCAAATATGTCAACAGTTCCTTTGTGCATATAGATTGCTATATAATGGAAGGGTAAATATGAAAGCAATCCTTATGGTTCCCACAAAGTCCTTATAGGTCTTTACTCTCACAGATTCTTGTTCAGATTCTTACTCTACAGGTGTCCTAGGTAGCTTTTAACCTGTTTCTTCCCGCTTAGGCAGGATTTCATCAGGAGAAATCTACAGTGAACCAAATCACAATAATACATCATTTTAGCATAAAACTACCTTCAACAAATTACTGTATTTACTCAAAGGGTTAACTTGTTTGTTGCTACTTACATTTATCTCTTCATAAGTGCCTCTGCACCTACCAGTGGTTTCATCTTGGAACTCCTACTGAATACAGGGTTGTTCTAACATTCAAATGGTACTGATACTGCTTAATATACCATACAGCACCTGCCAGATGTTTTCGCTCCCATTAATCACCAGGAATGTAATCCTTATCCAGCCAAGAAAGTCAGCTCCTTGCTGTGCTAGTTTCTACTTCCTGCCCTCTGAAGTCATACAATCTATTCTACCACCTCAGGACTGTTCCACTTCTATCTGTTTCATGTCTACAAATGCTACATATTGTGTGTCGACTAGGCAAAGACCATCAAAGACACCACGGGGCAAAAGGGAGAAGGTGGCAATGGATGTGAACTGCACTTTTTGAAAACACTTCACTTTGGGTCGCCCCAGAGGTTTTTATCGAGTCTTACTGACCCTCAAGCCTCTTGGTCTTATCCACTAAAGGTAGATCTAAGCTTCAAGAAGGATATATGAGAACGACCAAGTGTACCAGCTGACTGACTGTGAAGTGGATATAAATTGACAGAGCAGGAGGAGCCGAGTTCTGCTTGAGGAATGTGTCACTGGAAACCAGCAGGCATCGGCAGAAGGCAGGAAAGAGAGAAAGGACCAGTTCAAGCGGGGCAGAAGCCAGTTTGAGTGCAGGTGACCAGCAACCTTATCAAAGCAAGGAAAGGCCAGGTAGGGTAACAGATTGCAACTACAATCAAAGCCTCCAGTTCTCCAGGTTTCAAATACTGGACGTCATGAATTGGTGACTTCATATATCGGGCCTTCAACTTTTAGCTAATTGATTTCAAGTATTCTGAACAACTAAAAAGTGCTCCCCAATTAAAGAAAAATATGTTCTAATACACAAACATACAAAAACTGCAACTGGCAGATGCCATTTTAAGAGGCATGTCCTGTGTGAGAGAGAAGTGGGGAATGCCTCTCCTAAGATCATGCCTGCTATGACGCACATGTTCATCCTATAAGAAGAAAGGATGCTTTTTTCTTGCAAACTCTTGTTTCCCCCTCATTTTGTACACCACCTAGAGATGTACATATCAGGCAGTATAAAAATATAGATAAATATACACATTTATGCATATTTAGTCAATTGATTACAGAAATAAACTAATCAGGGGTGTGCACATGAGCGAGTGTAGCCTGATTCAGACATTATGCTGTGCAAGTTTACAGAGGTCTGTACACTCAGACACATGTATGTTTGTGTGAATGGCTGCACCTGTGTTCATTTTAAAAGTGAAGCTGGATACAGGCCCTTTAAATGCATGGTACAGATAGGAAGCGTACTTCTGTACCTGCGTTCAACATAACATGTGAATCACTGTACTTGTGCACAGATCTGCACCTGTGTACCCTATACTCATTTTATGAGTGTTTAACATAATGTGTGAATGGGCCTTGTGCGTATAATGAAAGCTCTCCCTCCTCCCATAGCTAGCCACATCCACACATGGAATAAGGAGATATGCTGCCAAGAGGGGGTGGGGCTATTTGTGAGACAATTAGAAGCATCTGGGATTTGACAAAAAAGCTGGGTTCCCAACTCAACAATGCCAAAAAAGCAGATGCAGAGAGCTTGGGTTTCTGCTATCCCCTCCTCCCTCAGGCTGGAGGAGGAAAGACCTGGCTGGATCCCAGTTGCCATGATAAAACCAGATCTGAAGGGGATTCGTTGTTTGCTTGGTTGTGATTAGGCCGTGACAAAAACCCTCTTCCTACACAGCCGTCTGGAGCCGTACAGAGGAGGCAGCAAGGGTGAGTCATGAACTCTGACCTTTCCAGCACACAGTGGGGGGGGGAGACTGGCGCTTCCTGCTCCAAGCCGTCTTTAGAGTTGTGTGGTGGTGGGGGGGAGCGCGCGCGCGCGCACACACACACACACACACACACACACACACACACACACGCAGGCCTAGCTTCGCACTCTCCTTGGAAACATTTCATGGGCAGCCGGGCATTGATAGGATTTCCACAAACGCTGGCTAATCCTTGCAACGCCCCCACAAAGTGGCTATTATTACCCCTATGTTATTGATAGGTACCCGAAGGGTCAGCTGCCTTCCCCTCAAGGTCAGTGCAAGCCAGTTGAGACCAGGGATTACGGCTGGAGGGTACTTGGAACTTGGGGGCTTGTACTTCTCCACTAGGCCATACTGCCTCCCTCGCTGCTCCTGTCCCTTTTATACATCATTACCATAGCAACAGAAGCTGACGGGAGTCAGCTCTGCGCAGAAGCACAGAAATCCCAGCTTCTCCATCACGGCTACCCGTGCCGGGCTTTTGTTAGGCAGTGATACAAGCTGCACACAGGATGGTGGTTCCCATCTGTAAGCTTCTGCTGAGGAGTTTTTCTTTGTCATCATAATAAAGACGTATTAGCTTAGCGGTCAACACATAACATGAGCCCACCTCAAATGCTCACTTAAACAGAAAGATCAGATCAGGTGCTTCTGCAGATGGATGCCATGGGGTCACTGCCAAAGGGATCCCTCCCCTGTTCTAGTATCCACCTGCACTAGCACTTCACGATGGTTCATCCTCCTCTTATTATGTCCACTGCCACTAAGTTTATCTGAAGTGTCTCAAATAACTGAGCAGCTCAGCTGCAGTGGGAGCTGGACTAGAAAGCCCTCTTGCTGAAGCTAAGCAGGCCTGGCTGTGGTCAGTGCCTAGACGGGAGGCCACCTGGAAACCATGTGTGTGGCACAGAAGGCAGGCAGGATATAAAAGACACCCACCCCACTGGATGTCTCCCTCTGCTAAGAGCAGGAGATCCAATCCATTGCTGACCTGCCTTGCTGACAACTTCCTCTTTCAGAAGGCGGAAGGGGGAGCGAGGGGGTCGGCTATCCTCAGCTGGTTCGATCCTTGTCAACAGGGAACCATAAATTGTTCAGGTGAAAGTAGCCGGGTCCCTGGGGGGAAATGATGCTGCCATCTTGGAATCCATACCAAATGATTTTTTGACTATGTCAGAAAAAGAAAAGAAGAAGATCAAGTGCCCGGGCCTGCTGCTTGGAGAGGTGATCAAATGGTGAACAGGTAAGCTGCTGAACTCCCCTTTTACATCTATCCCACAAAATAAATGTGGCCCAACCAGGCAAGAGTTGCAGTAACAACGGAAGGAGAGAACTGCACACTCACTGTAAGGTAAAGAGCTAATAAGAGAATCTAGCTATAAATTTAAGTCTCCAGGGACAGATGAATTGCATCCCAGGGGTACTAAAGGAACTTGCCAGGGATGGTCTTAGAGCCTCAGTTTGGAATCTTTAATAATCCCTAGAAAGTGGGTGAGGTGCTGGAGGCTGGGGAAAAGCAAATGTTATCTTCAAAAAGGGGGAAGAGGAGTAGCTGTGAAACTAGACTGGTCAGCTTGCCAGCAATATCTGGCAAGCACCAAGAAGAGTTTATTAAGCAGTCAGTCTGTGAGCACTTAGAATGTGGTGATTACCATGAACCAGTGTGGGTTTGCAGAGGACTAATCTTGAGACTAATCTTATCTCCTGTTTCTGATAGAGCGACTAGTTTAGTAGATCATGGGGATGCTGTGGTCATAGACTATCCTTTCAGCAAAACATTTGACAAAGTCTCCCATGTTGATAAGATGGTAAGAATGTAGGAAGAACCTTTCTGGATCAGGCCCAAGGCCTAACTAGTCCAGCATCCTGTTTCCCACAGTCACCCACCAGATGGCTCTGGGAAGCCCACAGTCATATCTATATCTGGTTTCGTTTCATAACCAAGCACTCCAGCTCGCTCATCCTGGCTCAGAGGCTTCAGGCACTGGTCTACAAACACATGTGGTGCCCCTTTCTAGGTGCCAGAGTGTAAGCTATCTCCCTTACAGCCATTTGGCCTCTTGACTATCAAATGTGAGATGAGTGGGCTAGATACTGCCGTTCAGTGGACTCTTAGCTGGCTAAATGACCATAGCTGGTTGCTCTTTAATGACTTCATGTCAACCTGGAGAGAGGTAGCAAGTCGAATGCCACAGGGCCCTGTGGTATTCAACATTTTAATAAATGAGGGATGCTTCTCAAACCTGCAGATGGGAGGATAGCTAACCGCTTAGAAGACAGAACCAAGATTCAAAACAATATCGACAGGCTAACAACATTGGGTCAAAGCCAACAAGATGACGTTCAACAGACAGAAGTGTAATTTGGGTAAGAACAAGCAAGTGCACGAGCATAGGATGAGGGAGACCTGACCTGGCAAGTGGACCACAAGTTGAACATGAGCCAGCAGTGTGATGCACTTGCTAAAAAGCCCAATGCAATCTTGGGCAGCATCAACAGAGGCATGGTGTCCAGAGACATAATAGTTCCACTCGATTCTGCACTGGTCAGGCCTCCCTTGGAATACTGCATCCAATTCTAAGCATCATATTTTGACACTGAAAAACTAAACCCGTTTAGTTTAGTTTGCCAGGAAGGCAACAAAGATGATGTCGGATCTGGAAACCAAGCCCTCTGAAGCATGGCTGGAAGAGCTGGGTATGTTTAGCTTGGAGAAGAGAAGACTGAAGTGGAGATATGACCGCTGTGTTCAAATATCTGAAGGGTTGTTGCACAGGAAGAGAAGCCTCTGTTGCTCCTGAGGCAGGAGTAGAACCAACGGGTTGGAATTGCAAGGAAGTATATTTAGAGTAGACAGTAGAAGGGATTTTCTAACAGAAAGCTGTTTTCAACAGTGGAAACTGTTGTAGTGAGTGGGGGGGGGGTCAGGGGGGGCTCTGTTTTTCTAGAGGTTTCCAAAGAGAAGCTGGCCAGCCATCTGCCAGGGAGGCTGTTGCACTTTCCAGCACGGAACGGGGGGGTTGGATTAGAAGACCGGCAAGGTCAACTCACTCAACAGCTCCATGCGATCTGGAGCACTGCTTTCCCTTCTGACCAGCAGGCCACAGAGCGATGCTTTCTGGTGATTCAGCAGGACTGCTGGCTTACACAATGACTCATGAAATCAAGTCGGCAGCAGCAGAACCACCAAAATAAGCAGAGCCAAACCACCCGGGACTGAGTGGGCAAGTCTCTGGCTGTGCCATTAAACTGCTCAGCTCCAAGGAACACCGGGGGGGGGGGTGTTTCCTCACATACCTTGCTTCAACACCTGCACCCCTCCTCATATTCAACATTTCAAAAAACCCCAAACCCGAAACCCAGCAGCAGCACGTGTCCCCCGCCACACACACACTACTGTGACCCTTTTGAACTGGGCATAAGCAGCCTATTCTCTGAGCCACAGAGTTGGTGACCTTGCAGCTACCTGGGGGTTGGTCCCGACAGATGCCTAGCAGGTGGTCTTCTGTCCAGCCATGCAAAAAACAACTCTTGGGCTTTCACAGAGCTCTTACTGCAAGAGGACTCAAACTCAAGTCCCCACATCTCTCTCTGACTGCATCCGGAAGGTTTTGTAGGACAAGTAACTACCATACTGGCAGGACTGGAGATCTGCAGGAGTGACCAACCAAGTGTTCCCTGGAACAGGGAGACCCAGATGTTGTTGACTACAGCTCCCATCATCCCCAGCCACAATGGCCAACGTGTGACCAACTGAGTGTGACCTACTAAGAAGTTCTTTTATGCAACCTCCACTGAAATGGACCGATGTGCAAGAAGAAGGAAGTTCTCCTGCACACAAGCCCCTCTTTAACTGGAGTGTGTATGTATGGGAAGGGGTGTGTGTGGGGGGGGTGGCGGCGGTGGGAATGCTCTTTGGACAGGAAAGTACCATTACAGCAGTAAGAAAAGCTCCACAAGCATTAGCTATCCACAGAATGAGAAGGTCACATCCTCAAGGGGTGGGGGAGGGGGCCAGAATGAGCAGCAGTAGCCAAGCAAGTCCACTGGAGGGCGCCATACTCCAAGGAGTGCAGCCGCCTCTCCAGGAAGGGAGATTAATGTGGGGAAACTTTTCAAGGTCCACAAAGATTTTTAAAAAGAAACAAAACACACCAACATCCAAGCCAACAGAATCAACCAGCATTCTCCAAATCCAAGACAACTCTTTCTTTGGCAATTCTGTGCCAACCCTCCCACCCAACTTCTATGCCAATAAAATGTGATTAATAAATCATGGTGTGCCAATCAATAACAAATTATGCAAGTGTCATGCTTCCTCCCGCAAAAGCTGTACTTCGAACAATATTGAAATCTCTCAAACAGCAAGAGTTAAGAAAATTTATAACATTATTGGGGTCTGGATATCAAAGCAAGTCTTTGCACTTAGAAATAAAGGATTAATGTGCTAATTACATGCAGCACAGATTTTACCCAGAATAAATTATGCAAATCGGCATATTTTGCCGATATGTTCTCAATTTGCATGCTTTATTCTGAACTCATTGTTAAGAGTTTTTCTAGAATTTCGAATGTTTAATTGGGGGAGGGTTACAATGAGTTTCAAAGGCATGAAGCAAAACACATCACCCTCTTTGTGGTCTCCCTGGAGAAAAGAGGCAGAAGTAAAACAGAGCAGAGGGCACAATGAAAGAACAAGCAGCCAACAAGACACAGAAATGCCACCTCTCCGAGATCTGGAGCACTTTCCAGACACTGCCTGCATTTTTCCAAGCGTATCTCTCCCAATCATATGGGCTGGGACATTGGTTTTTAAAAACAACACAGGGATTTTCACGATTCTGCACCAGTTAAGATGACCCTCAGGTTCTGTACAAATGTCTTCGTGTACAATTTCTTTTACTAGTTCAAAAGAAACAAACAATGCTTTTCACCAGTGGCAACTTTTAACGCATTCCTGACAGCCAGCTGGTGCAGATCGCCATCTTTTTTCAGCCTAGGGGGGAAAAAACAGGAAATGATCTCGCATCATGTGGCAGCGTAGGCAATTTCCAGCCTCATTCTAGACTTCAAAAATATGACAGTCTGCATCAGGCACCTGTAAGGTTTGCTGTTAAAGCCATTGCTGGGGCAGGGGAGAGAGAGAGAAAAAAGACACCCCCCCACGACCTGTGCATGTTCCAGTACAAAATGGAATACGTTTCATGTTCTAGTCCCGCTCAGGAATGTACAATACGACTCTTCAGTATGACACAGGAATCTGTTGAGGAAACCTTGCGTCACAGAGCACATCAGAGCCTCAAAGACTTGGCCCTCCGCGTCAGTGACTGACGGTCCCCCCCACTGGGCTGACCTCCATGCGGTGGCCAAGCTTTCCCCAGCACTTGGGAGGGGCCTTTCAGAGCAACGACAGAACCCTGTTGAGTGCCACCTTTGAAGGCACACAGAGAGTACTGGGGAGTTCAGTCTCTCCCAGCCCAGTGGGGAAAGGCTGAGAACAAGGACTACACCTCCCAGTGCTCTGGGCACACTTGGCAAGATGGCCCTGGGGCTGGAGAGTGTTCTGCTGGCCTGAAAGGAAGCCCCTCAGTGCTGGGCAAAAGAGTCTCTGTGCAGTGCTTGGGGGGGCTGTGGGGAGTATTGGGCATGGGCTGAAGCTTTGCACGGGCCTAACCAACCATCAGTTAGGGAGCTGCGCTCAGGGCTGGCTCCCAGGCCTTGCAATGAAGAACACTGCTCTAGGTCGTTCCTCCTTTGACTCTGAAGCTCACTCACAACTGGGGTGGCCACACAATGGATCCAGGACGCGTATCTGAAATATAGGGCATACATGCAACATGCTACTAGCTTTCCTCCAAATATTTCACTTAGACTGCCGAGAAACTGGCTTTGGGTATTCTGACTCCTCCTTCGTCTCCCATTCCCAGGGGACTGAGCAGGCTACAAGCATGAGAGTCAGCCTGGCCTAGTGGTTAGCAGGTTTGGCCAGAACTGAAGAGACCTGAGTTCAAATTCACACTCAGCCATGAAGCTCAATGGGTGATCTTGGGCCAGCCACAATCTCGCAGACTAGCCTACCTTATGGGGCTGTTGCAGGGATACAAAGGGAAAGAAAAAGTACACCACCCTAAGCACCTTGAAGAAAGGGTGAGAGAGAAATGCAATAAACATCCAAATAAAAAGTTAGGCTCATGAAAACATATTATGAAACCTTCCACTCAATTACTGGCCACCCCTTATATGTGGTTTTCAAGTTACAGAGAACTATTTAGCAGATGTGTTCCTGATGTGCAATTTCATGCAAGCAGGGAGCTTTCATATTCATAGCCCAACAAAAAAAGACCTTGCGTATTTACCTGAATCCAAGACTAGCTTTTCCCCAAGTTCCTAGATGTCAGAAATCGGGAGGGGGGGGGGGCGGGACAGATTCAAAGTCCTCTTCCTTTTGGATAAATTCAGGTATTATCTTTATTTAACTTCCGTTTTTTAAGGGGGCCATCCTAAATTCAGAGTTGTCATCTTCAGGTAATTACGGTACTTACTCTTAATGCAGAAGCCAATCCCCCAAGGTTTCTTGTGCCCCCAAATACATCCTTAGGATGGGGTGGGCCCCCTGTGGAGCAGCACAACATGACAATGCAGGGCATGATGCAAGCGTTAACATGGCACAGCTGCTTAGAATCAGGGTGGAGTCACTCCAGGCGGCTTCTTTTGCTTACCATTAATAGCAATCACTTACAAATGAACCTTATTCCCAAGAGCTTAAAAACCCTCTAAAAATAGACTTGATGCACCCAGTGGGTGCAAACACGTGCATGCACACACCAAACACCCCCCTACACAGAGAGAGAGACACACACACCCTGATTCCAACTTCAGACTTCTTAAACCTTCAGCAAAGGAAAGAAATTATGGTTTCTAAAACTAGAGAGTGATAAGAACAAGGAGAGAAGGAAGTGTTCTCGTTGGGCTCCCATCAACAAGGGAGCACAGACTCTCCGCCTTTCATCTTTGTGGGAACTTCAAAGTCTACGGCAGGGGAAATATTTGACTCCAGCCATTCAGATGAAGCTTGTGGGTGGGCAGAGGTATTTGGCAGTAGAACATTACAGTTAATATTCACTGGGGGGGGGGGTGGAATGTTTCATCAGGCCAGACCCAAGTGCAAGCAGGGGTTTTCTGCAGTTGGAAATCAGCTGCTTCGACACAGACAAAGGCCCACAGTTATATGGTTGTTCTGGGGTTCTCAAACTCAGGTCCCCAGATGCTGTTGGCCTATAACTACCATCATTCCGTGGCCTTTTTGGCCTTTGCGGCTGGGGATGATAGGAGTTGTAGGCCGACAGCATCTGGGGACCTGAGTCTCAGAAGCCCTGTGGTAGTTATGGGAATGTCTTTCCTGACTTTTAAGTACGGGAGTACTATATCAAGGCTGCACAAGTTTGGCCCTACAGCTGTTTCTGGACTACAACTCCCATTATCCCCAGCCACAGTGGCCAACAGTCAGAAATTATGAGAGTTGTTGTCCAACATGCTCTGCTCGTCCCAGGCATGCAGAACCGCCACCCACAAGTCTTTGAGGAGTTCCCCCCTTCATCTTACTGAACCCCACCGCCAAATCTAATAACCCTGATCTTCCCCCACAAATTATCTTTCCTCTTCCCCCAAAAAAATTCCAATGGGGAGTTGCTCCTCAAGTTTCCCCTTGGTCTGGAAGGGGAAGCCTAGAAGGGACAGGAACAGACAGATCCCCTCCCCCCGCCCCCGACTTGAGCACACCCACACTTAGGAGGATCGTGCACTTTCAACCTTTTGGGAGTCTTGCAACATGATTATTTTGGTACACAAAATTGGGGTTGTTCTGCAATTTTTAGAAATCTGGCCCAGAAAATCATGGCTGAATGTACAGACTAAGAATAGAAATAACCAAGAGATTTTTATCTTGATGGAAAGATGGAGGCGCCCTTGGAAGGGGACGGAGAGGATTCTGACTCGGGCACCCTCTCCCCAAACACATTATTCGAGAGCAAAGGAGACAGGAGAGTTAAGACCTCCTGTAGCCTCTTTCTAAATGTTCTCTGTATGAAAGGAAGTGGGACAGAAATACAATCGTGGGGTTTGTTAGCCGAAGTAACTGCGCAGAAGAAAAAACCCTAAGATGGTTTGGTAAGGTGCTTTTCTTTTGTGCTTTTTGCTTCTGAAGAGGGCCTTTCCCGACACATAATCTACTTACGTAACACAAACATAGGAAGGAGAATTATGGGAGAAGATGAGTAGAGTTTGCTCTAACGTTTCTAACTAGTTGGGTGCCAGGTGAAGAGTCAGCCAAGCAGAGTTCCCTGGAGCTCTTTAAATGATTTTCTCTCTTTGTGGCTGGATTTGTTTTCAGTCGGTATTTCTCTTCTCCTTGTTTTCAGGGGCAGATAAACAATTTTTGGGATCTGAAACAATTCCTGGGAACACAGCTGAGCCAATCATTAGAGTTATGTAATCATAATCAATAATGGCAGACTCTCAGACAGAAAACAGTAGAAAGACTTCGCTGTGAAAGGGCGGATGGTTTTTGAGTCGCTCGCTAACTTACTACAAACACGCTGGCCACTCACACTCCTCAGCTGCGAATAAATAAAACAGAGAACTCCGAGGGTGGTCTGGGAAGGGCTCCGTTGGGCAGGAATCCCTGAACAGTCTTGGACCGGTTACTCATCTGCCCCTGGCTCAACTGGCTGGCTTGAGTGGCTGTTTTATCCAACACAGAAAGTGATTCAGAAGCAAAGGGCTTCCTACTCTACTCACTTACTAGCAACACTTTGTCTAGCACTTTCTCCTAGGTGCAAAAAAGCATAGCAACATCGGAAGCTGCCATATACTGAGCCCATTGGTCCATCTAGCTCAGTATTGTCTACCTAGACTGGCAGCGGCTTCTCCAAGGTTCCTGGCAGGAATCCCTCTCAGCCCCATCTGGGAGATGCTGCCAGGGAGGGAACTTGGAACCTAGATGCTCTTCCCAGAGTGGCTCCATCCCCTGAGGGGAAGATCTTCCAGTGCTCACAATTCTAGTCTCCCATTCATATGCAACCAGGGTAGACCCTGCTTAGCTAAGGGGACAAGTCATGCTTGCTACCACAAGATCAGCAATCTTCGCTCCAGATCTCCTCTTTAATACATTTGCTCAATCCTCCCATAACATCCCCACAAGGTTGGCCAACAGGCATGTGGAGGTAATGCTGAGAGATAATGACTGGCCCAAAAGCTCTTCATCAGTTCATGGCTCTTCTGCCCAGGTTCTCCCCAGCTTGCCGTTTATTCTCTTAACGATGATACTGCGCTTAACCTCAGAGGAAGGGATAGCCAAAGATCCCTACTCAGATGCAGTTCAGTTTAACAAACCCTTAATGTGCAAGGCTGCTGTCCCCTTCCCAACCAGCCCTGCTCCTGTGCTTTTAAAAGCAACTTGAGTTAAACAGGTGAAGCTTTTTCCTGGTGTACAGAAAAGCAGTGGGGAAAAGTTCCTTGGCTTAATTTCCACTTGTCAGGTATAAACAGTCTAGCTGTGGACTGTCAAACTGTGCTCCAAGAGCAGAGGAGATGAAGCAAGTGGCAACCAGATCCCTATGCCTCGATTCCTGTTGTTGCTCAGGTGGGAACAGGAGAAAACATTCCATTTTACAGAGTTCTTGCTTGTTTTATCATATGTACACCTGGATTGTTATCAGAGTGTGGGCCCCTCTGCACTATCTCCCAGGAATTGGGATTACTGCCCTCCTTGCAGAGAAAATGGGGAGTTTCAAGACCGTGAATGCCAGCCAAGCACCTTAATAGCCCCTACAGATGCAGCCTGTCGCTGATGCTGCCCTCCAAGGAACTGCCTTTGCTCCAGGAAGTAGCCTCAGCAGCAAACAGCTGGGCGCCCCATGCCAGTACTTGCTCTCGCGGAAACCTCAGAGACGGACATGTGGCCAAGGTGCCCAATCCAAGAGGCATGGAAGGTGAGTGGACCAAGCAGTTGGTAAAAGTGGATGGGCTAAAAGGTGGCTACAGATGCCACTGCCCCTAGTCCTATTCAGGAAACCCAGACATCTGCCCTCCTGACAGCAATGTACATCCCTCCCATAAGGACCGCAGCCTGGAGAGCGATGACTACTCTGAAAAGGACACACAAAGATGGGAACAGTAACACAATACACCCTATAAAAGCAAATGAACTTAATGAGGCGTGGATGGAGAGAGAGAGACCCTGAAAAGAACACCGGCTGAAGGAGCGAAGGGGCTGGGGGAGGCGCTCAGTCCGCTCACAACTCACATACTTCTGGACATGAGCTCATTCCCATTCTGAGCTCAACGGGTGAAGGAAGAGGATCTGATGGGGCGGGTTCCGGCTGCTGGGATTACACACCATTCTTCATTTCAGCAAACCCCAAGAAGGTGATGTGGTCTAATGTTTGCAGCACAGATTTTAAACTCCTTGGGGGGGGGGTGTCTGTGTGTGTGTGTGTGGGTCTAAATCTTGATTCTGTTCATGTTCTTTGGACCAGTTACTTTCTTTTTGACTTGCATAGGAACATAGGAAGCTGCCTTATATGGGGTGAAACCATTGGTCCATCTAGCTCTACACTGACTGGAGATGCTGCCAGGTTTTGAAACTCAGGCCTTCTGCGTGCAAGCAGATGCTCTGCCACTGAGCTCCTATGGCCCCATCCCTTAAGGGAAATGCCTTACAGCGGGCAACACACACACACAGTCACCCATCTGAACCATCGTAAACTCTGCTTAGCAAAGTGACAATTCATACTCACAACCACTAGACCAGCTCTCCTCTCCAAAGGATGAGAACAGCCACAACCATACATTTGGAACGGCAAGAAATCTCAGCCTTTCATTTAAATTCATTCAAAATCAAGTCTACAGTCCTCATGCAGAAAAACCGTTTAACATTTGAGAGCAATTTTTGTTCAAAGTTCAAACAAGAAGGTAAAGTTTCAGACAGAGAATGCAGCTCTCTTCCTCCCTGACACTCCACCAAACATCAATGTGGCAATACATCGTACAGCCCACTCCTCTCCTCCTCCGCTGTTCCAGTCCCCGACACAAAACTCCAGATTCTGCACTGAAAAGCCACCACATTTCCCCCCCAACGAACTATCAAAAGCTAAGCTGGTATTCAGATGCTGGCAATTGGCACAAGCTTTGGAAATCATATCAATCACAAAAATAAGTTAAGTTAAAACTAAGTTAGGAGGAGTCAGGAAAGGTCCCAGATATCGGCCAGTCAAGGCTTGTGGACAGAAGGTAGACCAGGATCTACTGGCAGATGTCTGGCTGGTCTGCAGTAGGTCAGCAAGCATTTGTAGCTCCCTATTGTTTAACCATCGCAACAACTAGAAGGCCTTATCCTTGGCTGCTGAAACCAAGAAAGCTTGCAGGGAGACCAGGAGCAGATTTCTGTGCAACAGGACTGTGAGCTCAGTTCTGATACGGAAAACAAGCATTCCTGAGCTGGGTATCGGCTTTGAGGCACCCTCTTCCTTACTCTTCAGTGCGTTCCTCTGCTTCTCCCCCTTGCCACTATCTTGCACCTGGCTCCGAGTGACGGACTGCAGGCTTCTAGCAAAAGACAACGCAGATCCCATCCCACAGGGGTGTGAGGCGTGCCCTCCACGGCTTCACACCTTGACAGGGAGGCCCGGAGCATTTCGAGAACAATGGTGTTTGAGAGTGTGTTGGTCTTGCTGTAGCAGTTTTCTGCACTGAGCAGGGGTGGGGTGGGGGTGTTTCAACTAGAATATCTCCAAGGTCCCTTCCAACTCTTAATACAGGAAAACCTCATTATAAGCGGACTCTATATCAGCAGTTCCGCATATTCTGGGTGTCTAATTGACACCCGGTTTCATTATCTGTGGATGCAAAGGGGTTAAAACCCACATGTCTGTGGTTCCTAGTGGGCCAGAAGTGACCATGAAGGTCATTTCCGGCCACCATTTTGTCCGTGGGAGCCATTTTGTGGCTCATTTCAGCATATATATATATATATATATAGAGAGAGAGAGAGAGAGAGAGAGAGAGAGAGAGAGAGAGAGAGAGAGAGAGAGAGAGAGAATGAATGTGGGGGGGGGATGGAAAAAATCCACAATTTTTGGGACCATTTGGGGGGCACTGCTGAATGCCAGGAGACCCATGGAGCATGGTAGGGCACTTTATCTGGCCCGTTTCTGTGGTTTTTTGGAGGTAAGTTTTTTCTGAGTCTGGGAACCTAACCCCTGCATTCTCATAGACGTAATGACTCATTATCTGCGGTAATATGTGGGAACAGAACCCCCCAAGGATAATGAGGTCCATCTGTATTCTAGGATGCTATGATCCAAACTGGCAAAGATGGTTTCTTCAGTTCAAACTGAGACTGTTTAGAATGACCAGTTTTAAACTACACATGGGAATTCCTGTTTCCCTGGTGACAAGGCCCTTTGATCCTCCTTCATAATTTCCCTCATTCCCAAAAGGCAATACTGCAAAACCCTTGAGATGTGGAGGGATTCTAGCAGAGACTGATTGCATCTCTCCATGGCATTCAGTTCTTACTGATTAAAGTACCCCTGCCAACTGAGCCTAAAGGCACCTTTTAAAGTGGGGATTCGTCTCTGTTTAGTGGCGAGAAAACAACTGGCCCTGTCCAATCCCAGCACAGCATCCTTCCAGTGGCTGTTGTTGGTGTCTACCTTATGTTTCATTTTAGACTGTGAGTCCTTTGGGGACAGGGATCCATCTTATCTATTTACTTTTTAAAAAAAAATTAAACCACTTTGAAAACTTTTGTTGAAAAGAGGTATATAAATATTCATAGTTGTAGTTGTAAAGTACCATCCAACAAACTTGCCCGGTTATAGGATGCACCTGGGAAAGTCAAGCATTTTCTCATACTGCAGAAGAAAAAGATCAGAGACTACCCTCAAGTCATACCTGAGCCCGGATCAGGGATTCAAAGCTTGGCTGGAAGTAATCGACGCGGCTGCTGTGGAATTTGGGCATCTCTTCCAGAAGCTGCTTGTTCTTAGCCTCAAAGTCCTCTTTCACTGGCCTCAGCTCATCCCGAGCCTGGGAGAACAGAAGGTGGAAGGAGATATTCACAAAATGTTATATCACACCAACCGCCCCCACCCGACAGCCATGATATGGGCTGGTTGGTTCTGATGACTGGAAGTCTGTTGGTAGAGTTTCCAGCTAGGATCCAGCAGCTGTGTGAACTCCTGAAAAGGGACTGTGTGGGCAGCAAAAAAAAACCCCAGTCGGAGGACTGGGGAATAACCATGTGGGTGGAGGCAACCCTGGTCAGTTGGCGTGGGCAGCAGACCTCCTCCACCCTAGATCAAATCTAAGACTATCGATGCTGGCCACACGCATTGGCCAACCAGGATTTCTCCTCCCACACAATCATTTCATGGTTCTCCAACTGTTCTTTTGTTTTGCTGTCCACATGAACCATCTTCTGGAGCACACACGGCTGCTGCATCCTAGCTGGCAGCTCCTCCAACAGACATCTGATTGTGAGAACCAGCCCTGGAGAACCAGCGGAGAGGAGAGTTGGTCTTGTGGTAGCAAGCATGACTTGTCCCCTTAGCTAAGCAGGTTTGCCCTGGTTGCATATGAAAGGGAGACTTGATATGTGAGCACTGGAAGATATTGCCCTCAGGGGATGGAGCTGCTCTGGGAAGAGCAGAAGGTTTCAAGTTCCCTCTCTGGCTTCTCCAAAATAGGACTGAGAGAGATTCCTGCCTGCAGCCTTGGAGAAGCAGCTGCTAATCTGTGAAGACAATACGGAGCTAGATAGACCAATGGTCTGACTCAGTATATGACTGTTCCCTGTGAGAGTTCTCATTTCCAGACTTAATATTTAGTGCGGTTTAGCTAAGGTGGGTCGTCATCATCCATATCAGTAGCTCTCAGAGACATTCTGGACGCATTTACAACAGAGGGAAGGTATATCCTCATGTATGTATGTATGTCAGTTTCCATTTTCAAGGCAAACGCAGGACATTTGCTTTCCCCCTAATATTTTCTTCCAAATTCCCTAGTGCTGAGAATATTTGCCTTCCTTCGTGCCATGGCTCTCTGGATCTGCTGCTGTACCATTTTTTCTCTGGCTAGCACTTTCTCTTTTGCAGTGATCTCAGCCAATCAGGGAGCACGTGGTAAACATAAGCAATTCACATCATGACGTCTACAGAGCACACAGCCAAATCTGACAGGCTGACATCAGGAAGGACAAACGTGGCTGATTTAGTATTATTACAAATATTTATACATTGCTTTTCAACAAAAAGGCTTTGAAGCAATTTACATAGCAAAAGAAAACAGAAAGTGGTTCGCGGTCCCACTTAGAGCCAAGGCAATGCCTCTGTACTGGTTACATGGGTGATTCCATCCAATTAGAACCACAAGGGCAATGTTTCTTGAACAGACGAGGTTCACCTCTTCTACCACGCTTCCTGAAAAATTGCCGAGGAGGGTGTGTGCCTTTTGACGCTGATGGAAACATTTGTGAAGTTTCCCTCCCATTTTCAGCACAGTCCTGCTAGCAGTTTATCAGGGCTGGCGGGCGGGGGGGGGGGGGGGGCGGAGAAATCCTCCTGCTTAGTCACCAGGACAAAGCAGCTCACTGTTCCACATCTTTAGGTTTATGCATGCACAAGAAACACTGTAAGCTTCTTACTACTAAGCTTGAATTCTCTTTTCTTAATGTCGATATGCTAATTCTTAACACAATGCCCAATTTATAACATTATAAAAAAATTTGCATTCTCTGATGCTGTTGGAGTCAATCTCAGAGGCTCCAAGCAAACACAGAAAATAATATTAACAATGTTGTATTCAGAGTTGCTTTGCAGTCACGTTCAACCTCCATACTTTATGCAGCAATCGTGTTCATCCCCAATATATCGTGGCATTTCCCACGGTAAGGATGCAAAGCCTGTCCCTGAGCACCTGGGCTGTGACTCCCCACTGTATGCCCACTGCATCACACGCCACGTGTTGTACACCAGTGCAGCCGCATCACACACAACTGCCAAGTGAACAGCCTTTTGAGACTCGGGAAGCTTAGTTTCAATCCTTAAATACACTTATTGCCAGCTAGTTCCAGTGAAGAGCATCTTAAGGAGCAGAGTCAGAATAAGTAGGGGCTTAGAACTGCAGCTGTAGCCCCACTTTCAAAAATGACTGGTGTCCAGCGTCCAATCTCTAGCAGGGATTCCTAGATGTTGACGACTACAACTCCCAGAATCCTCAGCTATAATGGCTTTTGCTTGGGGATTCTGGGAGTTGTAGTCAACAAAATCTGGGAATCCCTGTTAGAGGGAACACTGCTGGTGTCCTCTTTCAGTGTTATATTTGTTGGTTTGTTTATTTATTCCCAACCCTGGTTCCACAGATATTGCTAGACTATAGTTCCCAAGCAGTGTTCTCTCTAATTTGTCTCATCTGTGTGTGGAATGAGTTTTGTTCTGGGCGGCCATATCAAGGCAGTGTGTGCACACGTGCAATCAGAGTGGGGCCTTCCTGATTCAACCTGAGCAGGATCTAAAATTAACTGAGCGGATATAAAAAAATGTGTGAGTGCATGCACAAGCGCGCTCCTTAGAGGGAACACTGTTTCCAAGCCATCATGGCTGGGGATGACAGGAGCTGAGGTCCAACAACCTCTGGGGACCCAGGATTGGGAACCTCGGCTCTCGAGTGTGGCTTGAACTGACTCCAGTGCTAAAAGAATCAACGCCTCAAAGAGGAATCTAGACCATCCCCCTCCGGAGGGTTCTTGCCACCTCCTCCTTTGCGCCTTCCTTTGAAAAGTGCCTGAACCTCTGAAATAAGTCCCAGGGCAACCACACAAAGTGCTCCTCTGCACCTGGGAGGCTTTCAGATCCTTTCCACAGGCAGAGTGTGGCAAGGGCAACACGAGTGCCTTTTCTCCCTAGTCCAGTACCTGGTGCAGCTTGGCCAGGATGGGTCCCGTCTTCTCCTTCTCTTCATACTTCTCCACCTTAGACTGCAGCCGCTTGTAATCCTGGAGCGCTTGCTCACGCCGTTTCACTGCCATATTCAGGCTAGGAAAGACGCCACTGAATCTGCAGGGGAGAAGGAAAAATAACCGATCACAATGATGGCATCCTCATGACACACTTAGCTGAACTCTCCATTGAGAATTTGAATATGCAAGGAGTAGAAGCTGGGTGCTAGCTAAAGAAAGGGCAGCTAGTTAGCATCTTTCCTTAGAAATCTAGAGGCAAAGCAGGTTTCCTCAGAGATTGATTCACTTTGTTTTTCTCCTGCCCTTCCTCTGATGAGCTCAAGGTGGCATGCATTCTTCTCCATCCTCTAGCAACGATCCTATGAGATAGGCTAGGCCACCTTGTGAGCACAGACACCTAATGGCGCAGCAGAGAAGTAACTTGCCTAGGGAGCAAGAGGTTGCTGGTTCGAATCCCCACTGGTATGTTTCCCCAGACTATGGGAAACACCTATATCGGGCAGCAGCAATATAGGAAGGTGCTGAAAGACATAATCTCATATTGCACAGGAGATGGCAATGGTCAACCCCTCCTGTATTCTACCAAAGACAACCACAGGGCTCTGTGGGCACCAGGAGTTGACACTGACTCGGCGGCACACTTTACCGTCACCCTGTAAGCACGGTAGCTGAGTGGGAATTTGAACCTGGGGCTCCTCTGTCTTAAGTCCAATACCAGCCACGGCACCAGCTGGTTCTGAAGAAGATCAAGAGGATTTGGACAAAATCCGTGCTGAGCACTTCAATATGGAACAGCACGGACACCTTTCTCAAGTCAGTTTAGAAAACACTCTCCACTTGGAAACTGGGGTTACCCATCTTTACTCTTTAAGAAATGCATGTGAATTCAGAGGAAACGAACAGCACTGAAATGCTCTGAAAGAATGCTATTCACAGATGTTAAATGTGTGGTGCTCTACTGAGTCGAAGATTCTCTTCCCCCAAAAGGAAGTGATCACAGTTATTGTTGCCAATAAACCTTCAGAGCACCCCTCTGCATGCATTCAAAAGGGCTGGTCTCATAAGTCTCATTAGGGTAGGAGATGCACCCCACCCAAGACCAGGAGCTGTGCGTACTCCTGTTTTTCAACCTTTTGAAAAGCAAGGGGGAGGGGGGAGTGATCGTCAAAGGGCTCCGTCCTACCTAGCAGCTGTACCCAGCCCTGGAATGATGAAAAGCTCCTCCTACCCAATTACTGCTTAGGACACGTCCTCCCCACCACTCCTACTCTGCTTTTCACTCACACACACGTGGGGAATGGGAGTGTGCACAGCTCCCAAACTTGGGTAGGACGCATCTCCTACCCTAAGTAGAATTGTGTGAACCAGCCTCAAGTCTTGGGTGTCATCACATGCACCCTGTGAGGTAGGCTGAGAGATCAGTGGCTCAGGGTCACCTGGGGCTGCTTTGTGCACAAATGTCCTCTGTAGATCTCTCGCTTCACTTGAGGCTTCTCCCAGCCTGGGGTGCTGCCCCTCCCAAGAGTGCACTCATGTCTTTTAAAAGTAATGTGAGAACCAATCCCAACTCTAAATTAATTTCTAGTTCACCTCTCCCCGAAGGCTCAGGAAGGGTAATAACAGATTTAAAATTATATATTAAAAAATGAAGTCAAAATTCAAGTTTTGCAAGGTGTCTCAATTAGTAGCCAAGGAAAAATGCTAACGAAGAACAAAATTGCACTCTTTCGTTCACTTCAACACTGTCTTGTGGAGGTATCCAATAATTTTTAAATTGCCAGTTTCACACCAAACTAGTTAAAAGTTCTGAGATCTTCCACCTGCCCCTCGGGGCCCCAACATTTCTTTCAACTATAGAGTCGCATTTCTCAGGTCTTGAAACACAGTTTTACTTAACTCTGTGGCTCAGTTCAGATACCTAGCCTCACCATGGTTTGCACTGCCATATGGTACGCTGCACAAGGAGCTGCCTTATGCCGAGTCAGACCCTTGGTCTACCCAGCTCAGTATTGTCTACACTGACTAACAGCAGCTGTCCAAGATTTCAGGTAGGAGTCTCACCCAGCCCTACCTGGAGATGCTGCCAGGGACTGAACCTGGGACCTTCTGCAGGCAAGCAGATACTCTAACCACTGCGCTACAGCCCCATCCCTTAAGGGGAATAGCTTACAGCAGACAGCAGTCACACGTAGTCACTCATCCAAATTCAAACCAGGGTTGACCCTGCTTAGCAAGGGGGACAATTCACACTCACTACCACAAGACCAACTGATTCTGGCCAGGAGCATGCTGTGGGCTTCTACACTCCCTCCTGCCCAGATTCCTGCTCTGATCAAATCATCTTGACACATGAAATGGCCAACTATGATTTATAGTCATCCTCTAGACAGAATCTGAAACTCTGGTATGATCAGGGTTCCTAACTGTGGTTCAGAGAGCAAGCACAAACAAGACTGGATGTGATACAAACTATAGTTTGATCTGAACCGGGAGGGAACTGAAGCACACAAGATGACAGGTAGGGAGCCCAAAGCCTGTGGATGGGCAGGCCACAGCTCAGTGGTGGGGCATCGTTGCATGCAGAAGGCCCCAGTTTCACTCTGCCGTATCTCCGGGTAGGGCCGGGAAAGACGCTTGCCTGCTAGGACTGAGCTAGATGGACCAATGGCCTCACTCCATATCAGGCGGCTTTCTATGTTCCCCAATTTTCTAAACCATCATCTGGAGAACCGTGGATGTTACAGCTGAACCGAATCATAGTTTGGAAGGGGGGCTCCCGACCGTGGGTCGCCACTCCCAAATGCTGCTGGAGCACAACTCCCGTCATTCCACAGCGGCCTTTGCGGCTTAGGACCTATGCTGCAGTTTGGCCTTCCCAATGGATAGGCAAATGGCCATTTAGTGCTGCTTGTCTACTTTTGTTTTTAAAGTTCAGCAAATCATTATTTAGAACTGCTGGTCTGCCTTCATTTTCCATCTGCTCAACACTCCTGTTTCTATGGTGCAGGGGCCTTCAGAGCAACGTCTGTAACTATGGTTTATCAATTCAGATGTCATGCCAAATCACTGCCTGCAAACTCACTTCAAGCCATGCATTCCAGCCAATCACAAACCACCACACCAAATAATAGTCTGAGCTTCCTTAGCCACGACTTGATGGACTGAATCTATCGCTGCATTCACATGTAACAACAAATTGGTGGTCATGAGAATGTGCTGTGGCAAATCTCAAGCTCACTTGTCCCCTCACTTTCATGCATGAGGGGAGGAAATGTGAAGCCTCCATCCATAATTTGTAACAAAACACATTTTCCATTTCATCTGAATGCAGCAAACTGTGATTTTTACAAGCCACAGTTATTTAAAAAGCCAGGATCAAATCCTGGTTTGATAAATATATACGGTTTGACCAAACTGCACATGCCCAAATCTGGATGAAAAGAGAAACTGTGGTTTGTCACAAATATGAATGGAAGCTTTCAATTTTACATGAAGCAGAAAGGAAAGGGAGAAGAGAAAAAAGCAGGCAAGACAGAGGTTTGCTATAGTAACAAGAAACCATGGCTTGTTTTTATGGCTGAAAACTAAATTGCATGAATAGAGTAAATTGCCTAGCAATAATTCACTGCAGGAACTGCCAAATTGACAAAGAAAGCCATCCATGTCTGGTCCCTTTTGATGAAGATGTATCAGTTTATAAAACAAACTCTGATAGTGTGAAATGTTGCTCTAACGTTGCCCTTCTAGTCTGTGGTCAGGAAATAGCAAGGTAAGCAGCTATCATGGAAGACGGGGCGCGAGAGGAGAGATGGCAAGCATAAGGTGGGGATGGGGGCGCTCAGTGGCAGAGCATCTGCTTGGCATGCAGAAGATCTCAGGTTCTGTCCCCATCATCTGCAGGTATGGCTGGGAAAGACCCCTTGCCTGAAACATTAGAGAAGCCACTGCCAGTCAGTATAGACAATATTGAGCTAGATGGACTCATGGTCTGACTCATTACAAGGCAGCTCCCTCTATGTTCCTACTCTTTAGATCAAAACCATGATTGTTTACAGACCCTCTTCTATACATCATGAAAATCTAAGTACATGGAACAGGGCACCAGCAGAATTCCCCTCCATCCTGCTTTCTTCCGGAACACCACACTGCCCTCTTAAGCTATTTCAGATGCCGCTGCGCCATAAAGTCTAAGCTATAAAACCTGCTCACCTGTAACAGCCTGTACGAAAGACATAACAGCAGGAAAGCCAGTGCTGTATTATTTAAAACATAAGAGCTATTCACATTCACTTCTATACTTAGATTGCTGCATTGTGGAGAAGGACTTGCAGCCTCCAAATAATCGTGGTTTTGATTTAAAGGACCAACGACACAATCTTAACCATGCCACTGCTGAAGCAGAGTTATACTGCAAAAGTATAAAAGATGGGTGTCCTGCTGAACATGTATCTACATCTCCAAGGCTTCCCTTTGTGTTTAGTGAGAGAGAATTATCATTACCACGGACTACGGCCGAGATGGCAAAGGCATGTCTGGGCTGTAGCACTTCAAACTCCAGATGTGCACTTGTGTGTGTCTGAAGGTCCTTCACATAAATACTAGGTTGAAGGGTTCTAGCCACTGTTCCCTCTAAGGCATGCGTACGTGCGCATGCACGCACGCTCACAAGTTTTTGGATGTCCACTCAGTTCATTTTAGATCCCGCTCAGGATGAATCAGGAAGGCCCCATTTCTGAATGCAGATGTGCACACAATGCCTTGATACTGCCAGCCAAAACAAGAGGAACAGAGACGAAAAAAATTAGAGGGACCACAGGTTCTAGTCAGTCTTCTCCCAGACACGTTTGTGCTATGCACAGTGGCATGCCAGCCAAGCCCACTGAGAGGGCGAGGCCTTCACAACCCTCTTTACTTCTGGCTTGCCAGCCAAGGGAGAATTCAGAGTTAGCCGCGGGATTGCCAGTGTTCACTGAGGACAACAGCACCCAGTTCTACTCAAAGGCCCCCAAGCAACATGGATGGAGTGCTGGAGAAGGCTCAGAGGAGGACAACCAAAATGATCCAGGGGTTGGGGCACTTTCCCTACGAGAGATGATAATGGAGTTGGAGCCTTTGGATGAAGGAAAAGAGACAACTGAGGAGGGAGAGAGGTGATTAAAGTTTGTAAAACAATGCATGTGCAGGGGAAATGAAGAGAGAAGTTTTGCTAGCACAGGACTAGCAACTGGAGTCATCCAATGAAATCAGCTAGCAGCAGAGTCGAGAAAGACAAGGGAAAAATCTTCACCATATAACTCAGGGTTTCTCAAACTTGCACCCCCAGAGATGGTTAGAATACAATTTCCCATGGCCTTTGGCCACTGTGTTTGGGAATGATGGGAGTTGTATAATCCAAGAACATTTAGGGATGCGTGTTTGCCATTCCCTGATATAACCCACAATTAATGTACAGAATTCACTGCCAAGAGATGTAGTGCTGGCCATGGACACAGATGGCTTTAAAATGGGATTACAGAAGGAGTTCTCAAACTTGGCCCCCAGATGGACTACAATCCCCATCATGCCCAGCAACAAAGGCCTCTGGCCATCTGAGTTTTCTCAAACTTGGGTCCTCCAATTATGCTGGACTCTGTGGCTGGGGATGATGGGGGTTGTAGTCCAACAACATCTGGAGACCCAAGTTTGGGAATTTTTGGATTGCAACCATTCATGGAACAAGATTGGCCTATCTATGGCTATATGCAACATCCCTGTACGGAGGCTATACCCCTCAGGATACCAGCCACTGCTGGGATACCAGTTAACAACCTTCATGCCCCATTTGTGGTTTTCCTGCAGGCATCTGGTTGCCGCTGTGGGAAGCAGGCGGCTGGACTAGACAGGCCTTTGCTCTGATCCAGCAGGGCCTTTTTAAATCTTCCTGCAAGAGGTGGCACTTTGCTTCTGATGTCACCTCGTTTCATTAACGAAAACATGGGTTTAATTTACGGCGGCATTAAAAGCAAATGCCACCATATGCTGCGTACAAAAGTCATCAGTCATAAGATCTTTCCCAGGATCTTTCTTTCAGCAGCTGGCCACATCTGTACCAAATGCCACTGTAACTGTGAGATTCGCTTTTCACGGTAGGTGGCACACAGAGGGCTTGTTATTGTATTCAGAGAATGGCAGAAACAAAGAGCATCTCCCCACAGCTGCTGGCTAGAGAGAACTCCTAAAGCAGCTACACAATTCTTGGGCTGCGGTGGCGGGAACATCAGACTCCAACAGCCACATGCAAGAATATCAGTGATTTTAAAAAGGACTTTGATTCACAGAGGACTGAACAGGAAATATAAGGAAACCCCGGGCAAGATTAGTGGAATGCGTAGAAGAGTTGTTTGGGCTCCTGTTGATTTCCTTTGCACGGCAATGCCTGTGCTACTGCAAACCTCTCCACAGCCACCAATGTACCATCTATTGGTCACTGTGGGCTTCATTCAAAATGCATTTGAGTTCACTGAAGTAAACTGATGAACACTGTGAGGTTATATCTTTCTAGGTTAGCAGATCACACTACGGACTTAATTCTGGTGAGCTTACTCCACAGAGCAGGGGTAGGCAACCTTGGCTCTCCAACTGATGCTGAACAACAACTACTGCCCATCATCTTCTGCCACAATTTACTGGCTGGGGATGATGGGAGCTGTAGTACAGCAATAGCTGGAGAGCCAATTTATTGCGGCTGGGGGGGATAGGAGTTAGGAAACATAGGAAGCTGCCATAGACTGAGTCAGACCCTTGGTCCACCTAGCTAGGTATTGTCTTCACAGACTGGCAGCGGCTTCTCCAAGGTTGCAGGCAGGAATCTCTCTCGGCCCTATCTTAGAGATGCTGCCAGGGAGGGAACTTGGAACCTTCTGCTCTTCCCAGAGTAGCTCCATCCCCTGAGGGGAATAGCTTACAGTGCTCACACTTCTAGTCTCCCATTCATATGCAACCAGGGTGGACCCTGCTTAGCAAGTCATGCTGGTTACAGCAAGACCAGCTCTCCTTGCAGTTCAGCAACTGCTGGAGAGTCAAGCTTGCCTACCTCGGTAACAGTGCAATGATCACGTAAAACTAGTGATTTTCTTCTTCTAATCCTGACACCCATGATTGTTGGAGAGGCAGTGGGTAAGCTTATCAAGATGATGGAGAGACAGAAGCAGGTTCCTCCGCTGCCAAATTTAAGCATAGCAGTGGAATGTAGAGCCCAAAGACATGCCCATGTAAAATACCAGTGTTCATTAAAAATAAAGCAGACAGATTTCCAGCATTTGTAGGCAACTGTTTTTACAAGCGACAGCGCATGTAGCTTGTCCGACTACAGCTTGCTACCTGCTATGAACTGAAAATTATGCCTGCAAATTACATTAATTAGGTGCAGCTAGCATAAGTCAATTAGCTGTAATTCCTCCAGCTTGCTAGAAATAATATAATGAATTCCTTGGTGCTGAATGAGTTGCCTACGCCAACTGAGCACTTCCCCTCCAGGGTGGCTGTTCCACGCCTCCCCCTGTTCCTGAGAAGAGTATCAAACAATAAGGCAACCACTTGTTGCCATGAGGTGTTACTGCTGCTTACACACATTTGTTTCATGTGCAAGTTGCATGGAAGAGCGTTGTGGCTTCTCTCCATGAGACGAGGAGCAACAATTTGTCAGCGCCAGAGGCACTGTGAAAACAGAGCACAGAAATTAATTGCATGCATATTTGCTGCATTTCTGCGGATGGGTTGAACTGAGGACTCTGAACCTTTGAACTCCGAACGACTCCTCCATGGACTCGGGTGGGGGGGAGAGGGAATCCCATTTTCTGTGACTAGAAGAAACACCAAATTCTGCTACCGCAATAAACAAGGCGTGATGATGCTTCGCATTTATAAAGTAATGTGCAGCATTCACAGGGCTTCACACACCTCCTCTCGGCAACAATTGCACCCACCTTGTAAGGCATGTCAGCACAATCATCCCACATTGCAGCGGACAGACTGAGGCCTGCACCTTCCTTAAGACCACTTCCTCAAGTCTGTGGCAAAGGTGATAACTGAACTGGGGGCTTCCTGATTCACAATTCAGGAGATTAGTCACTGCACTACAGTAGCTCTCATTTATGCAAATTATGCAATTAATACCATTTTGCCCACGTTTTCTCATACATTCAGTGTCCTACTTGCATAATTTTGCCTGTGCTGCTTTGGGTGGGAGAATTTCTTGCCCAAGACAGAGACAGAAAAGTTGAGACCAAACGCTGGGAGACAACAAGAAATATTTAGAGTTTGTATCGGAACTTAAAGCCAGCTGGTTCAATCCGAAGAAAATTATATCAGCCTTGCAAATGAGTCTACAAAAAAGTGACTAACTTATGCATACAAGTATTAGTCATTTAGGCACATTAATGGAGAAAACAGCAATTTTGGGGAGAGTTGCAAATTAAATAGGGGGAAATGGCACAAGAGGAAAAGATTAAACTTGTAGATTGAAGACCATATTTTAGATTTTACAGTCCAACCCTAGCCATGCAACTACCTAGCATTTGTGTCCTTATCCCAATATTGACAATGATAGTCTCTCTAAACCCTCTAAGCTTTAAACAGGCTAAGCTAAAGTTCAGATTTACTCTTGACAAGCACACAATGAAAACTATCTGATATATGTGTGCGTGTGTGCGTGCTTGCGTGTATGAATGCACACACCTCTACATCTCATTAGAGAGTGTGTGTGATCATGTTCTCTGTACAGGTAGGCATGTAAAAGCTTTCTTTGAGTCTCTACATATGAAAATTACATGTATTGTCTATTTACTTGTTTGTATCTTATAACTGCTTATTTTCACTTGGAACATGTAGGTGGTCTTGGAGCTCGTATCTGTAACCAACAATATGAAAGTAACCAACAATATTCAAACAAATCAGTTCATCTCCATAAAGCCTTTGGCTCAACCATAGTTCTCACCAAAAACCAAAATAAAGTCCAAGGTTCTGTAGCTGCATTTGCTCCTATTCACCGCCCCCCCCCGCCCCGCCTTGACCTCATCCCTTCCCTTCCTCTAGTGAAATGCAGATTGTAGGCTTCTTGGGGCAAGGTCCTGCCCTTTTGCTTATGCTTCTCTGCAAAGTGCCATTTACATTACTGGTACTATATAAGTCATCATCATCTCTGAAATAAATTGCCGGCACTGACGTAAAGGCCATGAAAGTATGATCATTAGCTTGAACATAGATTCTTCTGCTTTTGAGTTAAATCTGTTCTTAAAAACTAATTAACTTGTCTGTTTGTTTTTCCTGCTTACAGCATTCTAGTAGCCATGATTTAACAAAGTGATTTTTTTCCAGGCACTAATGGAGGGGCACAGCACAACAGATTGCTTTAAAAATAGCAATAGTACAGGGACTGAGGAGGCAGTTACTCTGTAGACACAGCAATGGCTGTCTCAGAAGAATTTCTAATGCATAGATCATACACCATATGTGGAGTGGGGACGGCGGGGCGGGTGGTATCCAAACTATATATGATGCCATGACCCAGCAACATAGGATTTTTCAGGGGAGTAATGGCAGGAGAGAGGGCACACCCTCAACTCCTGCCTGTGGCTTCCAGTGGAATCTGGTGGGCCACTGTGCGAAATAGGATGTTGGACTAGATGGGCCTCCTTGGGCCTGATCCAGCAAGGCTGTTCTTATGTAACATGCCACACAAATGCCATACTTTTAAGACCACCTGAAGGATTAAACCCGTGAAAGAACAGTTCTCTCTAAAACCAATTCAGATATAGGTGCTGATCCTGCAAGGTTGGAAAGCCATCTGAGGTTGCCCAAGCTGGCATCTGCAGTGCTACAAGAATGCAAAGAAAGCTACATTCTTCCCACTGATCCATTCTTGCAAAATCAGGAAGAACATTTATAGGAGATTAATTGTGGATCCACTTTTCATTCTCTACAATATTTGATCATCTTTCTTTCTCTCTATTTCACTTTGCCTAAAAAATGCCCTGAAGAGGGAAACAGTGGGGATAGTGCCCAATCTTTTGACTCGATTGAGATCCTACCATTGAAGAGTCCCAATTAATCAACAGTGTTAAACAACATGGAGGACGGAAAGCTAGTCAATGCAAGGGTAAAGATGTTCTCACTGCGGGCAGACCACAAAAAATATGTACTTCTCCCTCTCCCACCCACTGGCAGCAAGACCAGGGAAAGTGACAAACTCTGCGGAAAGAGCTCAACAGGCTCTGTTCATGATGATCACGGGGATGGGACCCAGGAGGGGACTTCCTAAGAGGAGGGAAGTCATGGAACAGCAAGCTAAAGTGGACATGTGAACACGGAGAGAAACTAAACACAGTTGCATATACACAGCAGTGTTGCTGGCACAATACCAGAGGTGGCTATAAAATAGAAGAGGTGGCTCTAGATGAGAGTTAGAAGGAAAAAAATGAACTGGAAAGCTCCAGGATGAAGCAGGTAAGAGCAGAGCTGGCTCAAGGCTTCAGCCTCCGCCCGCAAAGAGCTGAGCAAGGGATAGCCAACCAGGACAGAAGTGGAGATTTGGCGGGGGGGGGGGAGCCTTCCAGCAATGTCAGAAAGATGGCTCCATGCATAGAGGGCCAAGGCATCAATTGGTTAAAGGCAAGCCTTGCAGGCCCTTTCTTTGTACTGTGATCAGCAGGCATTATTCGAAATAAATCACAATAAAACTAAAATAATGGCATTTGGGGAAAGACCTGAAATAAGGAAATGGCTGTTGAATAATCAAAGGTTGGAGCAGGTTATCTGCTTCAAATATCTTGGTGCAGTTGTGCAGACATCGGGCAGTAGAGCAGTACATTTGAATTATGTTCTTCAAAATGCCTAGAAGTCTACAAGGGCTATTCTAATGTTCTATTGATCCAAGTTTGCTCATTTTGTCCCTGCTACAGTTAAATTATATTTAGTCAAGTCCCATACACAACTTCTCTACAGGGGCAAATTGGTGTGTATACAAATCTTCTAAAACATGAAGTTCAACAGTCAACGTTTTTAAAAAGCTTACGGCAGACACCACGTTGTGTTACAAATTCAGGACTCCGCTTGGAAGTGGGTGTCACAAAAGTAGAAGTGGGCCAGTGGCTTGGCATTTTTGAATTGTGGTTAAAGTTATATTTTCATCCTACTGACCTAGCTCCCTCCCTTGGTATTATTCAATAAATTTTTGTCTGGCTGGAAACGTTCATTAGAAAGGAAACTGTCATTACCGCTTCTCCTTGGACTTTCTGGTAACATGGGTTATGAAAGTAAAGTAAAGTTGTGCCGTTGAGTCGGTGTTGACTCCTGGCGATCACAGAGCCCTGTGGTTGTCTTTGGTAGAATACAGGAGGGGTTGACCATTGCTTCCTCCCGCACAGTGTGAGATGATGCCTTTCAGCCTCTTCCTATGTCGCTGCTGCCCGATAGCGGTGTTTCCCATAGTTTGGGGAACGCACCAGCGGGAATTCGAACCAGCGACCTCTTGCTCACTAGGCAAGTTACTTCCCTGCTGCACTTACGTTGGCTTACGGGTTATGAAAAGGCCAGATTGATTATTTAACAGGCGAGTGGATGATGTGGAACGGCAAGTAGAACTGAGCCACATACCCAAGTCTGTGGTGCTGGGCACTCATGCTTTTAACATCATGCCTGCCAGGCACCTCGGTCAGATTGCTGTCCCCGAGTATTATAAAGCTGTCCCTCTTTAGATGCACCGTGTACAGCTGTGCTTGAAGGAAGATTTAAGAAGGTTCTGTGTGCAGAGCGCCTATGTCTGTGTAAGGCAGGAAGTCTTGAAACAGCAGCTCACTTTTTGTTATACCACAATTTTTATAATGATCTCTGTAGTTATCATTTGCTGCCTTTTAAAAAAGATTACCCAGGGTAAGTTTTATGCAAGTTACCCTTTCAGCGGATATGAATGATATGTTATCTTTAAGTGTAAAGAAGTTTTGTTTTACAGAAAGGGAGGTTCGACAGAAGATGATAAGTGGATTGGAATGTTCGTAATTATTACATATTTTAATTGTGCTGTTATTATACTTCAACTGTTTGATTAGTAGCATGTTAGTATTATTTAGTTTTTCTTCCTTTCTCTGGTCTGTGATCAAAATAAAGATTCATTCATTGATTCAGGTAAGTGGTCAGGCAGCGCTGGGACACAACACACCCACAGTTTGGACTGGAGCTGCCAGACCCCTCTTGAAGGAAGGCAACTGGTGTTGTGCCATTTGGGGCAGCACTTCAGAACGGACAAACGCATCGCTGGGGCTCAGTCAGGGGCGTAGCAAGGTTGGAGGTGGCCCAGAGACAAGATTTAAAATGGGCCCCTCGCTGATATACACACACAAACACACTTGACAATATATAGTGCACTCACATCCCCATTATGAATACGGTGAATATCTAGTTCACATGGAATCTAGTTTTTTTACTCTCAGCTCCTGCCGATCTCCAAGAGACTCAACATAATTCACAGGGGGTGCAACATGGGCGGGTGGGGAGTCATGTGATGTGCCTCTGGGGGGCCCCTCAAGGCAGTTGGGCCCCAAGACGACTGCCTCCCCTCGCCTAATGGTAGTTACGCCCCTGGGCTCAGTTGGGGTTTGGAGCAGGCTGCCCCAAGGTGGCCCCAGATGCATTTATTGGGCTCAGAGGCAGCTGAAATCATGACTTGTTCCCTCTTTAGATCTCCTGCTAGGACAGTGGGTGGAGGTTGAATGGAGGAGTACAGCCAGGGGTAGCTAGATAAAAGAAGGTAACAAAAAGAAAGTACAACGTTATAGTTTCTCCAACTACTGGAAATGAGGAGTGAAGATACCACTGAGGCTCTGCTTAAGGTGACATTTTAACCTGGGGGGGTGGGGAAGTGCCATTCTTTATAAGATACTCTGAATTATATATAATATTGCCATTTCTTCTTGAATCTGTCGCCTCCCTTCAGCTTCTCATAATTAAAGGATAAGGATTGAGAGACAGCGCCCCGAAAAGATAAAAGCACCATCAGGATTCCCACTGCTGCTGGATTCATTAACTAGTCAACCTGCCTGACAAGCCTGTTCCTTCAAAATGGAAACTTTCTCTCGTTCTCCAGTGACACAGTGACTGCAGCAGACCCATTACCCCTGGGGTTCTGCAACAAGGAGTTGCTTTGCTAACTGTGGGGTGGAGCTAGGCTGCCTGTGTGCAGGCAAGGGCACCCCACACCTGTGCAGGGCCCCATGGGCAAGTAGAAGAGAAATAAGGAAAGACGATCCCCAGGAACTCCAAGAAGGGTAGTCACAATTCCTTCAGGAAAGGGGAAACTGCAGGTTCATTTTTCACAGGGCTTCTGAAACTTGGGTCCCCAGTTACCGTTGGACTACAACTCCCATCAGCCCCAGCTACAAGAGGCTGGGGTTGATGGGAGTTGTGGTTCAACCACACAGTGAAGAGAATGCCTTCTCCATTATGAACCCCACCAGCTACTGAGATAAGCCAGAGAGGCTCATCTGGTGGCTACTCGGGGATGGGCCTTGTCTGTTGCCACCCTTAGTCTTTGGAATGAGCTCCCTCTAGGAAGAGAAGCCTCCCCATCTCTGACAGCTTTTAAAAGAGCTGTGAATACACATTTATTCATCCAGGCTTTTAATTAGATTTATAGAATCTGATATTGTTTTAAGTTGTTTTAATGTTTAACAATTTAATGTTTTAATTTATGTTATTTCATAGTAAACTGCCCAGAAATGCGAGTTCGGGGTGGTGTACAGATATGCTAAACAAACAAACAAACAAACACAAACAAACAAACGGGAAATTTGAGAAGCCTTGGCTTACCATGCTAGTAAGGGAGAGATCTACCAACTCTGAACCCTTTCTAATAACTAGTTTAAAAAAAATAGTTCACTGATTAGCTGCTTTTTAAAGCAGTTCTTCAATCAGTTGATCAATTGCTTTTAAATCTGCATATTACCATATGAATGCCTTTTTGAGATAATGAAGGAAGCGTGAGAACTTACATTTAATAAGCAGAGCCAGCCACTCATTGTTTGAAAGAAAAATCATGTTTGTTTTCATGCCCTGTTAGGAAACACTCTCTATACACTAGAGCCAACAGAGCCTAAACACACACACAAACACATTTTTCTTACCTGACAATGTTTCTGGTTAAACACTGGCTTCACCAATTCAAATTAGCTCCTACTGATTAATCAGCTGAGGCTTTAGTTGATTACTCAATGGATTAAAGCCGGGGTGGCCAACCTGAGGCTCTCCAGCTGTTGCTGGACTACAACTCCCATCATTCCCAGCTGCAATAAATTAATGCTGGGGATGATGGGAGTTGTAGTCCAACAACAGATGGAAAGCCTCAGGTCAGCCACCCCTGGATTAACGCTTGCAGCCCTCTTAACAGTACATTACTAAAAAGTGGTTCTTGCTCACTGTCATGTTACTGGAAAGGAGGCAGAAAGAGGTAAGCACATAACCGAAGAGCAGCCCTGCTGGATCAGGCCCAAGGTCTACCTAGTCCAGCATCCTGTTTCCCACAGTGGACCACCAGATGCCCCTGGGAAGCCCACTGGTGAGAGGGGAGGGCATGCCCTCTCTCCTGCTGTTGATCCCCTGCAACTGGGATTGAGAGGCTTCCTGCCTATGAGACTGAAGGAGGCCTATAGCCATCCAGACTACCAGCCACTGACAGACCTGTCCTCCATGAATTTGTCTAAGCCCCACTTAAAGTCATCCAAGCTGGTGAACATCACCACTTCCCGTGGCAGATAATTTACCATATGAAGTAAGTGGCTGTGTTTCAAACAGAAGGACATACCTGCAAGCCAGGAGACGGAATCGAAAGAGAAATCCAGCCACTTCCTTCATAAGACTTTGCTTGTCTCTTCAAACTGGCGCCTCAGAGAGCTCAGGCAAACAACCCATTTGGGGGATGATATTCCAGCCCAGTGAGCCCGTTGGGTTAAGACTGAATTTGGTCATCTGAGAGTTCCCAAGCAGTGTTCTCTCTAATTTTTTTCATCTGTGTGCTGGATGAGTTTTGTTCTGAGTGGCAGTACCTAGGCAGTGCACGTGCATTCAAAGTGGGGTCTTCCTGATTCAACCTGAGTAGGATCTAAAATTAACTGAACGGACAGAAAAAAATTGTGAGCGCACGCACGTGCGCACGCCTTAAAGTAGGCCTGCTCAACTTAGGCCCCCCCCAGCTGTTTTTGGACTACAACTCCCATAATCCCCAGCAGCCAATAGCCAGGGATTATGGGAGCTGCAGGCCAACATCTGCAGGAGGGCCGAAGATTAGCAGCCTTATCTTAGAGGGAACACTAGTTCACAGGCAAGTGTGCCCAGATCCGAATTTGCTCTTTCATCACAAGCATTCTTTGATTGTCTGACTGCTTTTCAACAAAAGGAGTTTTCAAAGTGGTTTTCCTGTCCCAAAAGCGTTCACAAATGCAAGGGAGACACCAACCACCACCACTGGAGGGATGCTGAAATGAACAGAGACCCAACTAATTGTAAGCAACTCCCCACTTTAAAAAGACACCTCTAGGCCCACTTAGCGGATTTTGTATATCCTCTGTTTTAAAAAGAATGTCTGTTACAGTTAGAGGAGAAAATAAGGTGCCCTGCCCACTCCACTAACCAGAAACCTGAGGATAATCACTTCACTCTATGTGCTTTCAAGCTGGGCAAACAAACATACGGCTGCATCAATTTAGTACAGAGACTACAATCAAGGAACAAGATTTCGTCTTCTAGTACTTAATGGGAATTAGAGGTTTGTTGTTGTTGTTATTTGTTTTTTGCTGTTCTAGAGCAAGAGAAGACCTCCTTAAGTGGTGCAGCGGGGAAAGGACTTGCCAAGCAAGCATGAAGTTGCCAGTTCAAATCTCTGCTGGTCTGTTTCCCAGACTATGGGAAACACCTATATTGATCAACAGAGATATAGGAAGATGCTGAAAGGCATCATCTCATACTGCGCGGGAGGAGGCAATGGTCAACCCCTCCTGTATTCTACCAAAGACAACCACAGGACTCTGTGGTCGGTAGGAGTTGACACTGACTTGGCGGCATACTACACCTTTACTTTAGGGCAAGAGAAAGGTTTTCCCTTCTAGTTCAGACAGACTAAGCATAGATAACTCTCATTGCTGTGTGGGTGATGCTTTAAAACAGGTGGGCAAACTTGGCCCTCCCGCTGCTGTTGGGACTACATCACCCCCAGCCCCAATTTGTGGTGGCTGGGGATGATGGGAGTTGTAGTCGAACAACAGCTAGAGGGCCACGCTTGGCCACCCCTGCTTTAAAAAGTCAAACATCCCCCCACCAAAGCAGGATGGAGTAGCGAGCAGGTAAACAAGTTTGCCAAAGACGCAAGTTTGGGACGGCACAGAAATATTTTAAAAAAATAATAAACAAACAAACAAACAAGGCTTGAGGGTTTAAAGGCAAACAGAACCATTTCTTGCCTAGCTTGATTCAGCTCTTGCTCCCAAGGAGGGCCAGCCCTGTAGCTCAGTGGGGGCACACCTGCTTTCCCAGGGAGAAGGCCCCCGCTTCAACCCCTGCCACCTTCACAGCGGATCCAGATGACCAGTCTGGGCAAGATCGGAGACCTTGCAGAGTTGCTACCAGTCAGAGCAGACAGCCTGGGCTGGAGGGTCGGACTCCGCTGACGGCAGCTTTGGGCCCTGCTGGGTACGCTGCTGAGAGCACACAGAGGAGGATGTCATGGCATCTGCCCCAAGCGCCAGATCAGTCTGTGACAAGGAAAAGGTTTGAAGCCGCTCCTTTGCTAGAGATGGCTGCTAGCCAGGCCCGCTAAGTGACACTTGGCCGTGAACTCCCTTTCCTTTGAAATGGGGCTGCGAGCAGTGAAGGCACACGCAGGGTCGCCTGAATGGCCTGTCTCTGGACTTTTTCAAAGCACGAGGGGCTGAGACAAGGCTAAGCCCCATCATGACCTTCCTGTGCTCCAAGCCACCTCCCCGCTTGAATCCAAGCCCGCCTTGACAATCCCCTCGCCACTCCTGAGAAGGGTTTTGTCAACCGTTCACCCGAGTTCTCGGCAGCAGATCGGAGGCTGCTCTCCAACTGTGTAGCGTCTGTATGCCTCCGCGGCCTGTGCAGCTGGGAAAGGCTGAGGACAACATGAAGCCGTTCGGCAGCGGCACCCGATCAGAACGGGGACCGGAATCCGGCCGGCTGGGCCTTTCCCCCCCATAAGCTTGTGCAACAACGGGTGTGCTAAGAGCATATGCAAGGCAGCAAAAAGTGAATCAAAGAGCAGGAAAAGGGAAAAGAAGGAGACATGCAGGATTTGGCTAAAGAGGAAAGGGTGGAAATCAAGGGAGAGCAAAAGAGTAGCTAAGCCCCAAAAAGGCAACCGGGTGGGGTGGGAGAGAAAAGGACTGCCGAGGAAGGGAAGGGTGAGACAAGAGACAGGCTGGTATACAGCTAGGCCAAAGCACTTGGGCTCCGTTCAGGAATGCCTGCCATTTCCACAATCCATGCCCACACGTCCGTCGCAGGCCTGTCCACCCACCAGGAAGAGGAAATTAAAACCATCCCTTTCCGACTACAGCAAGAAGGCACAGAAAATGAGACGACAGTTCAAACCAACGGGAACTAGGGATTAAAACTAAGAGCCCCCAGATGAGGGAGGGTGTGCAACTGGTGGCCGGGGGGAGGCCAGGCCATGTGGCTAGCTTTGTGTACGCAATCCTCCTTAGAGGCCTGAAAGGACATGAAAGCAGCTTTTGCCGTTTCCGGTCCCCAACACGTCCCCACCCGCTTCCCCCAGGGAGCCTTAAGGCTGGGTTATCTGCTTTCACTGTCAGAGAAAGATTCACAGACTGAGACCGTGAGATTAACGGATGAGATTTATGGGGTTAGGGGGAGGGAAGAGGCGCTCATACACACCCTGCATATGTGCAAGCACAAGCTGCAGTCCTTCGCAAAGGCTGGGCAGGGCTGCCTGGAAGGGAGGCTATTGCTTGGGAAAGGGAGAGTCTGATGATGCTGTTCACACAAGCGAGGGGCCTTTGGGCAGGCGAGGCAGGGGTTTTTAACTCCCACCACTGGTTTCCAGCTGCAATGGAAATGTGCCAAGAAACTCACTCATGAGCTTCTGCATCCCGCTGGTGCAAAAGGTTTCTCAGGGGGCGGGTGTGTGTGTGTGTGTGTGTTTAGCTTTGGCAGAATGATGCACAAAAGGCCCTAGACAGAAGTATGGAGAGGCACCAGCCCCAGATCTGCTAACTAACCTCAGCCCACAGACCCCACAAGCACTCAGTCTGGGTTCAGAGGACTCCTGATGTGAGTCTGCGGCGGCGGCTTCATCGGGACCGGAGGCCCCTCCTTGAGGTCCATGTCAGGGGCAGAACCCCTCCTTGTAAGCCTGGTCTCCCACAGTGACCTCAGCACAGGCACGGAGAGTCTCAGTCTGGTACGAAGCAGGTCTCGGCCTAGTATAAATCCTACCCACATACATCAGCACAGTCCTGCATCTCCAAGTACTGCCAAGAGTGTCAAGTGGCTGGCTATTTTGGCCCCTTCCCCTCTGTATTGGTGCCAGGAGAGAGTCAACATATAATACACCATTCCCTGCTGTGGAAGGAAGTTCTCTGGGATCCTCCGATCCTCCGCGACTCTGGAGCCCGGCAGCTCCCTTCAGTGCTTTTCAGCAACGCTGATCCCAGCAGCTGAGGAAACACACTGGAAAGCCATGTAAGTTGCTCTGAGCATGTCTTGGGTTAAACCTTTGAGGCAGGGTGGTACACACAGTCTGCCTTGTTCCCTTTCTCAGGTACCAGGATCCAGACTGTGTGTGGACGGCAGGAGCTATTCTCGTTCCCAGAGAACACACGGGACTCGTTCTCATGATCCTAAACAGGGCAGGAGAGCCGTGAAAACGCCCCATCGGCAGTTGAGTGATCAAGGTTGGAGAAGGGGAGAGTGGTCACGAGGGAGCTGGGTAGGACGGCAAAGCCACATTCCATCCGCAGCATGCTACATGTCCTACCCAGATCCTGGCTCCCACACAATCACTCTCCCCTCCTCACACCTTGATCTTTGCAAATGCATGGCGGCTGATCAGGAGCACGCATGGCTTTCCTATCCTGGCCGCGTGCTCCCCTGACCCTGTTTGGGCTCGTGAGAACAGCCCTAACGAAAAAGGAGATATCCTTCACTGCACTGGCTTCTCTGGTGACAATTTATCCTGGATAACGGAGGGCTTGGCAGACTGAGATGCAGCTCTCTCCCAAGGAACCTAAGCTGTCAGTGGGGGAGCATTCATTTACTGCTGGTGGTGACATCTGGGTGGCTTAATAAGAGTTAATGCAGTGAGGTCAGAACCAAGACTGCTGGATAGGAAAGACATTGGGAGGATGCAACATTGGGTGAATCCTTTAACAATTTCTTCCCATCCTCCAGCTCTGACACATTGAGGTCATTCACACAATAAAAAACCTGGGTCTACCTGGGTTTGGGAGCTGTGTGTGCTCCCAATTTTCTCCTGTGTGGTAGAAGTAAAATCTGGGTAGAAGTGATTGTGTGGAAGCAAGGTAGGAGGAAAACCTGGGTAGTTTTTCCTCCTCCCTTGCTTCCACAGCATCACTTCTACCCAGGTTTTCCTCCTACCTTGCTCCCACAAAAACTGAAAAGTGGGAGCACACACAGCTCCCAAGCCCGGGCAGAACGCAGGTTTTGATTGTGTGAATGACCTCAATGTGTTGCCATCAGACTCAAAGCACAGAGGGTGCTGCCCACAATGGGTGCAGCCAGTGCAGTGTATGTTTTGTCCACCCCATCCTGGGGCAACATAAGAACTGGCAGCTGCAGGGTAGCTGACTTTTTACTGACCTGGATCTAAGGTGGATTTCCCCCCTTTGCTCAGCCTGCCTAACCCAAGTACTGGAGAACGTAACGTTCTCGCTCAAAACTCAGATGCACTGAAATTAACCCTGAGCAATTCCCCACAAAGGGACCTCCTCAACTGGGCGGGGGGAGAGAAGGGAAAAGAAAAGGAAAGATTTCTGAGTCTAACCCAAGGAGATGGGGATGATGGAGATGCTCCCCCCTCCCCCTAGTCAGCTGCGGCTTTTGAAGAGAAGCGCTTGCACTTGGCTGAGTGGCCAAACACCTCCTGGAGCTTTGTACTGCTGCACCAGGGAATAGGGATTTCTATCCTGCATGTGACTCTGATTACAATATATTGCCTCTAACGATAATTGCCTGGACTGAATTTATCTATTCCTTTAACTAATAAGTTGGAAGGACCACCACTGAAGGGAGTAATGAAATACAGCTGTTAAAATCAAAGCCCATTTCTAGGTCAAGGCGAGTCTGGGAGAGGCTAGGGAGGATGAACTCCACTGGGAAAGCACTACCGAACAGGAAACAAGTGAAAGAACCCCAAGGCAGCTTTGCATGACTCTCCTAGGCACATTACTGGAGGACTCCTACATCGGGATGAAGAGAAGACATCAGCATGCACGTCTAGAGTGCCTCTCATTAGTACTCAAATGGATCCCACTGCTCTTGAAAAAACGTACAGCAATCACATATGCATCTACTTCCCCCGCCCCGGCTTTTCACATCCACGGATGTAACGGAAGAAAAGGGATCACCCAGGCTCACCCTAAAATGCAGCCAACTCCAGTGCGTAGCTGAAGAAAAGTTAAGATCACGGGCTGCATCTGCACTCAACTTGTGCAACCATGAAAAGAGAGAGGAAATAAGGGGATTAGAAACTTAGAAAGTCCAAGGACATAGAGATATGGAGGTAAGAAGAGCAGCACCCAAGGAGGAGGTCAAAGCCAAGGAAGAGGTCTCCGTTCCCATGACAAGCCATGTGTGTATTTAGCTCTCAGGGCAGCCAAAGGCTCACTCCGGAGCAGTGTTCCCCATAAGAGGGATTCCCAGATGTTGCTGACTACAGCTCCCATAATCCCCAGCCAAAGGCCACTGCAGCTGGGGATTATGAGAGTTTTAGTCAACAACATCTGGGAATCCCTCTTACAGGGAGCACCGCTCGGGAGTCTCAGCCTCTATCAGCCATGGGAAGCAAATGAGAACAAAATGACCTCACCATCTAGCTGTTGTGACACTGGCTGACTGGGGGACAGCAAGGATGATGGTCTACAGATCAGAGTTTCCTCGCATATGCAATGTGGGGATGGGGCGTTGGGCAGGCTGGGTGTACTCAGCCCCTCGGCACTCACCGCTTTCCTCCCAGAACCCTCCTGGCCAAAACTGGTCAGAAAGGAAGGGTGGGTAGAAATTTGCAGCACCGCAGGGGCAGAAAGGTTAAGCAACCCCTCCGGCCTCCCACTCTGCCAATCCCCGCTCCCACTCTTGCATTGGTGTTACTAGCCCAACGCAGAGATCATTCTTCTGACCTGATTTCAAAAAGCCACACACTGCAATGCTCCTGCAGCGCTGCTCTCATGCTCACTCCGCCCATGCATTTGCTGGTGCAGCAGGTCTCAGGACCGGGCTAAAACTGGCAGGCACTGTGAGGCCTCCATCGCACAGGGGATGTGGCACGGGTCGTGCATGTGCATGAAGAATGTGTAGAGGACACGTCTGCAGGCTGAGTTGGTTTTACATAGAAGGAAGCTGGAAGGCCATTTGTATTGAGTGATATAACTGCACAACAAGCTTCCCTTGCCATAATCAAGAAGGCTTCACTAATCATACAGACTGTAAAATTAACTTTATTTATCTATTGCATTTATATAGTGGCCCATATAAGATCTCTGGGTGGGCCATGTCAGGAGGGAGCAGAATCTGGGAGTCCTTTGAGACTAGGGACGACTAGAAAAAAAGGTCCCAATCAATAAGATCTCTCCCCTTCTCTTCTCTCCCCGCGAGGGAAGGCCTCCTTTTCTGTTCTCCCCGCGAGAGAAGGCCTCCTCTTCTGCCAGAGAAGAACTACAGAGGAAGGAAAGAAATGTTTGCATGTGAGGCTCCTGCTGGGCACAGGGGCTTTTCCTCCGACCTCATTCAGCAGCTGCGTACAGCTGCTGGGTAGGAGCCGTCGTACCCAGTGTGAGTCCCACACACAATCACTTCCTCCCCACTTGCAGGCGGTCAAAAACTGGGAGTGCACACAGCTCCTGGAACTGAGGAGGACACGTGTCCTGCCAAGTTCTTGACTGTGTGGTTGCCTTTCTGTTTGCAAGTTTCCAAACGTATCACCACTTCTATGGAGGCGAAACAAGTGAAGGGAAGCAAGACAAAGAGAGCAAGCAGAGATTCTCAGGAACCCAAATTCTGCACACATTCTGGAACTGCAAGAAAGCCAACAGCCTAGCTCATGATACAAGCACAGGGCAACCTGTATTTTACGTTCCTGCCTGGGATTAGAGACAACAAAAATGTCAGTTGTAAACTAAAGTTGTTATTGAGCAATTTGCCTCACTCACTGTCTTATTAAAGTCATTTTATTCTCTCTCGCACTATTTCCCTGTACTAAAGGAGTGAATCTAAAGATTTCTGATGTCATTTGGTTGCAGTAACTGAAATTCTCCTTAAACATTTAAGGGGTCTCTGATGCTTGCTTATAGCTTCAGCTAATGCTTAAGATGCAGGAAAGATGCTCTGAGACATGCGAGGGGAAGAAGATGTCTACAGGACTGAATGTGTGCCTAAAGAGAACACCTTTACATTTCATCTGCCACTTCCAGAAGGAAGATGACAAGCTCATCAATGCTCAGAGCTGTGAGAGACTAAAGGGCCAAGCTGGCCAACTCCTTGCCCAAAAGGCAGGACCAGAAACTCGCTTGTCTCACAGCAGAGGTGATCTGGAACACAGTAGGACCACAGGGCTGTGTGTGGAACGGTGAGTGTCAACCTCTGCCCCAAGACAACCCAAGTTCTGTGACAATGGAAGCTGAATTCTGCAGCTGGTCACAGTGTGAGCACTGTAAGATACTCCCCTCAGGGGATGGAGATGCTCTGGAAAGAGAAGGTTTCAAGTTCCCTCCCTGGTTTCTCCAAGGTAGGACTGAGAGAGATTCCTGCTTGCAACCACGGAGAAGCTGTCTGCTGACAGTCTGTGTAGTAGATAATACTGAGCACGATAGACCAATGGTCTGACTCAGTATATGGCAGCTTCCTATGTTCACCAATTTGCATGATTTCACACATTCTGCTTCTGCTATTATTATTTTACTTGTACCATTTGATACATTTACCATATTTTATGGAGTATAAGACGCACTTTTTTCCTTGAAAAATAACCGCCCAAATTCAGGTGCGTCTTGTAGTCCGGGGAGAAGTTGGAAGTTGGGCTTGTCGGGAAAGGGGGGGGGAGGAGGAGGAAGGGCAAGCAGGGAGGATTCGCTTCCCACCTCCCTTCCTCTCTCGCTGGGGCCTGCCGGGAGTGTCCTAGTCAGCCCGCCCGCCGCCCCCTTCCCCAGGCTCCCTCCGGTTGCCGCTCCGATGCTTCTGCAGTGAGGGAGGCTGCTGCCCGCTGGCAGCCGCGATGAACAACCACCAGCGGTTGCCACTGATGCGGGTCACCAACGTGGGCTCACTGCTGCTCACCCCGCAAGAGAATGAAAGCAAGAGGACAGAGCAGGGCGCGGTGGAAGGGCTTGGAGGGGAGCTGGAGGCGAGGGGAGAAGGAAAGCTCAGAGAAGGAAAGCTCAGAGAAGGAAAACTCTCAAAAACTGGATTAAATTTAAGGTGCGTCGTATAGTCCGTAGTGTCTTATAGTCCGTAAAATACGGTATATTCTGCCTTTCTTCCATCATGAAACGTAAGGTAGCCTACATGGGGTTCCCAGCTGGCCCTCCCACCCAAGCGCTGACCACCAGAACGAAGCCTGCTGAACCTCGGCAAGGTGGCTGTATAATGCGGCCCCAGACTATGCTCTGGCAGGCAAGAGGCAGGAAAGCTGTTCAGGATGCTGAAGTCCCACCCTCTGGCCCCAGGAAAGCTTATTTAGCAACTCCCCTGGCTGCTGTGAGTCACTATGCATTTATTACTCACATGCTTTCAAGCACAACTTTGCAACCCATAAAAGCTAGAAAGTCGCTGCTGAAATACTCAGAATTTTGAGCCAAGGCAACATCCTGAGGGATTTTTTTTGGGTGCTTCTGCAGAAGTGCATCATACACACACACACGAAATAGTTCTTCAGAGCAAATATTCCAAGATCTCAAGCAAGCCAGCCAAATCACATCTAGGAAGCTGCCTTCTACTGAGTCAGAACATTGGTCCTTCCAGTTCAGTACTGTCTACACTGACTGGCAGCAACTCTCCAAGGTGACAGGCAGGAGTTTCTCCCAGCCCTACCTAGAGATGCTGCCAGGGACTGAACCTGGGACCTTCTGCATGCAAGCAGATGCTCTTCCACTGAGCTATGGTCCCCTCCCGTCAGAGGAATATCTTACAGCAGGCAGCACTCGTGAGTAGTCACCCATCCAAATGCAAACTAGGGCAGATCCTGCTTAACCCCTATGTTAATACATGCCCACTCCTGCAAGGCCAGCTCTCACAGAAGAGCGGGGTGGGGGGAGCTAAGAGTTCTGAGAGAAAAAATTCCTCCCTCAGCCACAAACATGGGGATCAGTCAGCATGTGCAAAATGTAGACTTCCTAAAGGAATTTAGAAAGAGGGCAAGAGCACATTTGAATTTAGTTCTTTTCTCCAATTCTACCCTCATGCGTTACTCAGACTTCTTTCCTAGGATCCCATGCGTGAGCCTACTACAGAGCATGCTTTCTGGTCTGAGCCCAGCCTAAGCAAAAAAAACCCACATCACATTTCGCACAGCCTACATGATGTGTTTACATATCACACATTCCACATGTGTTTACTCACAAGTAAGTTCCACTGAATTTAGGAGGACTGATTCTCTTTCCAAGAGAGCATGCAAGAGACTGCAGCCTTCCTTGCACATAATTAACATAATTTGCATGGCATGTCTGGGTTAGCTTTAGAGGTCAAAGAAAAAGCAAGTCAGCCCTTGAAGAAAAAATCATGCATTCTGATATACTGACTAACTAGTCAAAATACTTTGCATTTGGGATTCTTTATTCCCCCCCACCCTTAACATTTTCAAAAAATTCTCCCTGTAGCAATGAGGGCTAGAAATTCAGGTTCTACTAATTCCCACCCACCCACCCTTTCCCAAATGCAAGTTGGGATTTGCAGGATTTCATAAGCTTTCATGGGCTTCACAAGAGAGCCTTGAGGGGGATACATATTGCTCACCCCCATGTTAAATCATGTTCCTCTGTATGAAAGCACCTGCTGTTGCTCAGATAGAAATGCTGCTACTCACTTTTTCAAGGGCTCTATGACTGTCTTCTGGATTTGGTTCACCTGTTGGAAGAAGGAAAATTGTTTAAAACAATTGACAAGGAAAATGGTTTGAGTTGTGTGCGTGCTATATTAAGGCAGGACCACAGCCCATACTTCTGATGCTAAGGCTTGAACCTATTACAAAACACATGCTCTACCACTGAGAAGGCTCTCGCCCATGTGGAGAGGAAAGCATAGGTCATTGGCAAAAAGCTCAAAGACAAACAACACAGCTGCTTCTGTCCACTTGCATTCCCTCTGAAGCTTACCTTTTCTTGGTTAAAAGAATCCATTCTCTTCATGGCTGTGTCCAGCGCCATCACCATCTCAAGGAATTTGGGGTCTTGCTCACAGAGTGGGTTGGACAGCAAATCAGATGAGATTTTCACTGCTGACTTGGACATTGCTGCAATTGGGACCGAACCCAGGAACAAGAGGAAATCTGTTAGTGATGAAAGTGGCACAACCGATGCTGGAACTCCCCAGGCACACAGACAATTCCCCAAAGAGTATTTTGCTATCAGTAGGTAGCAAGTTCACAGAAGCTGTGACTACTTCAGATGATCACTGAGATAGATACTTTATTTCAGTCATTGACCAGCAAGATAATTGAATAACAACAACATCCAATCAAGTAGTAAGTTCTTTACGAGTTTTACAAACTACGCAGCAAAACTTGGCCACATTGCTAGAGACTGTTTCTTCAAAACTGGACAGCAGGTAATCTAAATAAAACTCATGAGGGGCCAGGAAACTCCATTAATAATGGTGAAATAAAATTTGTATGACTATCCTTGTAAAATGTGCAGTAAAGAACTACATGTGCTGTAGTTTCAGTTTCTATTGCTCCCGAGCCGCAAGGGCAGAGGCAGGCAGTATATGGTAGTTTCTTGAACTTCCCCTCTCGAACGGCAGTAGGGAGTGCAATTAGGCGAGTGAGAGTCATAGCTCTCCTAAATTTTGCTGTGGTTAAACTGTTTAGATATTCGGCAGGCCTTACATGTAAGGACTGATTGCCTATATAAATCCCTCTCGGCAACTTTGCTAATTCTTCTTGCAGACACACTGCTGGATGACCCGCATGGCTTGATCATACCCCATCCTGAGGAGCTCTTCCTGGGGGAGACCATAAGATTGTAACTTGTGTCTCAGGGCCACCTTCCACTTCGAGGCGTAACAATCTACAAGTGTTAGGGGAGCCAAGCCCACAATCAGCTCCAACCAAAACATAAAGATGCTCAGCCAAAATCTCATTTCTAATCTAAGGACTCCTGCCTCACTTCTAAGGACAGTGTTGGGAACACTGCATGGTACCTGGAAGATTGTTCTTAAAAATTTAGTTTATACTACTTCCAGGGGGGTAAAATTCTCAAGTGGGCCTAATTGGGCACCATATAAAAGCTGCGGATAAACTTTAGCTGTAAAACGTTTTATAGCAGCTGGAATGAAAAGGGCTCCCCTGGTAAAGTAAAAGGACCTGATAGCGTTAGCTGATTGCTGAGCGTTTTGGATTACGTAATTGAGGTGCGCTCTTCAGCCTCCTGCAGAGTGAAAAACAACTCCAAGATATTTAAAGATTCTCACTTGTTCAATTATGTGGCCATTCATAGACCATAATTGAGACTTGGGTCGTTTGGCAAAGACCATCACCTTCATTTTCAAATAGCTGACTTCTAGCGCCTCTTCTGCACAATCAGCACTTAATGTCGCAAGCGCCCGCTTCAGCCCAACTGCAGTCTGTGCTAGCATGACCATATCGACTGCATATAGCAGAATCGGTAGATGTTTATTAGCCAATTTGGGTGGATGGAAATCTGGACTATTTAGGTGGGGTACCAGGGAATTAATATAGAAATCAAACAGAATCGGGGCCAGAATACAACCTTGTCTAACACCCCTTTGAGTCAGGATTTCTGCCAAAATATGTCCTCTAACACGGCAACGGACCTTCAGGCAGGAGTCTTCATGAAGTTTATATATAAGTAACAATAGGCGCTTATCAATGGTGGAGTCACTAAGTTTTAACCAGAGTCTTTCCCTTGAGATGAGGTCAAAGGCTGCTCTGAGGTCAATACAGAGCAGTCCTTGGGCCATGCATGGGTTTATTTCTCAACTAGGTGCTGCAGGATATGAGCCTGGTCAATAGGGGAACGCCCCTCATGAAACCCAGCCTGCTCAGGCGCCAGAATGTTGTTGGATTTGAGCCAGTCTAAAAGTTTCCTGTTTAAGTGTTTATTTATTTATTCATTCATTCATTTGATTTCTATACCGCCCTTCCAAAAATGGCTCAGGGCAGTTTACACAGAGAAATAATAAACAAATAAGATGGATCCCTGTCCCCAAAGGGCTCACAATCTAAAAGAAACATAAGACAGACACCAGCAACAGTCACTGGAAGTACTGTGCTGGGGGTGGAGAGGGCCATTTACTCTCCCCCTGCTAAATAAAGAGAATCACCACCAAGTTAAAAGGTGCCTCTTTGCCAAGCTAACAGGGGCAAACTTGTTTAGTGTACAATTTGCTGATGACATTCAAAAGGCTAATTGGGCGATAATTACCTGGCTCATCTCTTCCCCCCTTTTTGTACATAGGTACTATAATGGCGACACCCCAGTCTTTAGGTACTTTTGCAGTGCAATCTATATAAGTAAAGAGAGAGGCTAATACGGGAGCCCACCACTCCAAATTACTACGTATTGCCTCAGTTGTTATAAAATCACTCCCTGGAGCCTCGCCAGGCTGAAATTGCTTCAATTGCGGAGCAGGTGACAGAATCCCAACATGGCAAGAGTCCGACGTCTAGTTCTAATCTAAACACAGAGGTGCCTTCCTGCGTGTACAGTGCATGGAAATGACATCCCCACACCCAAGCTGGTATAACTCACGATGGGTTGAGAGGTCCCCTCCCAGTGGTTGTGACACAAGGCACTAGAACACTGTTTGGCTCTTCAATTTAGCGGCAGCAACCAGGTCTCCCTGATAGCTGATGTTTTCTTTCCCCTTAATAATTTCTTATACTGTTTCTTCATTTCTAGTAAACCTTGGGCCTTGTATATGTTGGAACCTTGAGCATATACTTTAAACGCATAAATTAGGTTTCTTTTTGCCTCTTGGCAGCCGGCGTCAAACCATGGGCGAGAAGACAATTTCCCAGTCTTGTTAGATAGAGACTTCGTAGTAGCAAGTACTGGGTGTAATAACTGGACCAAATTACCATCGTGCTCAAACATCGGGGTCTCAGGAAAGTCGTACGGCCCGGTAATTAAGGCTGTTGGTAAACTGCAAGCTTGTAGTAAACTTAGGAGCGTAGTTACTCGATTTTGTTGAGTGGAGGACCATTTCACTCAGTGCAAACATTGCTCCTCCTCTCTAATTGGGACCTGGTTACAATCCAGGTGCACTTTCCCTTCCAGCCTAAGATCAGATTCATAGGGAAGTGATCACTTTCGGGGCAACTAATTATGTGAAATTTCCTTAAAAAGGGGGCCAAATTGCGGGATATAGCTGTAAAATCAATGGGTTAGTTCAGTTGGGAAACCACTTAATGCTGCCCCATTGAGCAAGTGCTATCACTGAGCAATTAACGTTAAGATGGCACGGAGTCTGCACTTTCCCCCTTGTATGCCTTGTGCTGCCTTTTCCCAGGATGGCTCTTGTGGTGGGTCAAGAGCTTAATAATCCCACTTCTCAGGAACTCAGTTGGTTGTTCTGTGACTACAACGTAAACTGAGACACAAAGAGCAGACACTCCATAGAGCCTAAAATGTTAATGGGAAACCTTCCAGGAACACTAACTGATGTCTTGGAAGAAAAGCGATTAATGAATTTGTTTAAATGCCGAGATAATAGCAACTATGTAATCAAGTCCATACGATTTAAATGCACCACTCCCAATGCTGCAGGAGCAAGGCTCTCTTTAAAAGAGCACACGGTGGCTGGATGCTCACAGAGCCTGCCTTTTCCTCAACGGAGCGTTAAGCACCGCACAGTCTCAACGCGGCTTTTTCACAACGAAACAAATCGCAGCCTATTAAGCTTCCGCAGTTTCCAAGTAGATTTGCAAAAATTATCCTATGGCAGCTGTGACAAGATAATGAAGGCAAAGCAAAGGTTTCTGCTTAGGCTGCACTCCTCTGCATGTACCTGGGAATAAGCCCCAATGAATGTGGGGTGGGGTGGGTCTTGCTCCGGAGAAAACATGCAGAGGATTGGCCTGGCACGCTGCAAGCCGCGCCGCTGTGGGGAAGGAACTAGAAAGAGAGGGCAGGAGAACAGCACCCGACAGAACTAAAAGTGGGTGGGCAAGCAGTAAGGAGTGCTACCTGGACCTAGACTCAGATGCCATGTAAGATGCTTTCATGGGAGACTAAGATAAGATGCCTCTTTACCCTTGTGGTCAGGATTGAACCTCAGCCTGATCACCCACATCCAGGAGCCCATCACCATCCCAAATCCGTGGTCCAACACATTCACCGGCTCCCTACTTGAAGGCACAGTGAGACAGAGACAGGGGTGAGTGTCATCTACATACTGATGGTACTGCAGCCCAAATCTCTGGACAACCTCCACCAGCGGTTGGGTAGCATGGGGGGGCAGTGTTCCCTCTAAGGCGTGTGCATGTGCTCACAAGTTTTCTGATGTCCGCTCAATTCATTTTTGATCCCGTTCAGGCTGAAACAGGAAGGCCCCACTCTGAATGCAGGTGTGCACACACTGCCTTGATATAGCCGCCCAGAACAAAACTTATTCTGCACACAGATGAAAAAAATTAGAGAGAACACTGCCTGGGGGACAAGATCAAACCCCGTAGCACCCCAAAGACCAAGAGGCTAAGCAGCAGAGCCCCCAGCAGTACCTTCTGGAACCTCCCCATGAATAAGAACTGGTCCAATGCTCAGCCCAAACACTGCCAGGTGATACAGAAGGATACCATGGTCAGTGGTAGTGAATGCTGCTGAGAGGTCCTGCAGAATCATTAGGGATGCATTCCCCTTCTCTAACTCCTAGTGTAGATCATCCACCAGGGTGAGTGAAGTGGATCTGGTTTTATTTTACCTCTGGGTTTACAAATCAATAGAGCTGTGTATGTATCACCAGGGGAGATAAAAATCTAAAAGCAAAGTAATAAAAAAGCTGAGAAGGAAGGCCACTAAATAAAGTGAAAAATGGCAATGAAGTACCACTACTGAGATGTTTAGAACATAAGAACAGCCCTGCTGGATCCGGCCCAAGGAAGCCCATCTAGTACAGCATCCTGTTTCACACAGTGGGCCACCAGTTGCCACTTGGAAGCCTACAGGCAGGAGTTGAGGGCATGCCCCCCTCTCTCCTGCTGTTACTCCCCTGCAACTGGGACTCGGAGGCATCCTGCCTCTGAGGCTGGAGGTGGCCTATAGCCCTCTGATTAGTAGCCGTTGATAGACCTCTTCTCCATGAAGTTATCCAAACCCCTCTTAAAGCCATCCAGGTTGTTGGCTGTCACCACATCTCGTGGCAGAGAATTCCACAAGTTGATGATGCGTTGTGTGAAAAAGTACGCCCGTTTGCTGGTCCTAAATTCCTGGCAATCAATTTCATGGGATGACCCCTGGTACTAGTGTTATGTGAGAGGGAGAAGAATTTCCCAGGCATCTTTGCTCTGTTGGGGGGAGGGAATAAAAGGAACTGATCTTTTGCACCAGCATTCCCAAACAACAGGCACCATTTCCACATTCAAATATGCTTTAGAATCTATCTCTGAAATGCATGCACTTGCAATTTGTATGCCCATTTGTACTATACTGCCTGTGTAGTAGGTACCAGTGGTGCTATCTATATATGGAGCTTCTCTTTTGTATGGAGGAAAGTAACTGCTTGCTGCAGAAGATGGAGAGTTGAGCCAGCAGGAGGGGCAGGGTAAATAATAAACCTTCCATCATTAGGGAGGAGGAGGAGACTGGAAAAAACCCCAGTGGAGCACACTCCACCAGGCTTCTGATGGACCTGGAAAAAGCATGTTAGCAACCCGTTCCAGCTACAGCCTCACATCTCATGGTTACAAGGCGCCAGGGCCCTCCAGAGGACTTGACTGTGTAACTGGATTTACCTAGCCCCATTCAGTCCAGTTTCCACTCACCACCAGGGAGACACGGAATTTTAAAAAGACTCGCATCCTTATTCCGTAATTCAGGATGACATGCCTTTAAATGCAAAATCATCTCTTGCTAAGTGGACAGGGCCTGAGCTAATGTGTGATGATGCCATGAAGCTTGGGGGGTGGGGGGTGGGATGCAAAAGAGTCCTCCCACAGCTCCTTTGGGGCTTGAAATGAATCCATATAAATACGCCCACTGAAAGGGAGAGAGGAATCCTCTGCAAGGAAACTCTTACGAGGGGAATCTTAACAATGGCCCTGCGGGCCTTTTTAAGCCTTTGGAATTGATCTTCAAGACCTGGAACATTTGTGCATCATGCGCATAGACTCTGCACATCCATCCTTTCTCTGCATGCATGCACAGAGACCGTCAATTCCGAGCGTCTTCAGAATTAGCGCTCTTTGCAGGCATAGCTCTAAAATAAAGCAGGCTTGCACAACTTCGGCCCTCCAGCTGTTCTTGGACTACAACTCCCATCATACCCAGTCACAGCCGCCAATAGTCAAGGATGGTGGAAGTTTATTATTTATTGATATTTATTTATCTAACATGTGTATATACCGCCCAAGCTCATGTCTCTGGGCGGTTTACAGTAGAACAGCACAAATTAAAACAAAGTTAAACAACTTAATTGTAGTCCAACATCTAGGTAGGGCGGAACAGACACTATCATGACTCTACCACCAACTCATCGTCACAGGTTTTATTTACAGAGAAACCTCAATAATTGGGACTAATTGGGAAGGTTAGTCCAGATTTAGAGACTATGCGGAAAACGGAGGCAAAAAGCACATGGTCACAAAAGTTGCTAAGACACGTTTTTACAACACAAAATGTGTGTTGTAATGCTTTCGGGACAAGGTAAAGAGATGCAACAATTAAAAAGTGTGTACACTACCACACAAAACACTATTTGGGTCACAGAAAGTGGATTTTCTGCACAAAGTTGCACAGCATATGCCCAGGGCAGCAGTCAGGAGCAGAAAGAGGAACCAAAATGGCTGAACTTCTGGTTTCGCTATCCGGAAAATGTGAAATCTGGAATATCAGGGTCCAGAATATCAAGTTTTCTCTGTAGTTCACTCTTAGCTTTGGTGGTCATATTCCGAGACAATTTTTTAAATGCAGTTTCTGCACTATGTAAGCTTGAACTTTATTTATAGAAAATTAAATAATGGGTCAAATTGACCCATGTTGCATATTTAATACATACACACACGTGTAAAAAAATGGATTTGTTCATGCTAACATTTTTTATTGCATTTCAGTCCCTTGAAATAATGCACCGTCCAGGAGTCTGAAATGCTGCTATTCGTGCTCAGACCACAGGTAAGAAACTACAGACATGTTGCCAACCAGAAATTCTGCCATTTCTTCTCTAGCAAACAGAACTGGAGAATCTTATTTTAGGCTCAATAATAATATCCATCCTCCCCCGCCCCAAGGCTCACGTTTTCCCACAACTTGGGGATGGTAGAGAATTGAGAATTTGGGGATCCCGAGAAAAGCTGAGCTTCATTTTTCCTTCCCACAATGAGTAACTGTTGCAAAATAGATGCAAGCCTCTTAAGACTACCCAGCTATACTCTGACACTGGTGATTGCAATTTCCTATTCCACAAGCCTCCAGATTGTTTAGTCTCCTCGCTTTACCTATGTTTATTTAAACCCCTTTATTGTGTGATGCGGTTGAATGGGGTTCCTACTGAAGAAGTTACACAGCAGGATGATGCTAATGTACAGAAGAAACACCTGCAAGCCAGATGTTTCTCTCTGAAATCTTAGAAGCAAACAGCTGTGTCCATAAAAAAAAAAGGAAAAAAAGACAGAGAGAGCAAGGGAACCAACTCACTCATTGCTTCCTACGCTTATCACTATGTCATGGCCAAACCAAGCTAAGCCTAGCATTAACCAGAACTCCCTTGATAATTTTTTCTTACAAGCCAATTAAAAGAATTTGCTATTGATTCATAGTAGTTCATTGGTAAGCCACAGGTTCCGAGTCTTTATGTAAAAGAAGATGCTCTGACTATTGAGGAAGCTCAACAGGGACTCAAGGGATTGTAGATAAATTTACAGCTACACAACATATGTCCAATGTAAAACCTTGAGAAAGATTCCAAAAGGCTTTATTTCCCGGTTAGTTCACCAACATTACTTACCTAGGTCTGCATCTGTGCTTTTCTTCATGTCTTTCTGGAGCTTCTTAGTCTGATCTTCCAGTCTAAAATAGCAAACAATTTTACTTTTCTTTTTTAAAGTGTATGATGGAGACATCCCTGTTATAGGGCAATCTGCAGATGCATTCTTTGCCCCACCCACACACAGAACAATTCCCCTCCTCACCTTGATGAAATGGGCACAGACAAACCCTAGAATTTAATTTGGGAGCAGGCATCTGCCCTGGCCACTGTCTCTGCCTCCTCTGGCAACTGTGGCTAGGTTCAGGACTTTTCTCTTCTGCTGCTGAAAAGGTGAAGAAATGGCTGCCAAGGGCTGAAATGGATGTCTCACAATAGACCAAGGGAGTAGGGGAAGAGATGCTTCTATTCAGGACCGAGACCACCAGAGGGGCTGCAAATCTTTGCAGGGGCAGAGATTTATGAGGGCAGGCTGAGATCTATAACTGAGACAATTCTAGAAAGACCAGCCAAGTCGAGGTGACATCATCAAGAGTGGGCCAATTCACGGTCAAGAGCCAGGCAGAAGTCAAACTAAAGGGAAGCGTGAGCTGCTCCCCAAGTTAAAACATTCCTAGAGGGAAGGAGTCTGTGTGAAAGAATTAATGCATTTTGTGTGGATAGATCACCACTTGCCACAATCCTACACAAGTATACCCATGTGCCACAGAGGTGATGAAAAGCTGTAGACAACTGTTGTTTCCCAGGGTGTGTACAACCAGCACTTGACACATATGCAGAATTCAAAGGCAGTGATCCAGAGTGACAAATCCCAGGCATCAGGGAGCCATGGTGCCTAGAAATTTAACCATGGCGCCGACACTAGGATATTCAGAGGCAGAGTTATTTAATCTTTATTTATTTATTTAAAATATTTATTCCCTTCCAGTGCCATACTATTATTATTTATTTATTTGTCTCAGGCAACCCTATTTCTGTTCTAAGTTTGTTACCTGTAAAGGAAATAAAGAGAAACCCATTTATCCTCCCCTTCCAAAAAGTCCACCAGTAAGTCCGGTAATTTTGTCAGGTGCCTGCTGTCTGGCTCCTACCGTAGATCCAAATAAAATTTGTCAAGGCCTGCAGTGATCCATATAGGAATGCCACAGTCATTCTTACGTGGATGTGCCTCCTGAGTGGACATTTTGCCTTTAGTAAAATGGCCCTTAGGCCTAACAGGCAGTTCTAGAAAAGGCAAAGGACCAACACAGGAGAAGGAGCCAAAGGGAATCCAAACTGGAGTTGGACGCAAGAGAGAAAACACATGCAAGGCCTAGGAAAGAACATTCACCACAACAAGCTGGCTGAGAATACTTACTGCTGAAGCTTTCCATACTCTCGTTCAAAATCTCTCTCAACCTGCAAAAAAGAAGAGAGCTGGATCAGCGACAAAACTTGGAGTACATTAAAAAACAAAAACAAAACACGACTCCACCCAGGGCAGTCGGCACTCATCTTCCAAGTGCAAAGTCCAAAATAGTTACGTCTCCAAACAGCATTAGATAAAAACCGCCCTCAGCCATTTTTGGAAGGGTGGTATAGAAACTGAATAAACAAACAAACAAACAAACTAGGGATGTACAAAGCGTTTCAAGCTCGAAACGGGCTGTTTCGAGCTTGAAACAAAATGCTCTTCAAATAAAGGGCCTGTTTTGAGCTTGAAATAAAACAACCCCACTTCAACTAGAAAGTAGACCAGGCCTAAGCTCCAGACTTAGCACGTTGGCCCATTTTGGAGGACTGGTCTACCTGTTGACCCCAATTAGTAGACCAGCTATCCCCAGAAAAAAAGCCCTCTAAAATGGCACTCAGAACATCTCGAGTTTGTTTCACTGAAACAGCCGGCTTGGCTGTTGTTTAAACAAAACGTTTTGAGCATTTTACGTTTTGTTTCGAGCTTGAAACGAAACGCAGAATCTGTTTTGTGCACACCCTTAATAAAAACCCAGTAAATTCCATTCAAGCATCTTACTTGCTAAGGGTTTCCCGCCTGTAATCTCTAGAAAACATAATCACCCATGCTTGGCATGACAAGAGCTCTATGCCCCACAACCAAAGCTAGAAATTGCGGAGTGTGAATTCTAATATCTAAATGATTTCCCTACACCAGGCGTTCTCAACACAGAGTCCCCAGATGTTGTTGGAGTACAACTCCCATCACCCCTTTGGCCACTGTTGTCATCCAATACCTGGGGACCCAAGGTTGAGAACCCTTGCCCTAAACAATCTGAATTTCTGTCAGATTGTCTTCAGAGGCCGTCACATGAGAGGAAGGTTCAAGACTGATGGTGTGCAATTCAACAGTCTCCTTTTCTTTTGTATTCCACTCACCTTCCAGCAGCCCAGAATAAGCATTACAAAAGTGATTTGAACCTAAGCACTTATTTGAAAAAGCACATGCACGATGCTGTAACATGGATAGTGGCAAAGCAGGCAGAGGAAAACCTTGGGGTTCCACTTTAATTTAAGTGGCCTTTTGTATTTTCTATATATGTTTCTTTCTCAAGAAGCAATCGCTCACTCTGGCTCAGCTATTAGGTGTCCATGCAGTGAATCTTCAATACGTCGCCTTCCTTGAAAGCTACTTCTTAAGCAAAAGACAGAACGAATATTGCCAGTCACACACAGACATCTCTGGCTGATGCATCAAGCAGCACAAAAGAGGGTCTCAAGTGCAGCTTTGTAAACTGCTGCTCACTTGGGGCACCCGAGTGCCAGAGTGTGGCACTCACCCCCCCCCCCCCCATAGTTTTAAAGAATAAAAAGCTGCGACCACGAGGAGAAGAAGCAGAAGAGAGCATGTAGCCAACTCAGCAAGGTCCAGTGTTTAACACACAGCTCAAAAGTAGGCAGGCCAAGAACTGCCCATGGCCACAACAGGGGTTGTGTGTCACCTCTCTTCCACCTAAAGGGCTATTGGCCATTTACAGCAGAATTAAGACAGGAAGCTGCATACAAAGCCTGTGGTGGCAGCTCCATGAGCAATCTCCCCCTGCCACTTCCCTTGGGCTTCTTGGACCCAGGGAAGCAGCAGTGCTTGGCTTCTGATCACAAGGAATTTGACTCCCTGCTGCCACTTAAACACAACACAACTGCATTCTTATCTCAGCCTTCCTCCAAAGCATTCAGGGCTCCAGCTTAACCTAACAACTCCCTGGAGTAGGGTGTGAGAAAGTGATCTGCCCCAAATAGTGAAGTTTGGTGAGAGTGCTGCAGATACTCAGCCCCTTTTCACAGAATCACAATTCCCAGGATCCCTTGGGAAAAGGGAATTACTATATTAAACCCAAGCACATGGCTGGCTCAGTAGAGAAAAATCATAGGTGTTGGTCTATTAGCAAAAATCCAAGAGTCACAATCTGATAATACCTTTGATTAGGCCCAAGCAAAGTGACAACCAATGTCTTGAGCAGTAAGCTTTCTGGAGAACTTGCAAACACACGATGCTCAAAACTCTGTCTCGTTTTGGCTGCTCCTGAAGGTACTGCCAGATTGTGCAGCTTCTGGATTTATATTAAAGCAGTTGAACTCTGCCTTGTAGATTAAGCGCTTAGTGTGAAAACTGGAGTATAACGACTACTGTGCTAGAAAGTCGTGATATTATTTTGGTGAGAGCTGCATTACAGGTGTTGCTTGCCAACATGCTGTGCTCAGAAAGGAATCCAAGAGCTATTGCATAGGAAGCTGCCTTATACCGAGTCAGACCACTGGTCCATCTAGTGCAAAACTGCCCACACTGACTGGCAGCGGCTTCTCCAAGGATTCCGGCAGGAGTCTTTCCCAGACTTCTAACCAGAGATACTGAGGACTGAACCTGGGACCTTCGGCATGCAACGCAGATGCTCCACCACTGAGTTACCGCCTCATCCTCAACAGCTGGCATTCCTGTTTACATCGCCGTTCTGACCACAGGAACATGGGAAGCTGACTTGTACTAAGCCCACTGCTCTAGTATTGGTTTGCCATCTGTAAGATGCAGGTGAGAGCCCTTTCCTCGCAAACGGCTTTGTTTGCCACCATAACTGATGCACCGCAAGCGTGAAGCTGGGAAACAAGCGTGCCACTTTAATTTTGGAGATTTATAGTTGCTCATTATCACTGAGCAATTTCCAACAATTTCCTTGGCAAAGGAAAAATGCTTTATATCTAGGGAACCTTAAGAGAAAGACGTGGAAAATTGCACTGGAAAATTCAAAAGTAGTCTGAACTTTCTATTCGGAAATATAGTTTTTGCTCTTTAAAAAACGTGCAAATGACAACTTTTCTTTTGTTCCCCCACCCCACTCCCCACGTCTTTAGGGCATTTCAAAGTGCTTAACTGGTTTCAGCACTTGCCACCCACACCCCAATGATAATGACTGCTGAATATTATTTTTTCTTTATTATTTCCTCGGAGACTCCTTGGCACCGCTGCTTTACTCGACGTCGCCATCAGCAAACGTTTCTAAACCTAAAGACGTAATCCAACATGAATGCTGCTACATAATTCTTTTGCAGGTCAATCCCCAAGACTGTTGTGAAAACAATTTTTTCCTATTTTTAAAGTGAAACGGTGTAATCTAGCTTGACATTCTTTTCAGGGCTTCCTTGTTAACCAACATCAACCCCCAGTTAAGTGGAAAATCTGGTTAGTGTTAATAATGATTGATGGTACTGCATCCATTAACCATAATGGAGGAAAGTGAGGGTTCATCACTCTGGGAAGGGAACCAGTGTTCCTCCGCTCAGTTCTTTTTTGATCCCGCTCAGGTTGAATCAGGAAGGCCCCATTCTGAATGCAGGTGTGCACACACTGCCTTGATACTGCTGTCCAGGACAACACTCATTCCACACACAGATGGAAAAAAGATTAGAGAGAACGCTGAACGGAACTTGGACAAAGTGAGTGATCCCATGGCTTGCTCAGTCAGATTAGGGTGTCAGCATGGGGAGCCTCCTTAGGGGAGGAGAGCTGGTCTTTGGTAGCGAGCATTAAGCAGGGTTCACCTTGGTTTGCATTTGTATGGGTGATTACACATGAGTGCTGTAAGATGAGGATGGGGATAAAGCTCAAGGGAAAGAGTATGTGTATGCTTGGATGCAGGAGGTCCCAGGTTCACTTCCAGGCAGCATCTCCATGTAGGGCTGAGAGAGACCCCTGCCTGAAACTTTGGAGAGCAGCTACTAAGCTAGATGGATCAATGACCTGACTCGGTATAAGGCAGCTTCCTATGTTCCTAAATCCCCACTAAGCCATGAGGATCACTTGGTGATCATCAGCTAATCACAATTTCTCAGCCTAACTTACAAGACTGTTGTGAGGATAAAAGGAGGAGGGTGAAGAACTACAATGAGCCCCTTGGGGAGAAGGGCGAAGTAAAAAAATTAACAAATAAAATGAACTGAGGTTAAGAGAGGCTGGATGGAGGGCCTGCTCTCGAAAGGATTTTCTCAGCAAGGTGCTGTAGAACTGAGAGTGAACTGCAAGGATTAGTTGAGGCACACAAGTCCACCTGATCCCGCAGAGAAGTGCCATGCAGGATGCTGGCAAGGGGGAGCCCCTCTCTGGTAATGCACTGAGCTGGTAATGTACCCAGAAGCCACCAGTGAAACATTTTGGTGGTTTGTCACAAGATAAAAAGCAAGTTCACCCCACAGCTAAACCAGAGTGCTTAGGAAAAAGCAGGAAAAATGCTACATGTCCCTTCAGCCAAATTGAACCAGAACATTAAAAGGGAGTGGGGCTGGGGGGATCACACACACACACACACACACACACACACACACACACACACACACACACGCTGCTCTAGGCATTCACGAACCAAAATTCTCAGGAGCAAAAAAAAGACACCTAAAGAAAAAGGAACCTTCAAATTAAATCCCCATTTGGTTTTTAATTAACACTGCTACAAGGCCACCATTTCAAAGCAAAGGCCTGCAGAAGTAAATGTCTCCTGTTTTTATGGCAGTCTCTGTGAACGTCACAGAGTTTGCAAGTTTGAATCGGTCCAGAAGCATCCCAATCTGTTTGGGAGGCTGACCTGGCCAGAAGTTTGTAACAGAGCCGTTTATTGCAGTTTGGTTCAAACTGGAACCGAACTGCAAGTCTGCAAACTGGTCCAGACCGCCAGTTCGGTTCGACTGGTCGAACCGGTTCGACTCGGTTTGAGGGCTATGCTTGTAATGGGGAATCCGGTGAGAATTCCCCTTTACAAGCAAAGGGGTGGGGGCATCCTTAAAAAGGGTTTCTAAGGAGCCTTACTGGTCTAGTGGCAGCTGTGTTGCCATTCCTAGAAGGCCCCTAGCGTTCCGCAGCAGCCTGCCTGTGTGGTGCGGCTCTGCACAGACAGAGGCCAGTCAATGTCGGAGCCACGTCGCACAGCTGGGCTGCCAGGGACCTTCTAGGAGAAGCAGTATGACTGCCAGACTGGAAAGGCTCTTTATAAGTTTTTTAAAGGATTCTCCCACCCCTTTGTTTGTAAAGGGGAATCTTCACCCAATTCCCCTTTACAAGCATAGCCCCCTCAAACTGCCAAAGCGGTTCAACCCAGTTCAACCCTTAGACTGGGCTCAGTTCAGTTTGATCCGGGACCGAACCGCCTCCGGTCCGTGATTGAACTGTCACACTGGCCTGGTTTGAGGTGAACCGGTTCGTGCACACCCCTCTCTGTGATACCATCCCTGATCTGAGCCTGTTCTCCTGGAAGCTACCAGCACTAGAACCTATGCCGAAAGTCTGTGTACAGGCAACTAAGTTTGATCACTGCCAAAAATGGTCCTTCTAGGACGGGGCTAGAGAAGTGTGTAGGATGTTTGCACTGCCGCTTTCTGTGTCCCAGGCTTGCCAAAATCCACAGCAGCTGACGCCTTCAGGTCAGGTAACAAGCACAAGAAGTAAAGCCACCCTACGTTTCTATGGTTGTTCCGGTGGTAAAAATAGCTGCTGAATTGCCACTTCTATTTATATGTCCATGTGTGAACTGTCCTGGTTGCCTTAGAAGGCAGCATGACACAGACTTCTACACTGGCACCCAACTCAGAGTTCCAGCCACCATTTTATCACATATTTGACATATAAATTGTGTACAAACTATATAATTTATGGCACTACTGCAGAATATGCTTTCAATAACCCAAACTATGGGACAACAACTCATATTCAACACGCACACAGAACAGTTCCCAGATATTCCAAGTTGTGTTGAGGCTGACATGAAGTATAAGCAATCTTTTCTATTTCAACATAGTGTTCCAATCTCCCTATTTTTTCACCCAATTCGATTTTCCCCTTCTCTCTCAGATGAGTGTATATATACATACAAGGGAAAAGGAAATGGCTGGAACCCAAAAGAGCAAAGACAAGGAGAGGATTAACTCCAGGGGGTGCAGATAAGCACCTGGAAGTGCCAAGAACATTCCCGGTGGTCAACTGCTGCCAGTTACCATCTTTTTCCCTCTAAGATGAAGTAGGAAATGACCCTAAGACATGATGCTGCATCATTTCCTGCCTCATCCAAGAATTAAAAAAAGATGGCAACCAGCACCAACCAGGTGCCAGGAATTCTCAGTGCTTCCAAGCACTGTTGAAGCTGTTGATGCCTGGAAGAGATGCAACAGCAACAAATAAATTAAAATAAAACCCTTGTCACCAACAAGAAGAAAAAGCCAGCAGGGAAGCAGGAGAGTACAACATTTTGTGGGTGGGAAGATTTTGGGGTGTTAATTACAGGGCTATGACTCCCAATTATTGTTACAGACCTAGTAGCTCTTATGCTTCTAGGCATAAGAATTACTAGGCTGCCCACAAGGAAGACAACAGGGCTGAAATTTGTTGAGCCTGAACCGGGGGTGGATGGGGGTGGGGAGAAGCATTACGCTTTACGTTTTCTGTACCCTTGGAAGTTCGTATCCTCCTTGCATACATACACACTGTCATGCCCTCTGCCATGAGCAGTAGCTCAGTATGAGTCAGAGTAGCTCACCTCTGAGTAAGGGGGTGCAGCTGGGTCGGAATGACCAGCCTGGACCCAGTCCAAGTTCTCAGCTCCAACACCAGGCTGAAGCCTGGGCCCGCCGCCCAGAAGGCCCCACAGCTGGAGACCCAGGACTCACTAAGCCGAGCCCCTCAAAGAACCAGCCCTTTCTACACCAAGAACCTTGCTCTCCCTTGAGCCTGCACATGAGCAATGGGCCAGGAGAGACTTGATAGAGTAGAGGAGGAGTGCTAGACTCCAGACTACAGGACTGCCCCTTTAAATCTCTCTGCTTTCCAGGCAGGAAGGCAGAGCCTGGGAAGGACAAGTCTTCATTCCACCTTCTGGCCCTCACTGCAACAAGCTGCTCACTTGGAGCTCTCCAGGGTCCTGCAACCCCAACTTGCCTTGCTGCCAGACCTTGTGGGTTCTTGTCTGCAGGAGTGATGGGCTGCACACAGAGCCAAAGCATTCCCTTGACCTTTTCTGCAAGGAAAAACATCAACCTCTGAATATTGCAAATGCACACTATTACCGCTATTTGCATTGGCCCAGCGTTCTGTTTTATAGCAGTTGTGGGACTACAACTCCCATCATCCCTGGCCACAATGGTCAACAGCCCAGGATGATGGGAGTTGTAGTCCAACTGCAGCTAGAGGGCCTCAAGTTGACCAACCGTGGACAAGACATGAACACCAGAGACAGCACTTGGACGGAAATAAGGAAATACTCAGAACAACATTTATTGTTCACTAAGCACCTAGTAGCTGGCATGCCGAAATGGGAAAAAATAACATGTATTTCCCAGAGTCAATTCAATTAGTGATGCTTTATTAGCAGAACAAAGTAGCATTATGTGCTTCCCGCTTCCAAGTGATGAGAAGTTCCAGAGATAGCATTACTGAGTTTAGTTTCCTTGATCACAGCTCAGTAGCCGAGCACATTCTTTGTAGGCAGAAGATCCAAGGTCCACTTCCTTGCACTTCCAGTTTCAAAAGGATATGAAATAGTAAGCAGTGTTCCCTTTAAGGTGTGCGTGTGTGTGCACGCTCATACATTTTTTGATGTCTGCTCAGTTTATTTTAGATCCCGCTCAGGTTTAATCAGGAAGGTCCCACTCTGAATGCATGTGCGCACACACTGTCCTGATATTGCCACCCAGAACAAAACTCATTCTGTACACAGATGAAAAAAATTAGAGAGAACACTGACAGTAAGGACAGGAAAGCCCTGGGACTTACTGTAAGAGAACCATGGACAGACAGAATAGACAGCACTGAGCTAGATGGAATGACACAGTAGAAGGCAGGTTCACATACAGGGCCGGCCTCGGGTTTTTTGTAGCCCTGGGCAAAGTTTGGCTTTGGAGTCGTCATCTCAGTCAAGAAATCAGGTCCCCAACTTTTAACTCGAGCCATGCAGGCTGCTAAGTGACCAGGTCAAATGACCAGCCTGCACAGATGATCAGCAAATGACTAGCCTGCACTGCTTTGGGGATACAGTGAGAGAGAGCTCCCAGTTTATTTTGGAGGCAATGCCTACGTGGCCCACCATCAAGAATTGGTGCTCTAGGCCAGGGATTCTCATCGTTGGGTCCCCAGATGTTATTGGACTTCAACTCCCATAATACCCAATCAAAGGCCACTGGGGCTGAGAATTATGGGAGCTGAAGTCCAATAACATCTGGGGACCCAACGATGAGAATTCCTGCTCTAGGCAACTGCCTAGGTCTGTGTAGTATATGGGCCAGCCCTGTTCACATATACATATGGATGAGAGAGTGCTGGAAACTTATGGTGTCTTTGTTGTTTTTGGTTATATTCACACAAATGGAGAATAGTGAAAGCAAATGCATTCCTTTAAGGCAGGCAGCGTACCAGATTCCCAGAAAACAACTCTTGCATCCACCCCCCCCAACCCCACAATGCTGGCTGTATCCCCAATTTCAGCCAACCCCAGCTAGGAGAGAGGAGAGCTGGTCCTGTGGTAGCAAGCATGATTTGTCCCCTTAGCTAAGTAAGGTCCACCCTGGTTGCATTTGAATGGGAGACTAGAAGTGTGAGCACTGGAAGATATTCCCTTTACGGAATGGAGCAGCTCTGGGAAGAGCAGAAGGTCCCAAGTTCCCTCCCTGGCAGCATCTCCAAGATAGGGCTGAGAGAGATTCCTGCCTGCAAGCTTGGAGAAGCCGCTGCCAGTCTGTGAAGACAAAACTGAGCTAGATACCTTCACTTGTCTGTGACGAGTGGGGAATGATGCCCGACGAGCAAAGAAATCCTGGCAAGTAATGTACCAACATAATTCGACGAATAAAACGTTTTTGTCTGGCTGGTGAACAGAGCCAACGTTTCATGACCCCTGGTCATTAGGACAAGCCACCACTACCCCCACCACTGCAGATGAGTTACCCATTCATGAACTATCCACAGCCACTAAGAAACATTGACAAGAAAAGGTTAAAAATCCTGACCACCCAATCCATAGCAATAAAGATGGGGCAAACTCATCACAGCAACAGTTGCTGCCAGAAATGGGGCTGCCCTGGTACGTAGTCCGGAAACTCCAGTTGGTTCAGAATGCGGCAGCCAGGCTGGTCTCTGGGTCATCTAGGAGAGACCATATTACCCCTGTACTGAAGGAGTTACACTGGCTGCTGATATGTTTCTGGGCAAAATACAAGGTGTTAGTTATAAGCTACAAAGCCCTAAACAGCTTGGGCCCTGGGTATTTAAGAGAACGTCTTCTTCGTTATGAACCCCGCCGCCCATTGAGATCATCAGGAGAGGTCTGTCTGCAGTTGCCACTGGCTCATCTGGTGGCCACTCAGGGACGGGCCTTCTCCATTGCTGCCCCAAGGCTTTAGAATGCGCTCCCTAGTGAAATAAGAGCCTCCCCATCTCTGACAATTTTTAAAAAGTCTTTAAAGACGCATCTGTTCACCCAGGGCTTTTAACTGATACTGATTTGATTGCTTTTTATGTCGTTTTAGAATATTGTTTTAATTTTTTTAAATTGTTATGTTTTAAATATGTTGTTTTGGTTTTTAACTAATGTTTTAATGTTTTTACTTGTAAACTGCCCAGAGACGCAAGTTTTGGGTGGTATAAAAATATGTAAAATAAATAAATAAAATAAAATAAAAACGCTTCACTCTCGGACCCAGTTTAGACATAACAGAAAGCCACGGGCTTCCCACTATGTTAACAAGCCCCTGCAAGATGTGGGTTTGCACGCTCCTCTTGGATCTTTCCCTCCATTCTCCTCTTTCACACTGTAGGAGAGAGAAAGCTCCTACTTTCACTTTAAAGTAATCCATATATGTCTGTTCTAAGGAACTATTTCCCCTCCTCTCTTATGAAAGAGGAGGGGCAGATGCACACAAGTGCACAGCTCATTCGTGCAATGGAAACCAGGGCTTCCTACTGTGGCTGAACCAGGAATCTGTCCCCAAGTTTGGGAATAAGATTACGTCTCTACAATATATATTCATTTGTATCCTTAATCTCAAGCAGAAGACACACACTTCCAAAGATTTTTAATTGGGAGGAATGTTGGGGAGGGGGTCCCTTGCACACACCAAAGCACCAATAAATAGTTAACATGGATTTCATATCATTTGCAGCTGCATTTGTACCTGCATAGCATTATTTAACAACCCAAGACACTGAACATGCACAACATGCACACAGAATCACTCAACAGGCATAATTTGTTCTGAGTGCAGAATTTGGGATTTCTTACCTGGCATTTATTTATTTGTCATATTTTTATTTACTTTTATTTATGATTTATTTTATCATACATTTGTTTACTGCTTTTAGAGTATCTGAAGCACTTCCTCAATCTCAGTAATTCTTACAATGCCCCTGTGTAGGGCAGAGTATTCTATATCTTCATAGCATGGATGAGTGCTGGTGAAAGCAATGGATTTGCGGCAGAGGTGAACTCTGAACAGGCACTTCTGGGTCACAGCTCACTCACTGTAATACTATTTTATATTAGAAACAAACATATCTTTATTTGTATTGCATTAGCCAAAGTGTCTCCAAAGTGTCTCCAGTGTGGCCACCAAGTTATCATTTTGCCTGATACATTCCTCCAGGCAAAAAGTTATGAAATGATAGTGGGCTATCATGTTTTCTGTTAATGGTGTGCATTTACATTGACTATACATCCATCACATTCTGCTGGTAAACCAGACATTCTATGGTGATTCCAAGTAAGCAGTGCAAATTGATTCCTCCTATGAGTCATCTATCTTCTTTACATTTCAGCTTTGAGCTGTTTGCCTAATTTGAAATGTAGCTGAAATGCTCAGAATCAGCTGGCCCATGTAGTCACTAGTTTTACCTAGACTAAGTTGTTTTTATAAAAGAGAGTATGGTTTCTTGACTTTGTGCCCTGTTCTGTTACTTTCAACAACTAGTTTTGGCCAGTATTTTACAGAACATGCTGACTTCTGTGTTTCCTTTCTCATGTACCTGATGATAAACTCACTCATGGCTTGACAAATCCCAGGCGCCCAGGAGCCATGGTGCCTAGGAATTTAACCACGGCACCTAGAATATTCAGAAGTAGAGTTATTTAATAAAAGCCTTTGTTTGTCCCAGGCAGCCCTGCTTCTGTTTTAAGTAGGCCATTTGTATAGGGGATACAGAGAAGCTCATTTATCCTCCCCACCAATGTTCAGTAATTTTGCCATGTGTCCTCTGGCTGGCTCCTAGATCCAAAGAACAATGGCCAAGGCCTGAATTCAGCTGTTTTCCATGAATAAATGCTTTCCACGTTTATAAAGTTTCTGGAGTTTTGCCAGAGATAGTCTGAACCGTGTGATACAGCAATCTTGCTAAAAATAAACCGGTCTGAGTCTGTTCAGTGTCTGATCAGAAGTCCCGAAGAACCTGCATACTGCTTTGAGTTCCATCATGGAAGAAAGATAGGATATGAATATTTATTGTATTTTTAGGGTATCTTTGACCTCAAAGTGGCTTACAAAGAGTTAAAACATTGACCACTAGCCAATATCTTGGAGAAGCCACTGCCAGACAATGTAGACAATACTAAACTAGATGGACCAGTTGCCTGATCCAAGAGAAGGCGGCTTTATACGCTTAAGTGGCTCCGTGGGGAAATGCTTGACTAACAAGCAGAAGGGTGCCAGTTCGAATACCCGCTGGTACTATACCAGGCAGCAGCGATCTAGGAAGATGCTGAAAGGCATCATCTCATACTGCGCGGGAGGAGGCAATGGTAAACCCCTCCTGTATTCTACCCAAGAAAACCACAGGGCTCTGTGGCACCAGGAGTCCAAATCGACTCAACGGCACACTTAACTTTATAGGCTCAACAAGTCTGGGGTACTCCCATGCGCACCTCAGCTGGCATACATTGTTATGTATGTGATGGAAGCAACCCACAGTCAAGGGCCAGTACAAGACCTAGTTAGCTTAATGCTGTTCATGTACGCTGGAAGCCAACTCAGAACAGAGTCTGAAAAACATGTCCATTCACTTAAACTGGACCCTGAATATATGACAAGGTCACTGCATTTGCCCTGGAAAGAGTTCATGGGCCCTTGAAAGAAACATGCAACGCCTGCATTTAGGAGAGAGAGAGGAGAGCTGGTCTTGTGGTACTGAGCATGAATTGTTCTTTTTGCTAAGCAGGGTCTGCCCTGGTTTGCATTTGGAAGGGTGACTACACATGAGCACTGTCTGGCGTAAGAAATTCCCCCCCGGGGCAGGGGGGGCAGCAAGGCACAGTGGTAGAGCATCTGCTTTGATGCAGAAGGTCCCAGGTTCACTCCCCGGCAGCAACTCCTGACAGGGCTGGGAGAGACTCTTGCCTGAAACCTTGGAGAGCCACTGCCAGTCAGGGTAGCCAATACTGAGCTGGACAGACCTGACTCAGGATAAGGCAGCTTCCTTAGACACATCCTTCCTAGCCCACCCGGCAGCAGGTGGGAGGCTCTTCTCCAGGCTTGAAGCACTCGAGGCACAGTGGGGAGGAGGCGGCAGCTCCTTCCCTTGCAAGCAGCTGCCAACTCCAATAACCCACTGAAGAGCATGACATCACTCGAGGGGGAGCCAGACGCCTCTCAGCCAGCTAGGCCAGCAGTGCCGGGCTGGAAATAGAGCACTCCTCCCAGCCTAGCCGCTGCTGAGGCACTTCCGCACAGGAGGTTCCCTGCACTCCCACTTCTGGACTAGGATACACCGGAAGGGGGATCAGGCAAAGAAGAGTAAGAGGTGGCACTGGATTTCTCCGGCCGATGTCACACTTTTCCATGTGCAGACACTGCATGCAAGACCAGCGGACTACCCACCTGCTAAGCAGATTGGCTGAATGAGGTGCCACATGGCTTTGGGTTTTGAGTGACTTGAAGGAGCACAGCTGAGATGGAGAAAAGTGAGCAATGTTTGCGGGAGTCTATCGGGAGACTGTCTGGACCTGACTCAGCCGAGGCAGCATGAACTCTTGAATGGCAGCTGTTGAACCAGTGGAAGGCTGGTACCAGTTGACGATGTAAGTAGCTGCGGACAGCCCTACCCGTGTTCCCTCTAACAGGAATCCCCAGATGTTGCTGACTACAACTCCCATAATGCCCAGCCACAGGCCACTGCAGCTGGGGATGCTGGGAGTTGTAGTGAACATCTGGGAATCCCTGTTAGAGGGAAGACTGAGCCCTCAACCTTCCTGGATCCCTACTCCTGAAGAAACATCTGAGCCAACCTCCCCTCCTCTCAAGTAGGCCCTTTGGGAAGAAGGCCCCGAGCTGCTAGGCTCACACTCCACCTTCATTGCTGGAGCTCCACCCAGGCACAGTGTTGCCTCCACTCTTCCCAGGGCAATGGAGGCGGCTCCTGTCTCTTCCTTGGGACCACCTGGCGAGTACTGGCTCTGCAGTGCTCCAAGGCTCCTCTGAGGGGGCAACCAGCTCCCACTGCAACAGCCCCCAAAGACTAGAGGGTCCAGGGATCCAGGCCAGGATGGGCCCCTCCTGCTCTGATGGAGTCTCCTCTGGGCTGGTGTTGAGGTGAACCCCGACAGATATTCTCACCATTTCATTTCAGTTATTTGAAACATTTATTTTCCACAAGAAACCACAAGACACATGTAATACATCTTTTAGGATCCAGTAAAACACAACCCAAAACATCATCCAAGAGATAATCAGCAGCAAGAGAATAAAACCAGCAACTTCAGGGGAGAAAGCACAGGGAAATAACCTGTTTTCTTCATGGCAGAAGAATAATGCCAAGTCATAGCTCTCTAGAAAGGACATTCCAGAGACAGGGCACATTCACTGAGAAGACTCTATCTTTGGTTGCCAACTCTCTAGGACCAAGACACCTGGAGCAGGAACTCTGACGAAGACCTTAATGAACAGGCAGGATCACAAGGGAGAAGGCAGTCCTTTGGATATCCTGGTCCCAAGTCATTTAGGGTAACAGTTAAAACCAGCACTTTTAATCGTATCCAGAAACATACTAGTAACCCATGTAGATCTTTTAATATAGGTGACATTTGATTGTTGTGGTGGGCATGATGAGAACTTTGCCACTGTATTAAGAACCAGCTGGAGCAATGGTGGGCAGAAGGCAGAGAGAGATCTACTGGTAGATTTCTGGGTGAGTAGATCAACAAGAGTTTCTGACCCCCAAATGGTCAGCAAGCCCAACAATGCTTTCCGCCTACCACCACCAAATTAGACTGCTGAAATGAAGAAAACTTGGGGCAAAATGAGGAGCAGATTTGTGTACTGATCTGGTGCTGGAAACAATTTTCTAGGTGGAGCAAATGCTCAGATGCACCTTGTTCCTATAGCTAAGAGTACACAATCACCTACTCTTTTGCACTTGGCTCTGGTTGATGGATCTCGGCATTCTAGTAATCTAATTAAAAAAAAAAAAAAAGTAGATCCAGAAAGCCTGACTTCACCCGAGCTGGTTTCCTAACACTTTCCAAAGGCAGTCAGTCCCACTTAAGAAGCACTGTAGTAATCCAAGACATTAAAACAGCATCGACCACCAAGGTGAAGTCATCTTTCTCCAGGAAAGGGCGCAACTGGTACACCAACTGGTTGGCATAATACTTTAGGTATAAATAAGGTCTGAACAAGAAAAATTCTACATATAGAATCAAAGACGGTCCATAAAGCAGGAATCGCCACACATTCCTCACATTTCAGATTATAGTATTTGCATGTCCAGAGGCTCCATTGAAGCCATAACTACATTTACAACACACAGTCCTGAGCAAAGCTGTTAAAATTTTGAAAAGCAAGGTACAGGATTCTTGGACAGAATCACTGCACATTCATGTTTGCAGGTCAAATTTGCTTTTGATCTCTTCTTAGAAATCATAAGGGTAGCTTTCCTCCATATCAAACATCAGTCTAATATTTCACTGGTTTCACACTATGTGACAATCAAGCATTTGACAGAAGCCCTTTTTTGAATCCACACTTTTTACAGAGAACACACACAAACACGCAGGCACACGGGACTCTGGCCTCACAGAAGGCATACGGTCTCTGGAGCCTCTGGCTGCTATCCAGTGGCACATGCTTGCTAAACTTAATTCCCAACAGGTCCAGGACCTAACTGCGCACTTTGAATGGAAACTACATAATTTATATTTATTCTGGAAAGTGCTAATCTCACATTGTTCTTTGAAATTAAGCAGATATCTGGTAGCTTCTTTTGATTATGATGGCCTCTTGGTTAAGTCCAGGTACAGATATTAATATTCTATTCATAATGCCTTTTCTGTCACAGTTTTCAGAACCAGATAGCTAACATCAAGGTGCAGAACCTGCAACTTCTAAATATTTATTGATCACTAACTAAAAGGTTTGGCTGTATCCTAGAAGCCAACAGGGATGGAGCAGCTCTAATCTCAGCAGGAAGTGCCTTCCACAGTCCTGGGGCAACGACAGAGAAGGCTCGCCTTTGAGTCGCCAACAGACGAGCTAGCGGCACCCTTAGACGAACCTCCCGTGAAGATCTTAATAGGCGGTGGGGGGTTCATAATGAAGAAAGTGTTCTCTTAAATACCATGGACCCAAGCCATTAAGAACTTTATAGATAATAGCCAGCATATTGTATTTTGCTCGAAAACCTATTGGGAGCCAGTGTAGATCTCACAGAATTACACTGAAGTAATATGGTCTCTACAGGACGTCCTGGAGACGAATCTGGCAGCAGCATTCTGCACCAATTGCAGCTTCTGGACCAGGTACAAAGGCAGCCCCACATAGAGTACATTGCAGTAGTCAAGCCTGGAGGTTACCAGCATCTGCACTACCGTCTTAAGGTCATTCACTTCCAGGACAAGGCGCAGTTGGCAAACCAGTTGAAGCAGATAAAAAACACTCCTAGCCACCACCTCCACCTGAAGAATAGAGAGAGTTGAGTCCAGAGAGAGTTGAGTCCAGAAGTACTCCCAAACTGCGAACCTGTTCCTTTTGGGGGAGTGTAACCCCATCCAGAACAGGCATATCTATCCCATTTCCTGAACTGCGGCTTCCTACAGTGAGCACTTCCGTCTTGTTTGGATTCAGTCTCCGTTTGTTATCCCTCATCCAGCCCATTACTGCCTCAAGACTTGCCTTTACCTGATGAATCTGACATGGAGTAGTAGATTTGGGTGTCATCATTTATCAACCAAATCTAACAAAAGGCGCTCCAGGCCACAAGGCCACTTGAGTCTCTAGTGACAATGCTGAATCAATGAGTGCCCCCAGACTGCAAGCCTGATCCTTTATGGGAAGTGAAACCCCATCTAGAACAGGCGGAACATGACAGATAAGATATGTGAGGAAAGCCCACTCTCTTTTAACCACATGAACTCTGCTATTTTCACATGGTTTTGTTTTTTAAAAAAGCTCCCCATCACCATTTTAGGATTATGAACAGGATACTCTATTTATGTTGGTTTATTACAGTTTATAGACGTTTCTGCAAAACATATCAAGGTGGCATAGAGTAACCACGCTTAAAAAAACAATATCTTCAAAATATAAGCACCAGTGAAATGATTAAAATCAACAAGACAAGAAGAGAAATTCAACAGAACAAAACCCAATCTCACGCAAGGCCACAGGCCAAGCAAAATGAGGTGTTCTTAAGAAGACACCGAAAAATTGAGATCAAAGGGTCCAGATGAGCTTCCCAGGGGAGGAATTTCCACAGCCTTGGCACAGCTACTGAGAAAGCCCCCTGTTTTGATGCATCCCTTTGTTTTTCAGTTTCCTAGGTGAACATCTTATCGGGCACAACTCCACCCCACCCAACATTCCATTACTATTACTGGCATCACTGGATACACCAGAAGAGTTGCTCTCCCAACTTTCTGTCTTGTTAACTTGTCTACTGGGGAGCCTCTCTGACAATTCTGGGGCAGCATCCAGGGGTACACAATCACATTTCATGGAGTGCAGGCCAGGTCTACCCCCTGCGTGAACTGAGTGCCCACCCTAGACCACATCCAGCTCTCTCCTGCAGCTGCACCTTGCATGGAAAGCTCAGCAGTGAGAGGCAAGCTGTCTTTCAGATTGATCTTTTAACAACTGCTTGGGAGTTTACTCTGCTTTTCGGCTGCTCTGCATCCACTGGAAAAGATGCACAGCAAATACACTTGAAACAGAGATTAACACATGATAAGGCAGCAGCACAGACCGGCCTTTCAATTCCGTCTTCGCCTCCATACCAGCCGAGCGACAGCTGCTCTTTTCTAGGGAGGGAGAGATTATTCTGTCTGGTGCTGGATTTAGCCAGGTTAAGGTGAAAGCATTGCCGTGATGGGTCTGAAAGGCTGGGGATCAGTTCAGCTCAGTTCACTGGCTCCTGTCTCGGACAGGAGCTTCCTTTGACCATGAAGTACTAAACGGCCACTTTGCCCTTCCTTAGAGAATTGGCAGTAAGTAGGCACACTGAAGGATGACTAATGTATCCTCCAGCCGGATCCAATCATCTCCTAGAACAACTGCTGCTAAACCTCCACCAATCCAAAAAAGCCCAATGAGCCCAGTCTGTCATGTCAGAGAGTTTCTCTCTCTCCCCCTACACTCTCTCCTCCTCTGGGGACAGTCAGTAGCCAGCCTCGATGAACTGCTTTTCTGCATGTGTATATGTTTGTGATCTACACTTGCGAGTGGGAGAGCCTCTCCAGCAAACCACTTCCCTCGCTGACCAGCATTGGATTCAGCCCTAGAGATACATGACCTTCCCACTTCCTGGAGCAGACTCCTCCAGAAGCCAACATCTGGAATATAACAGAACAGTAAAACTGGTTCTCCCCCTACTGCTACTACTAATCGCAAAACGCCTGCACAAATTGAATGCCTCGGTCCACCACGCGGAGGAAAACCAAGAGATCTAAACTGCAAAAGCAGACACCGTTTTATTAACGAAAACCAAAGACAGATTTTAAATCTCAACATCTTATGGTTTCCTGATGCTTGTTCCATTTTGAAGAGATATGCCTTTTACAAATGACAGGGGTTCTAAAATGCTTTGGATTTCACCAATCTGAATAGTTTGGTACATAGGAACATAGGAAGCTGCCACATACGGAGTCAGACCATAGGTCCATCTAGCTCAGTATTGTCCACACAGACTGGCAGCGGCTTCTCCAAGGTTGCAGGCAGGACTCTCTCTCAGCCTTATCTTGGAGATGCTGCCAGGGAGGGAACTTGGAATCTTCTCCTCTTTCCAGAATGGCTCCATCCCCTAAGGGGAATATCTTACAGTGCTCAAACATCAAGTCTCCCATTCAAATGCAACCAGGGCAAACCCTGCTTAGCTAATGGGACAAGTCATACTTGCTACTGCAAGACCAGCTCTCCTCCCCTGTTAGTGGTACCACCCTGTGATTGGTATTATCCACTAACTCTGCTACCCTGCTTTGTTGCCAGCCAGCCCGATTTTGGGGTAGCTCAAAGAGCACCCCTCTATCTACCTTACTCTGAATGGCTATACAGCCCAATACTGCGGGATCATGTTCCCTATGGTGAACCTTTCACCTGCCTGGGTTTGGCAAGACCCACAGCTAATCGCTCAGCATGAGCAAAGCATGAGGCAAGGTACTCCAAGGTCAGAACAGCAAAGACTGAATGGGATGCCCCACCCCTCTCTTTCAGAAAGAAGGCAGTAATCAGTGAGCAGTCCCTGTTTCAAAAGGTAAAGCAGTCAGGGAAGGAACTCTCCCTTTGACAAGAGATAAGGCACACAGATCAGACCTGTCGCCTATTCTCCTGGGAGGCGGGGCAGGAGAATCCACCAGATAGGCTAGCCTTCCAAATTTACTTTTACTTTAACAGCCTCTCTTATTGTGCAGAGTGCTCAAAAGCCCTCTTTGAACCCCTGCTTACCTTCCCTGTCCCCTGCTCCAACCCTTCCACAATTGACCAAAAAGACACTACAGCTCTTGGGCAGAAGAGCCTCCAGCATGGAGGCTATTCCACCAAGATGTCCCAAGTAATTAGACTTGAGTAGCAAAGAACTTCTTTGTTTTGCAAGACTCTCCTTGTCCTACTGGGAAGGAAAAGCCCCAGAATGATTCAATTCTCACCTCAGGGCATGATTGTGAGTATATCTTATACCCTTAGCAAGCATATGGCCTCAGAATCCTGCACCCATCAATTCAGAGCCCTGTGCCCAGCATCTTCGACTCTCATAGAAGCAAGTTGGAGCTCTTCGCTCCTCACCTTTTTCTTGCTTTTCCTCACTTGTCTACTGGCTAACCAATGTGCAACCAACACACCAACTTAAATCAGGAAGGACAGGTAAGCTAACCTCTTGCCCTTCTAAGCCTCCTCGCCCCCCCCCCTTCAAGCCTCCCCACTTTCAAGCACTTTCCATGGGAAGCCTTAAGCCAGGCTCTGGTCTAAGCACCTTAGCCAAGCCAATCAATCGCTGATTAAGACTTCAAGCCAAATTATCGTTAGCCATATTCTTGCCTAGTATATCAGCTAAAATTTATTAACTGAACTTTTGCATTCTGTACCCCCATATACCCTTAATAAAACTTTTGAACTTTACGTCTGCCTCTTCATCTTTTCCAAGACACCAAACTTGCTCCAATTGATACTGGAACCAAACTGCTCCCTCTACCCAAGCTAATTTCCCCACGCTAAGCCAAAAGCACATCTGGAGCGTCTAGCTAGCCAATACTCTGGGGCAGTTCTGGTAACAGCTGCTCACCCTCAACTCTAAGAAATAAGTTTAAAAGCACAGCTCCCAAAACAGATTCTTGGGGGATCCCACTCTTCCCTCCACTGGGCAGACATGCCTGCTTACTCTCGCCCTTTACTTCCTGCTTTTTAACCTGTTGCCAATCCAGAAAAGAACTTGCTCTCTCATTCCATGATTGCTAAGGGGAAATTTTGTGATGGACCTTCTTCTCAAAAGCCTTTGGGGAGTCAACATTTCAGCCTGCATACAATGTTATTGAGATAAACCAAAGCAATTCGAGGAGTGATTTGAGATGTAATGCAACAGTTAAAAGTAAGATCTTCACACAACACACAGTAGATTTGTTTGCTGGCCAGGCTATGAGCACGCATGTGTCCAAGACAGCCTGGTTAGCACATTTTAGGCACAGTTTTTCTATAGTATACAGCAAGCAAAGCCCTCTCCATTACCTGACTAGGACCATCTACCACTTTGCTCCCATAGAGGTTTCTGTCCTTGGTCATTATGTAACTATAACATTCCTGAATCATTAATTGGCAGACTGGAAAAACATTGTCACCATTAAAGAAAATTCCTGATTGAGGGGGAGGGGAGATTACTACTACATTTTATTAATGTATTTTTATTTATAAATGTTTTATTTAATGTTTTTATTTAAGTGTTGCCTGCTTCATCAGGCAAAAGCCTCTCAAATCAGTTGTCTAAAGCAACAAAATATATAAAAACACACCAATTAAACACAGAAAAGGTGTATCAGTCAGACTGCTAACACAACAGCTACTACAAGTCCTGGGCAAATAAAAAGGTCTTCATCTGGCTCTGGAAGGAAGGAAGGTAGCAGCAGATAAAATTGGGCTGAAACCTATTTGAACCACTAATGACTTGTTCTGCAATGCCAGAGGACTAATAGTAACAGACTGGTGGCTTGTTTTATCATCACTAATATCAGGTTAGGTCTACTGTCTTCTAGTTTTTCTTCTTCTTTTGATTGATTGATGAAGTGCCATCAAGTTGGTGTTGACTCTTAGCAATCACATTGATAGATTCTCTCCAGGATGATCCGTCTTCAGCTTGGCTTTGAAGGTCTCTCAGTGGTGCATTCAGTGCTGTCGTAATCAAGTCCATCCACCTGGCTGCTGGCTGTCCTCTTCTTCTCTTTCCTTCAACTTTCCCCAGCATTATGGACTTCTCAAGGGAGCTGGGTCTTCGCATAATGTGTCTGAAGTACGATAGTTTGAGCCTGGTCATTTCTTCTTCTTTTACTATTATGCAATTACATGTTTAGATTCTGCATAAATATTTTTATTTGCTTTGCTTAAATTTATGGTGGCTCTCACTTGGTTGAGCCACAGCAGCCTTTTGCTGCTGATAATACTGGATGTTGTGCTGCATCTATCCCAGTTACTCACAAGTTATGATGGCCAGTGTCTAAACAAGAAAGACTGATGGAATGTGTCTCCTCCTCCTCCTCCTCTCTCATGTCCCTTCTTCATTTTGTGTCATGTAAGCAATTTTTGCAGGCATCTACTTGATTATTTGCACCGTGCGCAGTAAAATGGTAAGCCGATAATTTTGTGTTCTGTTACTCCATTCCGGGGGCAACAGAGCTTGGAGTGTTGGGATGGCCACAGAAAGGAGACATATGAGAGGAGAGAGATGTAGGAGAGAGTCCAAATGGAGGAGTTTCACCATCTTTACTGTCATTATATACCCTAATAGTGAATTCAGGCGACTGAGTGCCTATCAGACTGAAAGCAAAATGGGGACACCCTCAGGCAAGGTAATGATTTCTACATACTCAGGAGACTCCCTAGGTATGCAGAGTATACAAGTAGGGCTTATGTATATTTATGTACCTTTTAAAGTGGTGGCTCTCCTATATTTAGTAGGGCGTGTCCTTCCCAGTGGCTGTTGCTGATCTCTCCCTTGAGTGTGTTTTTTAAAGTGCAAGCCCTTTTGGGACAGGGAAACACCTTCTTATTCTTTTGACTATGTAAACTGCTTTGTGGAGTATTTTTGTTGAAAAGCAGCATATAAATATTCTGATAAAATATTCTAAAATTCTATTTGCAAATCAGAACTAGAACAGGCAAAAAAACAAA